>NC_134020.1:53274403-53590994 GCF_040712315.1 Castanea sativa | reverse complement strand
ACAAGTTGGTGCATGTTAACATTTTCCAAAAATAAAAAGCAATTAAAGTATGTGCAAAAGAATCCAAATGGGGTTTGGTTTCAAGGGCATGCTAACTGGGATAGCTAGGCAGAGTAGGTCACTCCATAGGATTCTCATCTACCAATACCTCTGTATAGATAAGAATCTCTGCAAAGTCTGTTAACATTTTCCAAAAATAAAAAGCAATTAAAGTATGTGCAAAAGAATCCAAACGGGGTTTGGTTTCAAGGACATGCTAACTGGGATAGCTAGGCAGAGTAGGTCACTCCATAGGATTCTCATCTACCAGTAGCTCTATATGGATAAGAATCTCTGCAAAGTCTGAGTACAAACTTGCAGATAACTCTGTCGTGGGTGATCTCAGATTCTGATACAGCACTCAATGCCCCTTAGGGCCCTTACATGAGTTTCACAGCTTTTTCACATTTTCAGATACTTTTTCTGCCATCAATGCATCGTTGAAATTTCTGCACAGACCCCATATTCTCTCAACCAAAGCCACGAGGACCACTTGTTAATTTTCTTCAGTCCAACTATTGCCTTCTTTGAATTGAAAGAGTTTTTACTGGTCCCAGCAAGTCCCAACCACATTGATTTTGTTTCAGAGGGTAGTTGGACCTTTCTATGTTTACATTTGTGAAAAAAAAATGGTAAATATTTTTACAATGTTTTAGTTTAATAGTATATATTCAGAGGATAAAAAATTTTGATGAGAAAATGAAATAGAAAGTTGACTGATCAATAAGCTCATTTGTAAAAATCATTAACGAATAATATGAATTTGAAACTTCCAAGACCAAATTTTAAAGATCAACTATGTATTTTAGCTATTATTAAGATAACCTTTGCATGCAATAGAAATAAATTCTTGATGTTACTTATCTCCACAATGAATTACTCTTTGATTTTTTCTATAATTTATATTAATTGTTAAAAATATGTGGTTAAATAATTAAATTTATTATATTTTAATAATTTAAATTTTTAAAACAATCATAATTTAGCATTTCTGTTAAAAGAATTACTCTAGATGTCTAACTCTCTAGGTTACCTCTTCTTTCTTTTTTTTTTTCAAAAAATATTCTTTTCTACTTCATTAATTAATTCATTTACAATTAAGGAAGGTTTTATTAAAAATTTCTACCCAAAAAAAAAAACAGTTCTATTAAAAATTAACTATGTCTGTTTCTCTTTTCTCTGGCTAAATAAATGAATTTAACAAGGAAACCAAAGCTGCAAAGAATAATAGTGGGTAGAGAAGCAAAAGCATTCTGAAAAAGATACCATGAAATCTCCCAATCAGACATGATTGCATAAATACTATTTAAGAGATTAATAACAATGAAAGATATAATCTTTATCATACCAATGAAGCTGATGAAGGATCAAAGCAGAAAATGAAGGAGGAGGAATGGCAGAGAATCATTGGGCTGAGATGTATCGGAAAGAACTTTTTTTGAACAAAATAATCTTTCTTTTCGAACTTCTCAGCCCAAAAAACTTCCTGCACTTCTCTCTCCCCTTTCCTTTTTACTCACTCATATTTACACTTCATTTTTTTTGTGAAACAAGTGTAGTATGATGAAATGACATTGTGATTTGGACTATGGAAAGATAAGTAAATTTGTAAATTTGGGTTTACCATTTTGTTAACAAAAGCCTTTCTGTTTTGTGCGGGTGAGAATTTCATGACAAAGAAAAGTCTCAACATTTTCATGAATGACACGGGATGAGTATGAATTCTACTCTTTATTAACAATCCTCCACCAGCCCTTAAGTTAACATTCTTAAACTTTAGTCTTGAAGTTTCACTAAGCCATTAGTTGCAAAAATAGCTTCAACTATATATAGAGAGAAATCAGGGAAAGAAAGATGAGGTTGAGGAAGTTGTTGTATATGTCCGGTTGGGAAAGAAAAATCCTTAAGAATCTTTCAATTCACTTTCTTTCCCAAACCGCACATTCCAATAATTTCCTCACTTTCCTCTCTTTCCCTTCTGTCTTCTGCTTCATTCTTTAATTCTAAGGCTAGTTTTACCAACCCATATATGGTCTGATCAAAGAGATGCGAGAGAAATATTATATCATAGGAGCAAGAGTGAAAGGGAGAGAGTGGGCTAAGGAAATTCTTCGGAATAGGATGATTGGGAAAAAATAACTACTACTTGTAGAAACATTCTTCCCAAGTCCTCCTATTTCATTGGTTTCCTGTTCTTCCTCCCTTTTGCTAGCTTTTCCTGCTTTGGTTGATTGGCTTATGTGATATCTCAAGAAGAATATTTATGCAGTTCTAAGTGTTTGATGATTTAATTGTTTATTAAGAATAACTTGAGTTTGATTTGATAAGTTACTTATTTATATTTGTTAATTTAGCAAACAATCTAAATTCGAGTTTAAGTTTATGTTCTAACTATTAAAAGAATTAAATATAAGCACAATATTGTATTTATAAACAAGATCATACTCAATTTAATTAAATAATATTATATGTTTATATATATATATATACTTATATAAAAATATATCAAATTATTTTTAAAAATTTTTGATTGTGTAATGTAAACAAAATTTATAATATATAAGATTATTATTTTCTAATTTACTGATAATATAATAATTCATTTTATAGTAAAATTATATATAATTTTAAGTTTTAACAATCCAAGATTAGTAAATTAACTCAACTAATATACTTTCAAGTTTTAGGTATTCTTTATTAGTGTAAATTTTGGAATGGATATTGTTTAGCATTTTGCTATATTTTTGCCATAAGTAACTGTCTTTTATGTTTTGAGTCTTTTGACAACGTATCACTTGTGGTATTTACATTTTACACTGGGATGCAAGCCAACCCAGTCGATATTGCAGGCATTTGTACCACAATAACACCATACTCTTACAAATTTCTTAATTGGGCAAAATTGTCCCAATGAATCAGTTGTTGAATTTAATATTTGAATTACGTACGTACATATTGTTTAAAGAGAAAAGCAGAAAATAATAATGAAAGAAGAGGGAGAGATTTATGGGACAACAGATTGTTGGTTTGCATGGATCAACCATTGACATAATTTTACTTGGGTCATTCTTTGATTTCATTTTTATTATGTATTAATCAAAATAAGTCATATAAATTGTGGGAAAAAAAAGACTTAATATTAGAAAAGAAAAGAAGACCAAGTTTCTCATTTCTATAGTTTATTTATTTAGTCTTCAAATATATTATTTGGTTGAGATGAATAGGGATAGAGGAAAGGTAAATGGAGGACTTTTATTTTCCTTCCTGGCTCACCAATTTCTTTTAAAAATAAGAGAGTTGAAAGAATGCTTTTACCATCAATAAGTTATTTCCCTTTACTTTCATTCTTATAAACCAAACACTTGAGACGAAATTTTTAGTTTTTTTTTTTTAATTTTTTTTTTGGTGGTAATTATTAAAAACTACTACTACTATGCAATCCCTGTAGTTCGACCCAACCCCTCGGAGCCATGCACCACTTGGACTAACATGTCCGATTTGGTGATTTGAGCGACAAAATTGAAAATGTGTAAAAGATTCCTTCAAAGTTGAGCTTTGTAATTGATTATCACTTTTTAGACTTTACATTCAAGAAATTTAGAATTTAAATTTCCTATATCCAACTATTGAATTTATTTATTTATTTAAAATAAATATGAAAAATACTCAAATAATTGCGACTCCATTATGCCTGCAAATACTAGGGAGTGTTTGGTAAAATAGTTTGAGATGAATTTTTATAATTTTTTGAAATACGTGTAGGTGAAAAAGTTTGTAATGTTATTTTAAATATAAAAATGTGAATTTGAAATGGAATAACAAACCAACCTTAGAGCAACCACATCAGTTCGTTCAAATTTTCAGTCTATTTTACATGAAAAAACTTATTTTTTCTATTTTACACCCCCACTTTTACAAAACAGCCACATCAGTTTATCTATTTTACATATTTATTTAATAAAATATTCATTTTTTTTACGTCACTACCAACGATCACTCCACCCCCAGCCACTATCATCACCACCCAACTAGCATCACCAAGGAAAACCAACTCACTCAATCCGAAACTCATTCAATCCCAGACCCATTAATCACCCACCCAATCCGAAACCCAGTCAAGCCAAATCATCACACACCCAATCAGCAGCAAGATCATTAAAACCCAACAATGAAAAAAAAAGCTGATCAAGATCAAAACCCACCCATCAAAATATTCAACCCACCCATCAAAATCCCAACCACCATCAACCTAATCAATACCCACGGATCAATACCCATGTATCAATACCCATAAAAACCCACCATCAACCTGATACCCCACAGATCAATACCCATCAAAACCCACACATCACGTCCCTAAGAGCTTCGCAATGGCATCGTTCCTGTGCGAGTGAGATCGTACCATCTAAGCTCTGCCACGGCGTTTCTGAGCTCCGCTATGGTACCGTTTGCCTGTTGAGATCATATTGACAGTGAGTGAGATCGATGAACTGATTAGTGGCCTGAGGTGAGATTAGTGGACTGAGGGAGAGATGAAACGATTGAAAGGGAGAGTGAGAAGACACGATTGAAAGAGAGAGATGTAAGCTGAGAGGAGAGAGATAAACAAATAGTAAAATAAAGGATAAAATAGCTATAATACCCGTGTAAATATACACAGGTACTTTAGCTTGTAGATGTTTTTGCATATTTTTACATATTTTTAGACCCATTGAAGTGGGTGTTTTTTTTTCTCAAATTATGTAAAATTTGTACTTTTTTCTATTTTAGAATACAATAAATTGACTTGCGTGGATGTTCTTAGAAGTGAAAAGACAACACCCAACCAAAAAGAAAAGAAAAGAAAAGTCCAGAAGTACAATTATTACAAATTATTTCACAATTTTAATACAGTAGATTGTGAGTAATTAACCGTCACTTATACGAAAATTCATTCACCATTTTTTTTACTAATCATTATTTTTTTATCCTAACTTATGGACTAAGTCAAGTGTCTCAAAAGTATCTATAAAAACCTCATCAGATAGAGAAAGAGGTAGAACTTCAGGAACCTCAAAACTCTCCTGTCTTATACCTATCTCTTTCGTAATCCGTCTCTTCATTAGTCACCAGTCACTTCCATAATTGTAATAAATCTCTACTCGGACCCAATTGTAATCATTCAAAAATATAGCTTCCGAACGAAGAAGTTCAAGAAACTACTGCAAAAGTAAGTTCTTCAAAATAATACTTTTATCAGAGTAAGTTATTATTTATTTTATTATCATTATTTTTATATCACAATTGTTTTAGATTAGTCATCCTCATGCTATTATGATAATTATTGTTATATTGTTAAATCAAATTAAGTCATCCTCATTGCCGTACAATCAGTAAATTAACTCTCTGCTCCAATTTTCAATTGACTAGGACCCCCTCTTCACAAATGGATCCTGAATCTACTCCAATTGTCCACCATGGAATATCTTCAAATCTGACAAAACCCAATTATGAAAGATGCTTTGTGATTGAATCAGAATACTCTCAAGAAAATGATCCCTCAACAATTGTTCAAAAATATTTTCCTCCAAAATGACATTTTATTCCAAGTGACCCAAAAAAGAATAGGCAATTCTATGAGTTAATCCTTATAGATACTATGTCTATTATTCTAACCCATATTTTGCATCCAAATGATCCTTCCAATTTCTCCCATTCCAAATGTACAATTAAAAAGGTCATCACTCTTCAAGAATGGGGAGAACACCCTTCAAAACTATGGGAATTTTCAACACCATTTGAACCTCAATTTTTTAATTATTGGGATTATAAAAATGCATGGTTCATTACCTTCTATTTGCAAAACAAACAATTGGATCATTGTTGGTTGTTTAATTTTGACAAGTCTTCCACTGATCAATTACCCAATTGGTTTCTCAAATGGTGGATTTTATTCGGACCAATTAAGGAAATTCTCCCTGAACTCTTTAAACATGCTTTTAAATTTTTTGAAAAGAATTATCAAGTGCCCACTCAAATGTCCTCCTTTCCTTCTCTTCTCCATTTCTACACTAATTTTCAATTGCCATGGATACTCCATTGGGATTACATGATTCTTCAAGGCTCTCCTTTCAAGATACTAGCTCGGCGTTTCGAAGTTACATGGTGGGATCAATTTGAATTTGATGAAATTCTCTATGAATACTTCCAGTTCCTGCTGGCTTTGTGAGTTGCTGCTGCTGGTGGTGGTTGTTGTTGCTGGCCGTTGGTTTGATGGAGAGAGAAGAAAAGAGCGAAGTGTGATTTTTATATTATAATATTATTTAATTGTGTAATTTATGTCCGTTAATTGAGTTTTATATAAAAATAGAAACTGAAAAGTAAAATTAGTTGTAAAATGAAATGAAAAAATAAATAAAATAAATTTTTAGGGGTAAAATAAAACTTTTTTTAGCATCCTATGCTAATACTCTAAGAATTAGTCACGAAGATTTTTCCTCAAAATTGACATTTTTTCCTAGGATTACTGATCTTTATCCGACAGCATAATCCTATGCATGTGAAATTGTTTATCCCATCACAAAAAGTATCAAGGTATCAGGAAATTAGTCACGAAGATTTTTCCTCCAAATTGACATTTTTCCCTAGGATTATTGATCTTTATCCGATAGCATAACCCTATGCATGTGAAATTGTTTATCCCATCACAAAAAGTATCAAGGTATCAGGAAATTATTGAAGATCTACAGTATTATTTTGGCAGTATTGGGATACTATTGAAGACTGAGTTTTTGACTGAATATTGTAAAAAGATGAAGTTTATTAGTGATAAAATTACTGTTCAAACGAGGAGAGTGGAGATACATCAAATTGAATTTGGACAAGCTAATCAAAAAAGAAGTCATGATCATAAACTAAAGGAACATTGAAACAAAGAATGGACAAAAATATTGGTGAACGTAGTGATAAGTAGAAGAGAAAAATTACTTGAGCGCAGACAGAGAAAGACTGCGCATGCAGGAGAAGCAAGTTCAGGGAGAAATGAAATAGCGGGAAATGATTGGTGGGTATGGGAGGTGTCAACAAGAATTTTTCTTCTAAGGTTTTAACTCAGTATTTCTTCCCAAACCCTCCCACACCCTTAACATCCCGTCAATATTACTCTCTCCCTCCTCTTACTCTTTTATTTCTCAACTAGTTTTTATGTTAATGCATCCAAAGCCTCTCACTCAGTCTCAGTGATCATACAAAAAAAAAAAGATAAAGACATTTTTTTTTTCCTTTCTGCTTCACGCGTTTCACAGGAGAAGCGGCTACTGTTCATGCTACTGTGCATGAACAGTAGCCGATTTTGTTGACTTTCAGTAAATTAATAAATTTGTGGGTCCCGTGTACTGTTCACGGGACCCACAAACTTCACTTTTCAGATTTTTTTAAATTAAAAATGGGACTCACGGTACTATTCACACCTTTAAAAATTATTTTAGTACAGTGTTTTCAGTTTTCAGTTTTCAATTTTCAACAATAAGCTCTATCCAAACGGACCCTAAAGAGATAAAACTTTATTTCTCGTACTTTTTCTCTTTCACTTGCCGACTTCTTGTTGTGTCGGTAAAACCATCCTTTTATTTTTATAATCGAAAATAATACTACATGCCTAGCCAGGCAGGAAAAAACAAACACATTGTCACGTGAATGCAACTCGATACACCAAAAAAAAAAGCTGAGAATTATGTATGGGATTTGACTTGATCACTGACAAAGGTAAGGGACTAGGGTCTTTTAGGATAAGGCAATTCTTAGGCCTTGTTTGGAAGGTAGGAAGGAAAGAAGGAAGAAATAAAAAGAATAATTTTATGATATTTTTTCCTTCTCTTGCCTGTGAGTGTTAAGGGAGAGAACAGATTTTCTATTTTTTTATTTTGAAATTTAAGTGAGAGGGAATAAAATGAGTAGGAGGGAATACTCATTCCTCTCTATTTTCTTAAATTTTCAAATTTTTATTTCTCCGAAATTGAAAGAATGAGAGGGAATGAAATTAGATTTAATAAATTTTTGCTAAAATTCTCAAAATACCCTTATATATTCAACTTTTTATTTTAAAATAGAAGTCTAATAGTAATATTGTCATAAAATGATTTCATTTCATTCCCTTCCCTTCATGTTATATTCCATTCATTTTCATTTCTTTTCATTCATTTATTTTAAAATATCAAATCAAGGTTACTTAATTCCATTTCATTATGCTCTTTTTCATTCATTTCTCTTACTTAAATCCACTACATTCCATTTTACTCCATTTCTTTTCATTCTCTTATGATCATTCCATTATAAACTCATAAACGAAGCCTTAGTCCCATCAATACTTCTAAAAAATTTAGCATTTATTATCTCAAAATCCAATTTCATAACATATAACATACTACTTTACAATACAATCAGTATCAAAACTTTGTTTTTTTTTACCATTTCATTTAAATATTGATTCTTTATTATATTTTAATAATTTTTTATTTTTCCTCTCTCCTCTGTCTCTCTCTTTCTCATAGCATCGCCGGCGCCACACTACCAGTAGTCACCACAAAACCCACCACCCACCACCCATACCACAACCACCAAAAAAAAAAAAAACCTCCACCATGGGCCCACCACAAACCATACCAATCCAAAACCAAATCACAAACCCATCACACAAAACCAAATCACAAACCCACCAAAATATGCCCAAATCAGAACCCCTGTACAAACTCATAACCTACAAATCGGAACCCAAGGCGTGAGAGAGAGATAATCATAAATCTAAACTGATAAGCGTAGGGATGGCAATTTTTGCCCGACCTGCGAATACTCGACCCGGCCCGACCCTAATGGGCCGAATTTTACCCGGTCTGATGAAAAATAGGGTCGGGTTTGAGTTTTAAAAAAACCTAAAGCGGGTCCAGGTTTTTACAAAAACTCGGCCTGAACTCGGTTATATATATATATATATATATATATATATATATATATATATATATATATATATATGTATCCCTAAAAATTTTGCCTCGCCTCACACTCACAATCTCTTCATCCGCATCACACTCACAATCTCTTCAGCTCACCACTCTCACTCACTCACTCACCTCACCATCACCATAGCTCACCGCCAATCCCTCTCGCTTAGGAGCTGGACAGCTAAGTGAAAGAAATGGAATATGTACCTTTTGAAGCTCAAGGTTTTCCTATTTTGTATTCTTCAGAGTTTCATTAAATGGATCCGCTTTGTATGTGAGATTCACATTTTTGAAATTTGGATTTTGTTGTTCTTGTTACAGTCTCAAGTCATCACCTAACAGGAAATTGAAAATTTTATTTTGTGGTTTGGATTTCAGTGGGAAGCTGAGTTAACTGAGTAATAGGTAGATAATTTATGTTAAGATTAATCGATGGGGGTTCATGGTTTCTTGGATGGAAAAAGTTTGAAACGTTTTGGGGCTAAAACATGTAAGATTCCAAATTTCAAAATTTTCCCTTTTCCCTGGCCTGTTCTTTACAAATAAAAGATGTGATGATATATTTTGTTAGGCAGTTTAGTTTACTGTATGCTAGATTTTTTTTTTCCCGTGCCTTGGTTTGTGTAGCAAGAGTTGTAGAGTAAATGTGTTAGTGGAAACTTGGAGGCATTTTGGTGTGCCTTACTTAAGTTGTAGATTAAGGTCATCTACATAGCAGTCAACCTGGAGATGAAGTTCTTTGAAAATGTTGTTAATGCTCTTGTAGATTTTTAGATTTACAAAGGTGATAACAGCTACAGAGGTTAGATTATTCACTTTGGTTTTTTGTTTTATATCTTAGAGAATAATGTGAGCTAAATGGGTTCATAGACCCTATCACCAAGGATACCCTTTACATCTCTTTGCATTTGCCAAAGTCATTTACCAAAGTATCTGAGAGGGGTTTTATAAGTCTCTTTGCATTTCAATTCAAAATTTTTTTTTTGGTTAGGCCATGATTTGGGCCACGAATTGGGCCCAAATCTGGCTGGGCTAAACGGGGCTCGTGGGCCCCGGCCGGGCGGGTCTAAGTCCCGAATAAAAAATCCGTTTAATAAACAGACTGGGTCTGAATATCGGGTTTGGGCTCGCGGGGGGTCCGGGTATGAGAAAACCCGGTCTGTTGCCATTCCTAGGTAAGGGCGAGTGGGAGGGCGAATCGAAGGCAGTGGCGACCTGGCAACGTTGCGGCCAAAGAGTAGAGAGATCAAGTGACTCAGAGTAGAGAGATCGGCGACGTGCTAGCGATGTTGCAGACGAAGAGTAGAAAGATCGAGTGACTGAAAGCAGAGAGATCGGTGACGAGCATAGCAAACCATGAACCACGGAGGGAGAACAGAGAGCAGAGATGAAAGAAGTGAGAAAGGAAAGAGAATGAGAAATGACAAAGAGCCGTTGGGTGAATAAAAAACCATTTTTTATTTTACAATACAGCTATAGTGCACTCTCAAAAATGAGAGTGCATTGTAGCAAGATTGTAAATTTTAAAGCATATACCAGTTTTGATGGGGAGGGTTTTTTGGGATTTAGATGCTAAAAAATAGCATTTATAGCATTTGAGAGTCTTGATAAGAATGCTCTTAGGTACTCTGAGTATGAGAAATGGTATTTTTTCCTCTTACATTCACAATAGAGTTCACTTATTAAATTCATGATGAGAGGAGGGAGCATCACTTTTTCATACTATAGGAGTACTTAAGAATTTTTCTTTAGGATAAACTTTAAGGTCTGTTTGGATACCGCTTATTTTGCAGAAATTGAAAATTTGTTATTGAAAGTACTGTAGATAAATGTAAAAGTTAGTTAAAATAGTATAGCAAGACTCATGACAAAGATTATTTTTGTCAACTTATTTTACTATTCAGTTTATTTTTGCTACTATATATAAGTCTCACTACACTTTTTTGGTACTATTCATGGATCCTGTTATACTATTTCAGTTAATTTTTACCTATATCTACAGTATTTTCAATAAAAAGTTTTCAATTTTAGCAAAATAAGCGGATTCTAAACAGACCCTCAGTAGGATTGAGATTGGTTGCAGTAGACAATTGCACCATGAGATTAAAAGCTCCTCTGACAATAAATTTTACTAATTTTTCTTTTTTATATTTTTACTTTTTTATTTTATATTCAATAGTTGAAAAATCTTAGACATTCATAATAATTGAATCAGGTGCAAATCCCTGAATTTAGTATCCATACTCATTGAAATTAAACACAATATTATAAAATTGTAAAATAGTATATGTTAGTAAATTATTTTAGAAAAAAATTTTATAGAAAAAAAATTTTAATTATTTTGATAGCTTTTTTAATTAAGTTCTCATGAAATATTGGACAATTAATATATGCCAAAAGGCATATATGAGATTTAAATCTCCCTTTTATATATATATAAACCTTAAATTTTAAACAATAGGGTGTATCCCTTCCCATGATAGTGAATTGGTTGAGAGGGAAGTCATATGCAACATAATTCACATTTGACTTGATATCATTTGGCAAAATATTTTCTAAAATACTAATTTCTTTTTATCATTATATGACATTGTTAAAGCTTTTTAGGTTTTTAGGTTAATGAGAAGAGAGTAGAATTTTGGTAATACCGTAATAGGATTCATTTGGTAAAATATTGTTTAAATATGATTTTTTTTCTTTAAAAAAAATCATTTTACGGTAAGTCTAAAGTTATTTTAATGTTTGAAGGGTAGAATATATATATATATTTGATAAGGACAAAAGAATAATTTTGACAAATTTTTTTTGAGTAAACAGTAATACTTATTAGAAAATATACAAAGATTGTAAATAATAATTTTGACAATTAAGTTACAAAAATCAGATTTATTTTTAGACATAAGGGTTGAGGAATGGATCAGCATAGACAATATCTATTTTGTCTTTAGTGGGCCTAATGGACTTTTAATAGACTATTCATAAGCTTTTAATGAACCTTTATGGTCCGTTTGGATTGAGGGAGAGGGAGGGAGAGTAGAGTAGATTTAAGACAAAATTAGCTTATTTTTAACCAACTCTACTCTACTCCTCTCCACTTCCCCTCCTTCCCCTTTCCATCCAAACAAGTCATTAATGTGTTTATAAAATTTAATATAAAAAATTATAATGATATTGCATATATATCACAAACAAAAATGATCAAATTCAACTATTAAATTAAATATACTAACAGTCGAAAACATAAATGTTAGCAAGGGCCAACAAGTAAAAAAAAATTAAAAATTGTCCCAAACAACAGTTACTTAGGGGCTGTTTGGTTATTATGTTTTCATCACTCATAACTATGTTTCCATCACCCAAAACTCTGTCTTCTACTTAATTCTTTAATTGTAAGGCTAGTTTTACCAACCCAAATACATGGTTTGATCAAAGAGATGCGAGGAGAGAAGTATTATATCATAGGAGTTAGAGTGTAAGGGAGAGTGGACAAAGGAAATTCTTTGGAATAGGATGATTGGGAAAAATAACTACTACTTGTAGAAACATTCTTCCCAAGTCCTCCTATTTCATTGGTTTCCTGTTCTTCCTCCCTTTTGCTAGCTTTTCCTGCTTTGGTTGATTGGCTTATGTGATATCTCAAGAAGAAGATTATTATAGTTCTAAGTGTTTGATGATTTAATTGTTTATTAACAATAGCTTGAGTTTGACTTGATAAGTTACTTATTTATATTTGTTTATTTAGTGAACAATCTAAGTTCAAGTTTAAATTTAGGCTCGACTATTAAAAGAATTAAAATCAAGCATTATATTGTATTGATAGACAAGATCACGTGGAGGAGATTCGATTTAATTAAATAATATTATATGTTTATATATGTACTTATATAAAACATATCAAATTATATTTAAATTTTTTTGATTGTGTAATGTAAACAAAATTTATAATATATCAAATTATTACTTTCTAATTTACTAATAATATAATAATTCATTTTATAGTAAAATTATATATAATTTTAAGGTTTAACAATCCATGTTCAGTAAATTAACTCAACTAATATACTTTCAAGTTTTAGGTATTCTTTATTGGTAATAATTCTGGAATGGATATTGTTTAGCATTTTGCTATATTTTGCCATAGGTAACTGTTTTTATGTTTTGCCAATGTATCACTTGCTTCCTAAGGTGCAGAGTTTCCTTTGGTAGTGTTGGCACCAAAGCATCCCAACTCGACCTGTGCTTGCTGCAAGAGGTATTGACATTGACCCTCTTTGCCCGCTATGCCGGTCAGCCCCTAAAACTATCACATGCTTAGGGACTGCCCCTCATCTCAAGAATTCTAAAATAGTTTCCCGCCCCTCTTGATACTTATGATTTCTACAGGAGCAATCTCATGGAGTGGCTCCGCCAAAATTGCTGCTCTTCCCTTCGCTCTCCATTACATAATATTGATTGGAAAGTTGTTTTCCTCCTTGGAATTTGGAATATTTGGCTACATAGAAATGCAGTGGTCTTTAACAATGGTAGGACCCGAGGATCCGTGAGGGCAAATACCATTTCTTAGGTGATGGAATTTGCTTTCCTTGGTATTAATGAGAAGAGTGTCGCTAGCTGAAATACAATCCAAGTTAAATGGACCAAGCCCCCTTCCAACTGGTACAAGGTAAACTCGGATGGGTCATCCCTAGGTCACCTGGGTCTTGCTGGGTTGTTGGTTTCATTAGGGATGAAACTGGGAAGTGGATCAGAGGATATGCAGCAGCAGAGCTTTGGGTTCTGCGTGATGGTATTTGTCTTTGTATTGCTCCAAAACTCCAGGCAGTGGTGTTCGAATTGGATGCTAAGGCGATTGTAGACCTGCTAAAGAAGGATGAATAGTCTTGTAACAACAATGTTAACATAGTGGCAGAAGGGCTTAGAGAGATTCCTATGGTGGTGATCCAACATTTTTATAGAGAGGCAAATAGGTGCGCAGATGCTTTAGCTAGACGGGGAGCAGTTCTTTCACAGGATTTTGTAGTGTTTCTTGACCCTTCGCTGGAGGTGACTTTGTTTTTTAATCTTGATTCGGCTGAAACTTTGTATGAGTGCAGCATTGCTGCTGTTGTTTCCTTTGTTTAGTTGTTTTGAATAAAAATCCAGTTTACCCACACAAAAAAAAAAAGAAAAAAAAGAAAAAGAAAAAAGAAGACAATGTATCACTTGTGGTATTTACACTGGGATGCAAGCCAACCTAGTCGATATCGTAGGCACTTGTACCACAATAACACCATACTCTTTACCAATTTCTCAGTTGGGCAAAATTGTCCCAATGAACCAGTTGTTGAATTTAATATTTAAGTTACGTACGTACATATTGTTTTGTAGAGAAAAGCAGAAAACACTAATGAATGAAGAGGAAGAGATTTATGAGTTAACAAATTGTTGGTTTACATGGATCAACCATTGACATAATTTTACTTGGGTCATTCTTTAAATTCATTTTTATTATGCATTAATAAAAATAAGTTATATAATTTGTGGGAAAAAAAGGACTTATTATTGGAAAAGAAAAGAAGACCATGTTTCTCATTTCTATAGTTTATTTATTTAGTCGCCAAATATATTATTTGGTTGAGATGAATAGGGATAAAGGAAAGGAAAATGGGGGACTTTTATTTTCCTTCCTGGCTCACCAATTTCTTTCGTAAAATGAAGAGAGTTGAAAGAATGCTTTGACCATCAATAAGTTATTTCCTTTTCCTTTCATTCTTATAAACCAAACACTTGGGAGGAAATTTTTAGATTCTTTTTTTTGAAATTATTAAAAAATATTACTACTACTACTATGCAACCCCTGGAGTTCAACCCAACCCCTCGGAACCATGCACCACTTGGACTAACATGTCCAATCTGTTGGTTTGAGCAACAAAATTGAAAATGTGTAAAAGATTCAGTCAAAGTTGAGTTTGTAGTTCAACTAGTTGTCATTTTTTAATTTTAAAACGAAGACATTTAAAATTTGAATCTCATATTACCAATTATTGAATTTATTTATTTATATAAAATAAATATATAAAAAAAATACTCAAATAATTGCGACTGCATTATGCCTGCAAAGACTAGAAGTGAAAAGACCACAAAAAGAAAAGAATAGTCCAGAGGAGAGGTACAATTATTCATGCTGTGCCCAACCATGGGTGCTGAGTAACAAAGTACAATTATTCATACCATGCCTAAACAGGGATAAGCATGTATTAGATTTTTACCGATCACAAATTATTTCACAATTTTAATGTGGTAGGTTGTAAATAGTTAACCATCACTTATACATGAACTTACTCGCTATTTTTTTTCACCAATCATACTCTATCACATCACAATTATAACAAAAAATTGTGAAATATTTTAGGCTCCTCGGCTTTTCCAAAAGTATAACCCAGTCAAGTGTCTCAAAAGTATCTATAAAAACCTCATCAAATAAAGGAAGGGGTAGAACCCCCTCTTCACAAATGGATCCTGATTCTACTCCAATTGTCCACCATGGAATATCTTCAAATCTGACAAAACCCAATTATGAAAGATGCTTTGTGATTGAATCAGAATACTCTCAAGAAAATGATCCCTCAACAATTGTTCAAAAATATTTTCCTCCAAAATGGCATTTTATTCCAAGTGACCCAAAAAAGAATAGGCAATTCTATGAGTTAATCCTTATAGATACTATGTCTATTATTCTAACCCATATTTTGCATCCAAATGATCCTTCCAATTTCTCCCATTCCAAATGTACTATTAAAAAGGTCATCACTCTTCAAGAATGGGGAGAACACACTTCAAATCTATGGGAATTTTCAACACCATTTGAACCTCAATTTTTTAATTATTGGGATTATAAAAATGCATGGTTCAATACCTTTTATTTGCAAAACAAACAATTGGATCATTGTTGGTTTCTTAATTTTGACAGGTGTCCCACTGATCAATTACCCAATTGGTTTCTCAACTGGTGGATTTTATTTGGACCAATTAAGGAAATTCTCCCTAAACCCATCAAATATTCTTTTAAAAAATTTGAAAGGAATTATCAAGTGCCCACTCAAATGTCCTTATTTCCTTCTCTTCTCCATCTCTACACTAATTATCAATTGCCATGGATACTCCATTGGGACTATATGATTCTTCAAGGCTCTCCTTTCAAGATACTAGCTCGGCTTTTCAAAGTTACATGGTGGGATCAATTTGAATTTGATGAAATTGTCAATGAAATTGAGGCACCAAATGAACACTTCCAATTTTGATTGTAAAAGCTGAAGTTGAATCAGAATTGCTCCAAGCTTCCTCCAAAAAAGAGATAAAAAGAATATTGCTCAATGCAATTTCTAGATTAAGTTGAAAGTGACACTGCAAGCTCATATGGACTTCATTTACATGATCTAATATGATGGAGTCCTTAAGGTATTAGGAAAATGTTCACATGCAGAGCAAGATTCCAAGAACCCCTTCAATTCCAAGTATTATTTTCTCCACCTCTTACTACCAAGTCAGGCTCAGCAATCTTTTCACAAACTGTATCAGCATCGTCTTTTATGATAATC
The DNA here is from genome assembly GCF_040712315.1 of Castanea sativa. NCBI lineage: Eukaryota > Viridiplantae > Streptophyta > Magnoliopsida > Fagales > Fagaceae > Castanea > Castanea sativa. Next base: position 53,574,403 of record NC_134020.1, on the reverse strand, counting down.
CAAGACTAGTAAGAATCTTTCCGGTAGAAGACAGAATTTGCTCAAATTAGTAACTCCTAAGAATTAATCCTTTGCATGTGAAATTGTTTATACTTTCAATATCAGACAAAACAAAGTATCTGAATTATTTATCCCATCACAAAAAGTATCAAGGTATCAGGAAATTATTGAAGACTTTCGCTATTCATCTACAGTATTATTTTGGCAGAATTGGGATTCTATTGAGGACTTTGTTGTTCATCTACAATATTATTTTGGTGGAATCGGGAATTATTGAAGACTTTACGGTATTATTTTGGCATCATTAGAAATTATTAAAGACTTTCTAGAATCCTGAAATTCAAAAGTCACTGTTCATTTATTGTAATCTTCAGAATTTCCTCTCTTTGTAAGAATTTGAAGGATTGAAATGAATTTCAAAATTTGAAGTACTATCCAAAATAACAATGTTCCATCAAATATATATATATATATATATATATATATATATATACACACACACATATGGTGGGACGAATTTAAATTTGCTAAAACTAATAGAAATTGAGTGACCAAATGCAAACTAACAATTTTGATTGAAAAAAGTTCAAGTTGAATCACAATTGCTCCAAGCTTTCTTCGTGAAAAGAAATTAAAAGAATGTTGCTCCACGCAATTTCCAGGTTAAGCAGAAAGTAACACAGAAAGCTCCAATAGAGTCCCATTTAGAATTTCATTTTAATGATTCCCAAGACCCAATTGGAACAAATTCCTACAAAATTTTTATTTTATTACATAAATGCAATTGGAGAATCAAAATTATCAATATCTCAAGTAGACAAAAGAGTTGCCCCTGCAAGTGTATGGAATAAGTTGCAAGTGACAATGCAAGCGCATATGGAGTCCTATTAGGACTCCAATTACATGATCTAATGTGATAGAGTCCTTAAGGTATTAGGAAAATGTTACTCCAAAACAAGATTACCTACATTTCATTTCTTTCCATTCCTATATTTTAAAACATTCAATCAAGTTACTTAATTCTATTTTATTCCATTTTTTCCCTTATTTAAGTACATTCTATTCCTTTTTCATTTTCTTATGATCATTCAATTCTATTTCCTTATGAACTCCCAAATAAAACCTAAATCTAAGGGTGAAGATGAATCCTCACCTTAAGGTGAATGTGAAGACTAGAGTAACTTGCAAGGTATAGAAGATTCCTTCAAATGGAAAATATGCTCCTTTAATTTTATAAATTTGAAGCGAATCTGGAATTTTCAAAGTTCTTTCTTATCATTCCCATTAAATAAATAAATAAAAGCTCCTTCTTATTTGCAATCGGCAATCCCTCTTTCTTTTGTAACCTTCCCATTCCATAATTCAAACTCTGCACTCAAGTTCAGTTGTAACAAACATCAAAGAATTATTATAAGTAACGTTTTGTTCAAACCAATATTTTTTTCAGCTCATCTTTTTCCAATAATCATTATTACTTTCTAATCTTCATCCTGGGTCAATTATTACGATTTACGACCTTAAATAAGTCATTCCAATAATTTTATTTTGAATTTTTGTGGGTACAGTTGTACATAAACTTATTAACTTTATAGTTTTACGGTGTGTTCCAATATTGTTTATTTTGCTAAAAACTAAAAATAGTGTAGCAAAATAATTTTTAAATATGTAAATAATATCGTGAAACTCATTTTTAATAAATATTTTGTTGAAAAAAGATGTTTGTGAGTCTCATGTACTATTCATAGAACCCCACAAACTTTTTTTTTTAAAGAAAACTTTCATTAAAAATAGATCTCGCGATATTATTTATATTTTTAAAAATTATTTTGCTAGAATCTCATTTTTAATACTATTTATATTTTTAAAAATTATTTTGCTAGAGTCTCACTTTTAGTAAAATAGAGGATATCCAAACACGGTAGTCGCCCATGAATCGATTATAGTAATATTTTTTAGCATAGTGATATATTTTTCCCCCTCTTTTTAATGGATTTTGCTGACAAATGATTAAAGGCATTTATTAATGAAATATATATATTTTTTAAAATTATAGAAAAAGAGAAAAATAATTGAATATTTTGACAATTTCTTTTTTCCATTTTCTATTAAAGTGATATAAAATGAATAATTACACAAGGCAAAGGAAAATGAAAAGAACTTTCAGAAATGAAATCATTGGATAAAAGGGAAAGAAAAAAAATATAGTATTGCTGATTTACTAAACAAAGTGATACACAGATGGGAGAGTTGAGGGGAAAGAAAAGAACCAGAGGAAATGAATGGAATGGGTGGGATTGGTAAGGAAATGCAATAAGTTTTCTTGCCAACGCACCCATATCCATAAACTTCCTCCAACTCTATCTCTTTCCCCCATCTCTCAACTCACAACCTCTCTCTCTCTCTCTCTCTCTCTCTCATAATTTGGATATTGGGGCCACAGTTGATGACCATTTTATAATGGTTTGGATTGGTAGATGCCTCACGAAACTGCTTAGAAGGAGTACAAAGATTCGAAATAAAATTGAAGACTGGCAGTTTGTCTCACAAAGTGACATCTGATTGAGAATTAAGAAATTGTATAGGAACCTGCACTTGGGAAAAAGATAAGCATGAAGCAGGGCAGGGCAAGTGGACCATGACTCATCACTTGGTCAAAAAGAAAAAGGTGGAACGAGTCTCATATGACACCACTTTTATTTGTTTACTATTTTTTCTTTTGTGAGAGCACTACTACTACTATTATTATTATTATTATTATTATTATTATAAAATTTTGCAAACACCGAATTCTATTTCACTTTTTCACACAACGTATTATTGGATGAGGAGGTCTATTGAAACTTATGTCTTAATGACATGTAAATTTAACACGCATGAAACTCGTATATCATTAAGTCATTAGTCTCATAAACTGTTTTTAACTTACTATACTTTTTCAAATTACCAAAAAAATAAAAGTAAAATATGGCAAAATCTTCTTGCCCACGCACCAATTTTTATATACACAATTGTCAATAAAGCCGAGGCTCAAAAGCATAGGAGAGGCCGATTTTACAAATCCCTTCCATAACATATATGGCTAAATCTCATCATGGTAAAATATGGACCAAGTTCAGGTCATTATATGGAAGATTTTCTAGAGAATGTGGTCCTGTGAGAAGAGAGTGGTCCTAAGATTTGAATCCATTAGATTTTAATAAAAGTCTTTGAACTCAGGGGACCGCCCCATTGGGTTAATAAATTCTTCAATTGAGGAAATTTTTACTGTTTTTCACTTGCCTTCCAATTGGGTTTATAAATTTTTGTTTTTGACAGATCATGTGACTTTTGTCTTTCGCCAGTCACATGACTTTGGTTCACAGCTTTTCGTTGGGGGTAAAATTAGATAAACAATTGGAAAACTTGGATATGGATGGAAAAAAATTCATTCTTGTGAAATAGTATATTGAAAGCAAGATGGTATCTGATTCAAGTCATAGTGTCCAACTGAAAATGCAAATGAGGTTTTGTATTTATCACTTTTAACAAATTAATTTGACAAAAACTACTTTTGTGACATATTTTGAAGACTTGAACAAGCTTCTTGATAATAAAAATTCATTGGAGATGGGTCTAGCGTTGATTGGTTTTTTTGTACATGAAAATCATTTTTATATGAAATCTCACAATTTGGAGGGTGTTTGGTAATATAGTTTACACAACAATTTTCAGTATTTAAAAAAATGTTTAAAAGAGTAGTTTAAATTATGTTATTTAAGTATTTTTAATATTCAAATTGGTAAAAATATGTAAAAAAATGTATAATATTATTTAAAATGTGTAATTGTGCTTTAAAACTAATATGCCAGGACTTAAATAATATTGCATGTATTTTAACATATTTTTTCAGCCAACCATATTCCCACAAAACAAAAATAAAGTTAGTAAAAATCAATCTCTTACCAAAGGAATCTTTTTTCCTTTGCAATCTTTACTCTTTTTAGTACACTCTTTTTTTTTGGGGAAGTAAAACAATAGCTAATCTATTCTAAATCACATACTTAGTACAACAGTCAAGAGGAAGCTAGGAAACTCTACTCAGATTACTGTCTTACAATTAAAACTAGCCAACAGCAGTATTACGACTAATTGTCAACAAAAAAAACTTAATTTCCACAAAGATCTCACAGTCTCTCTAAGTTCTCATCCACTAGCAAAAGAGGATAATCTATCAAAACAATTTATGATTATGTAAATAGTAGAATAATTTAGCAATTGAAAACTACCACAAGAGAACATCAAGTGTTCATATATTTTTTTCCTTCTCTAGCAAAAAAAAAAAAAAACCCATTCAACCCACCACCATAGAGTGCAATTTCAAGCCAATTATACAAACATCTGATGAAGACACAATAAATATTATATAAAATAATTAACCATCATATGCTATGACTATCTTATTAATATTACCAGCCATGATATCTAAAAGAAATTATATGCTAAAGAAGTTTATGATTATCACAACAAAATGAAAGTTAAATCAAGTTTATAAGTATTTACTTACTAGACAGACCCCCATGAATTAAAGTAAAGGGAAAGGGAGGAATGAAAGGAAACCAATGGAATGGGAGGATTAGGAAAGACAAACTAATAAAAAAGTTTTTGCAAAAAGTTGTCTTTCCAATCCTTCCACTCCCTAGAATTTCCATAGTCCACTCTTCCTTTCTCTCTCACTCTAGATCTTACTTTCTCACACTCATTCCTATCCTTTTGTTTTACCACTCATTTTGTGGCTATGTAGGAGTTTTTGAGGCTAGCTATGTATATATATGACTATGAGAGTGTTAATGGAAAGAGAGAAGCTCGAGGAAATTTGAGGAATGGGTGGCATAGGAAAGAGGGTGATTTTGCAATTGCAAGACTGCAAAATATATAATGTAATCTTCTTGCCAACGCACCCATTCCATAAACTTTCTCCGAGCCTTCCCTTTCCTTTCCCTCTTGACATCTTGGAGAATGGGTTGTTGTTGGAGTGTAATTGGTGTGTCTAGATATGTATATATAGAGCTAAGGTTTTTCTTTTCAACTTTTTTTTCACGTTGACTGTTAGGTGTAGAAGATAAATAAACAAAAGATTAAGTTGATTAGATAAATAAATAAATTGAATATGTGAATATGATTACATATAAAATAGAAGATAATATATATATATATATATATATATATATATATATATATATATATATATATATATATGTTTGTGTGTTTGCACGCGCTCAAAAGGGACTCAACCTTGTTAAGTATCCAAATTCAATCTTAAGAAAAAAAAGATTTTGAATACACCCCAAATCTATGTGAAAAGACTAATATGTTACTGTTAACATGTAAGCAAATGATGTTATTATAAATGATGATCTAACATGAAAATGATGTTATACCTTATACCATCTAAAATTTATGCTTTTTTAGAAGAAAACGAAACTTTTAACAAATCATAAAAATTGAAAAAAAAATATTAAAGAAATTATATTTTATAACTTATGATTTAGATGTGCAATAAACCAAACCATATAATTTCAAACTAACAAATTAAATCCTTCAATTTCAAACAACAACAAATAAAATATTCATCTTTCAATATAACATTCAAACAAAATTTTTCATCGAATCATTTTGAAAAAAAAAAAGTTTCTTTAATTAACCCATTACGTGTCAACTCAAAATACTATCTTTACGAGCTTTTAATTACGTTAATTATTAGACTATTCAAGTGATTTGTTTAAATCTTTTAATGAATTAAATCATGCTTGAATGATTTTTTTAACCTCCACATAATAAAGTTCAAACATAAAATTTCCTCAAATGTGACTTAAATGAAAACTTTATGGTTAAAGGCTAAACAATAATACAATATCGTTACGCTTAATTAAGTTGATTTAAAAAAAAAAAAATATTAGTGTTTTTTTTTTACTTGTAAAATTATAGAGTTTAAAACTTTAAACTACTTTTTTAAAAAATAAATTTTTATTTATTTATTACTTTTAAAAGCATTAGCTTTAATTTTTCAAATTTGTTTTTTATATAATATACTCTGATTAAATTAAGGAGTCTTTTTGGCTTAATATTGCAAAAGATAGAGTTTATGTGTAATATGAGTACTGTACAAACTTATTTTAGAAAATGAGGAGAGAAAATTTTGAGAAAGTATTAGAGAGAATAGAGAAATGATGTGACAGGAAGAGAGAGAAAAATGAATTTCAGTAACTACATCCCCGAAATTCCTGCCAAATAAGTGCCCAAAATAGGAGTGATAGAGAGGAAAATAAGAATTGTGGCATTGGAGTTGCCGAAATTGTAAGAGAAAGGAGAGAAAAAAAAAAAAAGAATTAAAGCAATGGAGTTGTTGAAATTGTAGGGGAGAGAGAAAAAAAATTAGAGAAATACTACGTCCACAACATTTTCATAACAAATCATAAATGACGAGTTTTCAAATTAGAACTGTAAGTGCACAATTTGTAGCCGGACCCAAATGAGTGATGGGCTCAGGCCCAAAGAGCCTTATACAATAAAATTTGTAGAGCGTGGGCTTGAAACCTAAGCTTTACAGATATTGGACAACAGATAGGTGGGCTAGATCGCCACTACCTAAGCAACCAATGGATGAAAATAAGAAAAACTCTCATCGGACGTAAGCCGAGGATCACTTGTATTGTCTTTCTTTCTTTAAATAAAAGATTAAGACTGAAAGTAATATGTACAGTGCTCTCTCTATATCTTCCTTTCCCCCCCCCCCCATTCCTAATGCCTCTTTCCTTTCTTATATCCATTTTTTCCTGCCTTTTATCTTCCACGTGTAGCACAGATCACCTAATTAGATACTTGTCCCATCCACCACTTTATGGAAGTCTTCAAACAATAGCTGGAAGGCTGAACATTTACTATTCAGAGGTCATTTCCCCATTAATGTGGCCAGGGAGGTAGGTGCAGGGTCTTTAATGCGGTGGTAGCAGCCTTTTCCCTTAATATTTCTCATACGTTCTCCCTCTCTATAACCGTGTGAAACACATCTTTACCCAACAAGCTTTCCAGAATTCTCTTCCCAAATATTATGACGTGTCATACAATCTTCCTTTGACTCAGCCGAGGAGATGTCACTCCTCGGACAAGCTCATCAACCTTTCTAGTAAGAGCTGGCTTGTGGGCCTCAAAGGCTCTACTCGAACAAGCTCACACCGCCAAATCAGGCCAAAGACCCAAATGCGTGTTCTGACAATTTTTACCCATACAAGAACCTATATAAATAGAGAAGTGCTATATTCACAATATTTTTATAACAAATTCTAAGTAGTGAGTTGTTATTGGTTGTTATGGGAGGACGAAAAAGTAATTTAAGTTGTAGATTCAAATTAAAACTAATAACAACTTACCACCTATGATTTGTTGTGAAAATGTTATGGACGTAGCGCTTCTCAATAATTGTTAAATTACTTTTTTATATATTCGTAACAACCTATAACAACCATTCATTTACGCTCTGTTTGTTTCAACAAGGATGTTTTCTAGAAAATGAGTCATTTTTCAAGAAGCATTTTCTATAAAACTATCTCATTTTTCAATGTTTGGTAGTAACTTTAAATGAGTTGAAAAACAAACTTCTAACTTCTCATATTTAGTTTGCTGTGAGATAGAGTTGTTTTCCAAACAAATTTATTGGAAAACAATCTCTAAAAATAAGCCATACTTTTTATGTTGACCAAAAATAATTTTTCTTTAACTCATCTTGTTTTGTGTTACCAAATACTAGAAAATAAGGAAAACTATCTTTACACAAGGTTTTCTATTGAAACAAACAGATCGTTAAGATTTATTGTGAAAATGTTGTAGACATAGCATTTCTCTAATTTTTTTTTCTCTCTCCCCTACAATTTTCGCAACTACAATGCCACAATTCCTAATTTCCTAATGCACTCCTCTATTTTGGGCAGCTTGTATTTTGGGTAGGAGTTTCGATGATGTAGTTACCAAAATTCATCTCTCTTTCTCTCTCCCGTCACATCATTTCTCTTTCTTATCTCATACTTTTTCTCACAATTTCAACAACACTATTGCCAAAAAATTATTCTTTTCTCATTTTCTTAAATAAGTTTGAACAGTGTCCATATCATAAATAAACTTTATTTTTTTGTAGTATTAAACTAAAAGACTTTAAATTATGAGTCTTTTAATTTTTTTTTTTTGAGAATGAAGAGTCTTATAGTTTAAACTTATACTTTAGAGTTTTATAATTCAAATTGTAGTAGTATATATCTCAGAAGTGAGTGAAGATGAAAACTCATCTTAGGGTGAATGTGAAGACTAGAGTGACTTGCAAGGTATGGAAGATTCCTCCAAAAGGAAAATATGCTCCTATGATTTTGAAGACAATATGGAATTTTCCAACCCTCCTTTCTTATCATTCCCAATAAAAAAAAGTTCCTTCTTATTTGCAATCAGCAATCCCAATTTCATTTGTAACCTTCCCATTCCGTAAGTGTAACTCTGGACTCAAGTGCAATTGCAACAATTCCTATTTTGGGCACTCCTCTATTTCTAATGCCACAATTCCTAATTTCCTCTTGGGCACTCCTCTATTTTAGGCAACTTGTATTTTGGGTAGAAATTTTGGTGATGTAGTTACCGAAATTCATCTGTCTCTCTCGTTACATCATTTCTCTTTCCTTTCTCATACCCCTTTTTTTTTTTTTTCAGAATTTCGACAAATCATTTCCAAGAAAATTTTCTTTCCTCCTTTTTCTTAAATAAGTTTGAGCAATGTCTATATCATAAATAAACTTCATTTATTTAAATATTCAACTAAAAGACTCTAAATTACGAGTCTCATAATTTTTTTTTGAGAATGAAGAGTCTTATAATTTAAACTTACACATTAGAATTTTATAATTCAAATTGTAGTAGTATATATCTCAAAAGTGAGCGAAGATGAAGACTCATCTTAGGGTGAATGTGAAGACTAGAGTGACTTGCAAGGTATGGAAGATCCTCCAAAAGAAAAATATGCTCCTATAATTTTGAAGACAATATGGAATTTTCAAACTCTCCTTTCTTATCATTCCCAATACATAAAAGTGTTCCTTCTTATTTGCATCCGGCAATCCTAATTTCATTTGCAACCTTCCCATTCCATAATTCTAACTCTGCACTCAGGTGCAATTGTAACAACCTTCAAAGAATTATTATAAGTAACGTTTTGTTCAAACCAATATTTCATTATTTCCTCTTTTTTCGATTACCAATATTACAATTTACAACCTCAAATAAGTCATTCTAATCTTCATCCTGGGTCAAACAACCATAATTGTAATCAATTAAATTTATGGGTGCAGTCACACATGAATCGATTATAGTAATATTTTTTCCCCTCTTTCTTAATGGGTTTGGCTAACGGATGATTAAGGGTATTTGATAATGAAACATTTTATAAAAATTTTATAGATAAAAAAACAATTAAATATTTTTTGGCAATTTTTTTTCCATTTTTTATTACAGTGATATCATTTTTTTTTTTCAAAATGAACCATTAATAAATACCCGAATGCACTGTTAACAGGCCTTTGTTTTTATTGGTGTTTTTGTTGCTTTCCAAAGTCCAATATAATCCTCCTTAAAGGAACGGTGATGGCACCCATTAACAAAAGTAACCATAAAAAATTGAGAAGCATAAAATGAATAATTACACATGGCAAAGGAGAATGAAAAGAAATTTCAGAATTGAAATCATTGGATAGAAGGAACAAAAAATAGTACTTCTGATTTACTAAACAAAGTGATACACAGATGGGAGAGTAGAGGTGAAAGAAAATAACCAAAGGAAATGAATGGAATGGGTGGAATTGGTAAGGAAATGCAATAAATTTCCTCACCAACCCACCCATATCCATAAATTTCCTCCAGCTCTATTTCTTTCCCCTATCTCTCAAGTCTCAACTCACAACCTCTCTCTCTCTCTCTCTCTCTCTCATAATTTGGATATTGGGGCCACAGTTGATGAGCAGTTTGACCCACAAAGCGACATCTGATTGAGAAGTAAGATATTGCATAGGAACTTGCACTTGAGAAACAGATAAGCACGAAGCAGGGCAGGTCAGGTGGACCCCGACTCACTTAAAACAAATAGGAAAATGTTAAACGGGTCTGATCATATGTGATATGAAATCTGACACAACTTTGATTAATTATTTTTTCCATTTATGAGAGTACTATTATTGTTTAAAATCAGGGGACTAGTTAAGGAATTTTACTGTTTTTCACTTACCATCCAATTGGGCTAATAAATTTTTACTGTTAGCAGTTCACGTGACTTTTGTCTTTTCCAAGTCACATGACTTTGGTTCACAGCTTTTCTTTGGGGGAAAAAAACAGACGAACAATTGAAAAACTTGCATATGGGTAGGAAAATATTCATCCTTCTGAGTTTGAAAGCAAAATGGCATCAGGATTCAAGTCATACTTGAAAAACTTGCATATGGGTAAAAATAAATTCATTCTTGTGGAAGGGCTCCTCAAGGAACAGACTCTGGTTTCAGACCTCCTGTTCTTGCAACAGAGTGAACTTTTATATAGGCTGATATTTGTATCTAACTTGGTCCTTGGTCAAGTTTGTTATTTAGCTGATCAAGCCACTAATAAGATGCGAATCCATCACTTTTGGTCTCCCATGCTTCATGATGTAAACACTAACTATATGTACTTCTGTGTTTTCTGTTTAATGGTATAAAAAGAAGTCATAATTTCCAACTGAAAATGCAAGCAAAGTTTTGTATTTATCCTTTTTAACAATTTAATTTGTCAAAAATCACTCGTGACAAATTTTGAAGACACTGATACTTGAAACAATCTTTTGATAATAACAATATACAGGAGATGGGTCTAGCCCTTACTGGTTTTTTGGCCATAAAATCATTTTCATATAATAATCTGACAGTCAGTTTTTCCTTTGCAAAAACAAATTGTCAATCACTTTTTTTCAGAAAGTAAAACAATAGCTAATCTTTTAGCAAAAAAAGAAACAAAAACTAATCCATTCTCTATCACATATATACTTTGTACAAAAGTAAAGAGGAAGCCAGGAAACTCAAACCAGGTTACTATATTACAAATTTACAATTAAAACCAACACAAATAAAACCTAAATCCCACAAAGCCCCCACAGTCTCTCCAATTTCTCACCACTAGCAGAAGAGGATAAACTATCAAAACAATTTATGATTATGTAAATAGTAGAATAATTTAAGAATTGAGAACTACCACAAGTGTTCAGATCAACAACAACAACAACAACAATAGTAATAAAACCATTCAACTGACCAGCATAGACTGAAATTTCAAGCCTATTTTACAAACATCAGATGAAGACAAAATAAATATTATCTATATTAATATCTAATCTAATGCTATGACTATCTAATTAATATTACCAGCCATGATATCTAAAAGAAAATTATATGCTAAAGAAGTTTATGATTATCACAACAAAATGAAAGTTAAATGAAGTGATGAAAAAAAATTATATACTTACTTACTAGACAGACCCCCATGAATTAAAGTAAAGGGAAAGGGAGCAATGAAAGGAAACCAATGGAATGGGAGGATTAGGAAAGACAAAACTTATAAGTGTTTTTACAAAGAGTTATGTCTTTCCAATCCTTCCACTCCCTAGAATTTCCATAGTCAACTCTTCCTTTCCCTCTCACTCTAGCTCTTAGTTTCTTCTCACTCTCATTCCTAGCCTTTTGTTTTACCACTCACTCTGTGGGTATGTAGGAGTTTCTATGGCTAGCTATGTATACATATGACAGTTTTAGTGGAAAGAGAGAAGCTCAGGGAAATTTGAGGAATGGGTGGCGTAGGAAAGAGGGTGATTATGCAATTGCAAGACTACAGAAATAAAAATCTTCTTGCCAACGCACCCATTTCCTTAAACTTTCTCCGGAGCCCTCTCTTTCATTTCCCTCATTGCTTGTTGGGATTGGAGGATGGGCGTTGGAGTGTCATTTGGTGGGTCTAGATATATATAGAAGAACTAGGGTTTTCTTTCTTTCTTTCCACACAAATAAAAAAAAAAAGGTTTTATTTTAACTCTCTTTTTTCATTGACCGTTAGGTGTAGAAGAAAAAAAAAAAAAAATTATATATATATATGTGAGTGAGTGTGGACTCGCGCGCCTGTATTGTGTCGAATAAGAAATTTGAGATTTTATCCTTACTTACACCAAACCAAATTAGTATCTTTGTTTGTTGATAAAAAACAATTATTTGAAACAGATATCATAACCTAAAACTCTATCTCCAAAAAAAAAAAAAAAAAAATCAATCAATCTTAAAAAACAAATTTTGAATACACCCCAAATTTATGTGACAAAGGCTAATATGTTATTATTAACATGTAAACAAATGATGTTATTATAAATGATGATCTAACATAAAAATGATGTTATACCTTATACCACCTAAAATTTATGCTCTTTTAGAAGAAAACAAAAATTTTAACAAATCATAAAAATTGAAAATATATTTATTAAATAAATTATATTTTATACCTTATGATTAGTTATGCAATAAACTATACCATATAATTTCAAACTAACAAATTAAATCCTTCAGTTTCAAACAACAACAAATAAAATATTGTTATAAAAAAATAAAATAAAATATTCATCTTTTAATATAACATTGAACAAAATTTCCCTCAAATCATTTTGTAAAAAAAAGTTTCTATAATTAACCTATTATGTGTCAACTCAAAACACTATCTTTACATGCTTTTAATCACATAATTTAGGTAGATTATTCTTGTGACCTGTTTAAATCATTTAATGAATTATATAATGTGTGGATGGTTTTTTAAACCTCCACATAAGAAAGTTTAAACCAGAAGATCCCTCAAATGTGATTAATAAGAAAAATTTATTGTTAAAGGCTAAAAACCCATACGATGTCGTTACACTTTAATAAATTTATTTTTTATTATTAATGTTTAGCTTGTTTTAATGGTAAAATTATAGAGTTTAAAACTTGAAACTAATGTTTTTTTAAATAAATAAACTTTTTTTGATTTATTACTCTTAAAAGAATAAGCTTTATTTTGCAAATTTGTTTTTGATATAAAACTTAGATTAAATTAAGAGACTTATAATTTAAACTCACACTTTAGAGTATTTAAAAGGGGATATGAAGAATTTAAACCTCCCCCAATAACCATAAAATTATAGAAAAACAATACTCTTTTTTTTTTCAAAAAAATAAATACTCTTAAGTCTTAAGTTGCATTTAGATTGGACGTTTTGCCCAATTCACGTGTTCACTTTTTTAAGTGAGTCCCGGTGGTACTGTTTACGTACCACCAAACTTACTTTTTTCATAAATTTTTTAATAAATTTAAGTTTCACAATACTATTTACACTTTTAAAAATTATTTTATTATAATATTTTTAATAATAATTTTTTAATTTTAAGTAAATAAGTAGTATTTAAACCTATCTTTTAAGTCTAATTCCAACAAGGACTTTAATGGTATATAAAATTTTGAAAAATATATTTAATTATGGGCATTGTAAAACAAAGTTGTAAAAAGTCTTGGGGGTATGTAGAATTCAAAAACGCGTTGATGTCAGTAAAGACTCACGAGCACCGTGGAAAATAAAGGTGCCCCTTGAAACACTCCAAGCCTTTTAAAGTACATTAACAAATTGTGGTTGGTGGACGATCATTTCAATGTCTTAGTGTCGGAGGAAGCAGACACGTAATTACGTGTTACGGACCACAACTTTTGTTGTTAGTGTGCATTTATATTTGGATTTATTTTACTATCTAAAAAAATTACTTTATTTATTATTTAATTCATATCATTTTAGTTTATAAAATACGCAGCATCTTTTTTATTTTTGGAAACAATATATGCAACATTTTATAATATACGTAGCTTATTTTTATCACTTTATTTAAATATTTTTATTCTTTATTTACTATTTACTTGAAAAGGAGAGAGCGTGAAGAGAGAGAAAAGTTATGAAATAAAATTTTAATAATTGTTTATGGGAAGAAAGATAATATAATATAATATAGATTTTGCTAATGTGTGTCCTAAGTACACAATAATTAATTATTTTTTGAAATTTTTTTTTTGAAAATTGAAAAAATATTGATAGCTTGTTCAAATTTTTAATTCTCAATAAAATATTTTAGACAATGAATGGCTTAACCGGACCCATATAATATATTATTTTTACCATTTAGCTACACTAAGGGCCTTTTGGAACCCGTTTATTTTACTGAAACTGAAAATTTTTTATTGAGAGTACTATAGATAAAGGTAAAATTAGCTGAAATAATACAGTGAGATCCGTGAATAATACAAAAAAGTAAAGTTAGATCAATGAATAGTAGTAAAAATAAATTGAATAGTAAAATAAACTAATAAAATTAATTATGCCAAATGGACACTAAGTATATATACACACTTACTATTTATAGTTGCTAAAAATTTTCAACAATACACATCCGAGTATATCTTAATTTGAATGTATGTATTGCTAAAATAGCAATTTAGAAAATTTTACACTCTGATGCTAATGCTAATGCTTACTTTCATTTGGATCTACAAATTTTTCTTTATCATTCATAATTTAACACATTAGTAGGTTCTAGTTAATTCAATTAGTAAAATATCTTATAATTAAATAAAATATCTGAGATTTAATTTTCGCCTACTGGTGTTTTAATATAATGATAAAGATGAATAATAATCTAACCAATTAAAATTTGGTAAAATTGTGAAAAAAACAAAAAAGAAAAAAAAAAAAAAAAAAACTTGTGGTCCTCCTAATTCCTAAATTTTGATGCAGTAACGTTAACGTTAAGGAGTGGAAGAGGGACTTGTTATCTTTATTTTTGAGTAAAATGCACGCAAAGAGATTCCAACGTACAAAACGGTTGCGATTCTGCATAATTTTGGTCTAGTGAAGATTGTATTTTACGGTGAACTATTAAAATGACATACAGACATATAAATTATAAAATGTCAAGCACAAAAAAAAAAAAAAAAAAAAAATCTTTTACAGTCTTTAAAAAAATGGATGACAGTAAAAAAAAAAAAAAAAACTTTTAATTTTGTAAAATTTTTATATATTTAAAATAGATTAAAAAAGTAAGTAAATTTGTTTGTGATTCACTAGGTGATTATATTTATATTTTACGGTGTAGGAAAGTTAAAGTACTTATATAAAAAAAAAAAGTTAAAGTAAATACTTTATTCCAACCAAACTCTAGGGGTGCAGTTGTTTTTGATTTGGTGAAAAGACGAATCATCTCTCGCCCGTTTTTCAAGATTGTCCTCCGGATGTGGATACTGGCAGGGACAACTTTAGTGCATAAAGCTATCGTTTTTTGAATTTTATTTTATTAAATAAAAGTCATAATCTGTGTGCGATTCCTTTCTCAAAAAGGCTTTGAGCAGTGAGCTTTACTTTAAAAAAGATAAAGAAAAAAAAAATAGAGATAAGCATTTGACTAGCTAAATAATAGATTCTTTCAAAAAAAAAAAAAAAAAAAGTCTTTGATAGAGTAGTTTGAGACGTGGTTTTTAGAATTTTTTGAAATACGTGTGAATAAAAAAATATATAAAAATATATGTAATGCTGTTTAAAATATAAAAATGTACGTTTGAGATGGGAAAACAAACAAGCCCTTGTGTTTAAAATTTTTCATTTTAATCCTGCCCATTGGATATTGATCTCAATAACACCCTTTCAAAAAAATTCACTTTTTTAAGAGGTAACAATGTAGATTTTAGTTAGTTTAATTAATAAAATCTCATGGTTTTCAATGAACTCAACTGATAAAGTTTTTTATGGTTGAATAAGAGATCTGGGGTTCAATTTCTGCCTACACCAAAAATTGATCCGTGTCTTGGTCTAATGATAAAAAACTATCATCAGGAGCGAACGTTATAAGTTAAAACGCTCTTTCAAAAAAGAAAAAAATAAAACCTCTTGTAATCGAATAAGAGACTTGAGATTTAAACTTTAATTAAACCAATTGGATTTTTGGTCTAATGATAAAGAATAATAATTATAAAACGGATTACATAAGTTGAAATTCCTTCGTATCAATATAAAATAAAACATGACAATAATTGACATAATAAATTATTAATCGTGAAAATTCAAACTTTCTCACTCAGTAAAAATGTAAATAAATTGGTGCCAGTTCTCTCAGAGAGAGAGAGATTCTCAATTATTTCCAACAATTACGAAATCTCAATTAATTCAGTTTCTTTCTTTTATTCTTTTTCTTGCCGGCTTGCCTTTATATTTGTTATGGTGCTTTCTCAATATGCACTTCCTTTTTATAATGGAGTGGATCCTTCAGATCAGCCAATTGGCTCCGGGATGAACTTTCCTTTGAATCTTTTGGGAAATTTGAGTGTTCTGTCTTCACCTTCCTCCATTTTTTTTCCTTGGTCATTTTGAATTGGCTCATTAGGGTGGATTTTGAACTTGCCACCATCTTTGACACAAACGTAAATGCTATCTAGAACCTTAAAGCTTAATTAATACTTGCTAGAGTTTCCAACAAAAATGTTTAAAGCTTAAGGGTTTGTTTGGATACCACTTATTACTAAAAATTGAAAACTGAAAACATTATAGTAAAATGATTTTTAAATGTATAAATAGTGCTATAAGACTTTGTTTTAATGAAAGTTTTGCTGAATTAAACAACTTGTGAGTCTCGTGAACAGTGCACGAGACCCACTGACAGAGACGCAATCTAAACCCAACCTAAATCCCCCACACCAAACTTTTGAATTATAAAAAAGCTATTGAATTATTCCAAAAAATACAAAAGCAACTTCGGATGGGAATTAAAATTAAAAAAGGCACATCTTAATGACACCCTCTTTTTGGTAGGCTGTCATTGTTATTATTAAGCGGAGTTTGGTACACCATCTCAAACAACAATTTTCAATTTTTAAACAACATTACGCATTTTTTCACATACTTTTTCACCCACACGTATTTCTACACATGTTTTCAAATAACAATTTTTAATTTTTAAGTGCATGTACCAAACACCCCCTTAGTTTCTCTAAAGTTGAGTTCCGGTTTATACTCTGAAAGAGCTTGGACTATAGTCCTGTAATTCATCACAATATTTTGAGTTAGCTGTTTGCATTACAATTTTTTTTTTTTGAAGTAATAACCCTTATCACTTGTTTAGCATCTATTTATGCATCTTTGAGCATGACTAATCCATCTAGGGTTGTGAATGAATTAAACTGTTTATAATTAGCTCAAGCTCGCCTTGAGAAAAAACTTGTTTATGATTGTTTGTTTAGTAAACAAGTCAAGCTCAAGCCTAACTTTTGGTTCGATTATTAAAGGAATCAAGCTCAAATATAATAATGTGTTTGTGAAAAAGCTCATGAACATGAGAGCTCGAATTAACTATATATATATATATATATATAAATATATTTACATAGACTTGAAATCAAGTTGTATAAGTTTGTAAATTAGTTCATATGATGTTCAATAATTATTTGTAATTTAGTCATAACATAAACAATCCATTTATAGTAAAAATTCATAAATTTGTGAAGGAGTGAAATATTTTAGTCTTGGTTTTATTATAAATAGGAAAATAATAAGTTAATTAAATAGCTCATGAACAAGTTTGAGCTTGTTCAACATGTAAACAGACTAAGCTTAAACATATAATTTTATTAAATGATAAGCTCAACTCGTGTTTGAACTAAAAATTAAATAAATAAGTTTGGATTTTTAATAGTCGACCGGTAAAGAATAGGCAAAACAATAGCTACTACCGAAAAGTTTTTTTAAAAGGGCGGACTTCATAATTTTAGTGGTGTAAATATGATGTGATTGTCATAATTTTAGTGATGTGTAAATATGATGTGATTGATTCTCGGACGATTGATACTCAAATAAATGTTAATTTAATAATTTATGCCACCGAGAAGAATTTTCACATGCGGATTATTCTTACATGCTCTGAGAGCAATGCTCCCTCCTCTCACATGAGGGGTGAGCCCCATGATAGGACCCACGCGTGAGACTCACCCCTCATGTGAGAGGAGAGAACATTACTCTCGGAGCACCTAAGTTTTTTCCTTCATATGTGGTGGTGTTTTTGCAGTGATTGTCTCAACAGTTGCTATTGGAGGTTGAGATTGAAAGTTAGTAAAGTAATTTTCAATCTCAACCATTGAATAAAATAAATTAAAAAATTATTAAAAAGTGGATGTGATAAAAATTTTGTAAAAGAAGAGAGGGGTAATTGCATGGTGCAATTGCAATTGCACTAGATCTCAATTCCTCAAATTAATCAATAGACAGATTGTAATCATGAGGCTATTGTACTTGAAGCAATTCCTCTCACAATTGTTTAGATTAAGAATTAAGAAAAGTAACTTTCAATTCTAGCCATTGATTAAAAAAAGTAAAATGTGAAAGTTAAAAAAATTTAAAATGAAAAAAATTTGTGAAAGTGAACAGAAGAATTGCATAAGGTTTGCTCTTGATCTCAATTATAGTCGACGATTTTTAGTTGGGGACATTGCAATAAAATCAGTAGAAAATTTTTACACTCAATGGATTACACCACATGGCACATGGGACTGGTACAATCATAACAGGCATGCGTTTATGAAATTTAATGGTCGTACGCTACTATTAAAAAAGAAAAAATGATGTTAGCTGTGACAAACCCAATTAACGAATATGGCTCGAAAGTGCCTTTAATTTGTTTAAAAAAAAAAAAGGAATTTGCCTTTAACTTTGTGAGCGTGTCTTTGTTTTTGATTAAATACAATAGGATTTTAATTGGGGTTTAGAATCTTTAGATTGCATATGGTGATCCTCTGCGTTGAAGGGAATAATAGATTGGTATGTATCTTAAAATGATCACGTGTTAGTTCCATGCTTTATTTTGTACTCTTGCGTATAGGACAACACATTCACAATTTTAAATAATAGTGTTTGCCCTATAATACTAATTGTTTTTTGGAAAAATATCATCTTATACTCGTTTAAATCCTCTACTTGATACAAATATCCACAATTAACGCAAGAATGTACATATTTTAAAAAACCAAAAAAAAAAATGTCCACATTTTAAAAAATAAAAGTGAATGTGAAATGATTTAAATTCCAGTTGCTTCTCAAAAGCTTTAAGACTACAGACAACACTAATTTCTTCCTTAGGCTTAAACACAAACAAGTTAACAACATTCATGGATTAATACATCTAGATGATAGCAAGCTCAAAGGATACATTCATGCACAAGACCTATAAGCCACACAACCTTTAGTCTATAGAAGTAGATTACCAATAGGTATCTTGAGAAACAAGTTGGTTCTATAGATTGCAACAAGGGTAAGAAGATTTAGCATGAAACTAAACGTGGGAAGACCTGAAAACCAAATTGATGATCACATTCTAAACTCAGATACTTGAATTAAAATTTCTTGTCCCGTCTTTCCTACAGCAATCATTGGAAAACAAAATCTATCTACCAATATATGTCATAAGGAAACTTTCTTCTAATCCTATGTTATAATTACAAATTGCCTTCACCTTTGGATTGCAAATAGCTTTCAGGTTGGCTGCCCAAAGTTAAGTGACTGTCTAGACCTGAACAAAATAACATTGACAGCTCTCTCCATTTTTTAATCACTTTTTTTTTTTTTTTTGGCAGAAGATAAAGGAATTACATGTTCTCGTTGTTGAGTATGCCCTACACCTAAATGTTTCTTTCTATCTTCAAGAAAAAAGCCCAGCCTGAAAGGTGACTCCAGTGGCTGGCAACCATTTTTGTGCTTGAATGAATCGACCAACCGTGTAACGTAGTACATCATTTTTGTTGTAGGTGATATTGTAACCTGGCCATTTGACTCTCTTATTGGTTTGAGCTCCAATCCCCTTGTTACCATACTCAACAAAGGTCACAGTTTCAATTCCATAGGTTTCATTATTGTTAAACCATCCCTCTGGAGTAATTAAATCCCCGAGAATTGATTCCATTACAATTATTCTTGAATATTTCTGCATTGGCATGCCCAAGTAAGTGACATTGTTTAGCCCTTTAGGGAAGAGAGATTTGTCTCCGTCAATATTGCAGTTATGGAGTACAAAACCTGTGCTTTCACGCCTATCACTCCTTGCTTGTGCTGCTATTATAGTAACCTTTGATCCAAAAGGCTTTGTGACAATGATTTTGCAGCTCTGAAATACTACTGCAGAATCACCCCTGATGATGTTTGTGTCACCATAGATTTCACAATCTCGGAAGAACTGCCGGTGGGCTAATGCATATATACTTAATTTGGTAGCATTTATTCTGCAGTTGAAGAAGGCTGCATTATCAGACTGGACTTTAACAGCCGCTAAGAGACTTCGTCTACTTGTATCCACAATTATGCCAATATCCTTGCATATAAATCCATTGCCAATCGCCGCTGCAATGAGAGAGGGAAATTTAGCAAAAGTTGATAAACAATGAGAAACAGAATTGGAGTTTACATATTGGTTTAACTGTAGAAAGATGTTCTATTTTTATCCAAACTCACTTTCATTGATAATTATAGGACTAAGTGCTAGAAGCAGAGCCAAGAATTTTTGTTTGGGGTCCAAATTTTCGTATTGATAAATTGGTTACACACGCACACACAATTCATCATTGTTTCAATGTTGTCATTTTTTTGTTAATATCAAAACAGTGAACTTCTTGTTTAACATTAAGAATAGGATAGAGGCTGAGGAACTCACATAAAGCCGCATTTCGATAGGTAGTTCCATTCACAGCAACTCCGGTGATAATAGTATTATTCATCCCATCACCATACATGAATATCTTGGTCTTATTCTTGGGGATAATAACATTCTCTCTGTATGTTCCAGATTTTACATAGATAAGATATCTTCCATTGTGCCCATCGGGGTATGCATTGATAGCATCATTGATGCTTTTATATTTCCCACTTCCATCTTTAGCCACAACTGCATCAGGCGCCTGAGCAATCTTAATATCAAAAGAATGATTTGAGATAAGCTTTCGACTCATGCCTGAAGATTCTGCTCCTTTGTCATCATTGACAGAAAAGGCATGAACTATAGCCAAAGAATTGCTTGTAAGCTCAGTGGACTTTTGCAAAGCTCTTTCCATATCAAATGTGGAAGAAGACTCTTGCATTCCTTCAATACATGCCCTTTGGTACGAGAGTACAGCACTCAAGCTCGTCCTAGCATCAGATGAATCATTAAAGAACAAACTTGGTGTAGCATTTACCATTGTCACTACAAATTTGAGTTCATCAATACACAGCTCCACTAGCTCAATACAATCTTCAAGTGCCATCTTTTCTTGTTTGAGCGCAATGTCAACTTGTCTGGCAATTTTTACCACATCTTCCATTTCATAAATGGTAGCATTGACAGCACCTTTGAAATAGATTAGTACTTCAGTTTGGTTACCTACGGATTCTAGGCTAGATATACAAGATTCCTTGTAATCAGTCTCATTGCACAGGGCAGCAAGGGTAATATTTTTGTTTGATAACGAGGTGGCTTCTTTGGGGTTATCTACCCCAGCAATAACTGCAATCACAACTGCAGCAATTATTACGAGAGAAACACCCAATACAATCATGTTTCCAAGCATTTCATCTTGCTTTACTTCTTCATCTAACCGTGACATTATCAATAACACAAAAAAAAACTTCTATCTATGTGGTTCTTTTTTTCTTTCTAAATTTTTAATTTTCTCTCTTATGATGATTCAAACATATGGTGATAATGATACAGCTTTTTGTATGCATGATATGGAGGTTAGGAAAGTAGCACAAATGAGTTTAAGGCCTCACAAAAGCAACCAAAATCATCTCTATCTCTAACAGTATGTAGTTGTGTACTGAAGATTTTTGTGCCAGTTTGTCACAACTATTTGGCTATTTTTAAGAATCAAATTTGGTATATGAATGGGCAATAGCCGTGTCACACTGTCACTTGCTCAATGTATTGTGAGTTTGTAAGGTATTTGTTAAGATTAAATTTTATAATGCAGCTTGGTTGGCTTTTTAAGGATATTTGTTTAGTAGTTTTTTTTTACTTCCTAACCAAGTGACACTCGTTTTAAACCTCCTTAACAAGAAACTCTTGTTAGCAAAACCCTTTTTTCAGAATCAATTTTGCTATGAATAGGCAATAGCCGAGTCACTATATCAACTAAACGTACTCACTAGAAGTCCAGCAGTTTTGTTGTTCTAAATGTAGAGAATATTTAGTAATTAGGAATTTATAGCTCAAAATTCTTGGCACAAAAGGTTGTAGTTCTAAATATTCTCTAAACAAGATAACAAATGATATTCTCTAAAGAAGATGATAAAAATTCCAAACTTTCAACACATGACCTTGGAGTTTGGATTTAAAAGCCCAAGGATGAACTAGGGGCTAGTTAGTTGGTATGGTTTGGTTAGTTGGTACAATGTGATAGTCATAATTTTGTTTTGAAATCTCAAAATGACTAATTTTTTGTGAAAAAAAAACTCCACTAATGGGCCCAAGTTCAAAATAGTATAATAATAGTTTATTACAACATTTTTTTGAAAAGTATTCTCCTTATTTATTATTATTATTATTATTTTTTGGATTCATAACTGTTGAAAAACTTGGTTAAATTAAAAATTAAAAATTAAAAATCATCAAAATCAATTTTAGATGATCATGAAAAAAACTTTATTTAGGATTGAAATTTTTTTATGCCGCTAAAGAAACCTAGAAATTTGACATAAAATATTTTCAACCTTAAGAAAATAGAAACTTCCAAAATTGGAAATCTCTAAAATGATCAAATACCCTTAAAATCTCTAAAATATCCTTAAAAGTTTCAAAATAACTTAATAAGTCTGAAAGCTCTAAATTAATCAAATCTCCTAAATAACCAAATATCCTTAAGAGTAATTGCGTCAGTTTGTAAAAAAATTTTTGTCTCTTTTGGCATAAGAACCCTCTTTTTCTATTTTATACAACCACTTATCCAAAATTCTCACATCAGTTCATCTATTACACGCATCCTTTTATTTGAATAATATTTTTTAATTATTTTGTTAAAATATCTCTAACACTCACGTTTCTTCTCTCACTCTCTCATCCCAAACAGCAAAACTCTTCTCTCAAACTCTCCGCCCCTTTCTCATCCCAATCTCCTCACATAACTCTTCGCCTCTCTATCATTACAATTTTCTCAGTTGCTTGTCTCATACCCCTCATCGCTCTCTTAGATGAAGAAGAAGAAGAGAGAAGAAGGGAGAGAGCGGTTGACTGTTAAAGAGAATAAAATATAATAAAATAATGAACTGCAAAGTTACAATATCCGTGCATATATGCAGAGTTATCGTAGCAAGTTTATATATATTGATGATGCAAAGAAAATCAGTAAGCTGGATGCTTCGGACTTGAAATGACCACTTGCTTTCTTGTTGGCCTGAAAGACAAAGAAAAACGATCAAAGGTGACCGGGATCGCCGGCCAAGAACCCTCCGATGGCAAAGTTAGTTTTCTCCCAGTATTTTTGGAATTCCAACTTTTTGGGAATCGTAAACGTACCTTTCATTAGTCTGAACAGGTGTTTATATAGTGTCCTAGGAGCAGTTATTGGAATTGTAACATCTCCTAGATTTGAGGAGGTCGGGGGTTCATGGATAACTCCCACAATCGTTTAGGAGTTATATCTTCTCATACAACGGTCACCGGAAGTTATACGTAAATCACGGAGTGGAAAAATGCACTTAGTAATGCCCAAGTGTAAACGTCTCGTCCGGGGGTCTTTATGTGGACGAATTCTTTCAAGGCGGGGATGTGCGCCTTCCTAGGACGAGCGATGTAGGTTTGTTCTTGTCCAAGGACGACCATGCGTGTTAGACTCGTCTTGATGCTGCCTTCTGGACGGACGGCTGATGGTGTGATGACCACGAACGGTCTGAGTTATCTTCATCCCTATCATATATATATATATATATATATATATATATATATATAGACACACACACACACAAATACAAGTTTATTTTATGCTATATTGTGCAAATTTGTACACTTTTTGTACACTGATGCAATTGCTCTTAAACCCTCATAAATTTTAAAATAGAAAGCCTCAAATGTCAAAACTCTATGATGACAAAACAACCTAAAATTGATTAAAATGCTCTCTAAATATACCCTAAAATCTCCTAAGCGTCATTAATACCTCCTAAAAACATCCAAAATGCCCTCTAAATATACTCTAAAATTGAAATATGAAACTAATGAAATAGAATTTTATCAACCATAAACATAAGTCTAAGGATAAAATTTTTTTCATGAATTCTATCATAATTTGTTGTGATTTGTTCATAATAAAAATGACTCTTATAATGGTTCTCATCTAGGCTCACCAATAACATCATTTTTTTATTTATCTATAATCATTCACCATATCATCAGTTTGTAAAAGTTTTTGTAAATGTATCTCTAGCATTTTCCCTTACAAATATGTGTTATTAATCGTAAAAAATAATTCATATAGGAAAATGTTAGAAATATTATTACTTTTACTTGAAAATTTTACAAATTGATGTAACAATTAATATGATTTGTGGACGTCAATAACCTATTAAATGTATTTTTCAGTTATTTTTGTTATTTATGATACATCTTTGTAAGTCTCATGTTGTAAAATTTATAATATCCCTAACATCATTAATTCAAATACTTGTTTATTATCTTCTTGAAGTGTCACTAATCGCATTCATTTATATATCATTTGAAAGTTTCTTTTTAGTAAAATTTGTTATAAATTTAGCATTTTTCCAAAAAAAATAAAGCATATTACAAAATAGAAGGAATAGATTTTTTTTATAATAAAATTTTGATATTAAATATTAGTGAAATATTATTTAAGTGATAATAAAAAGACCCCATTTAAAAAGACAGTATTCTTTTGCCAACTTTCATGACAGTATGACACACGTAAAAAAAAATTAAAAAAAAAGTTGTGAATTTTACAAATTTTGAAATTAATTTATTTTTAAAATTAAATTAAATTAAATATTACTGCTTTCTTTTTGATAAATTTTAACTTATTACAAATTTTGAAAATGTAGCATTTAAAATTTTCAATACATTATTCAATTAAAAAGAGTAAAAATATAAATCTTACTTATAAAGTAGGCTCAATCTTATTTATACATAGTTTCACCAATCTTAGTTTTTATTCATGAATTACAACACTTACTAGTACAATACAAAGATGCATTCACACCAGCTGACTAATATTTTCCCCGAAACTCACAGGCATCGAATGACCCAATTTACTAACCAAAAAGGAAAGGGAAAGACTTTGTTTATGAAGGAAAAAAGAAAAAGAAAAAGAAAAAGAAATTGATCTTTTTCAATAGCTTTTTATATTATCCATAGAAATGATATTATTATTAATTTTAAATAGTCATTTACAAATTTTCTAAGAGCAACTATTAAAAAAAGATAGCCAATAATTGTTCATGGCGAAAATAGTTAATCTAAAAATATATACCGAATATCATTACAAACTTGATTCATAAATATCATTACAAACTTGATTCATAAAGGAAAAAATTAATAAATATATATATCAGTATGATCCTTTTATGTCATATATTCATGTATACTTATATGGGAGTCTGAACAATCAAGGGGCTTTCAGAAAAATATATATCCTTGTAAAAATGTAAAGTCTTTCTAAATAATTTTGAGTTAGATATCATTAAAAATTCTATGCTGTCGTAGATAGTCTTGGACTACAATCAGGAAGAATATTGGGTCCATTTAGGTAGTTTTAGATTGTTTTTCAAAGCACCACATTTATTAATAGAACATAATGTAAGCTTCAGTGTTTCACTTTGTTTCTTGAGACAAGATTCAGGAAGCCCTTTTCTTTTTTGAATGAGATAAATTCATGGCCAACAAAAGATATTAAAATCAACCTCAACAACCAACAATTTTCATAGTATTTTACTCTGGTTAATTATAAAGGGTTCTTTGTGTTCAAGGTGGGTGATTTGTTTGCATTTCCAGCAACATCTCCAATTTTACCTTTTGTTTATCTATTTTTTTCAAATACATTTTACATCAGACTTCCTATCATTTTCTCTAATTCATTTAAATATTATTTCTTTATTATTTCTTTTTTAATCTTCTTTCATTCAACTAATTCAATTTTAATGAAAAATAGTACATTCTTAATATTTTACAATATTTTTACAATAAATCATATTAGTAAGTCATTACCTATTTTAATTTGAACACATTAGTTAATAACAGCTCTACTTATTTTAATTTGAACACATTTGTTAATAACAACTCACCACTTAAAATTTATTATAAAAATACTAGAATAGTATTCCTCAATTTTAATTTCTTATTTTTTATTTTATTTTTCCCTTTATTATTATTATTATTATTTTTTTTTTTCATCCACCCGTTTCTTTTCTTCTTCTTTTTTTCCCCTCCACACCTTTCCCTTATCTTCACTTTTCTTTTTTTCTTTTCCTCTTCAGCACTTCGTCTGGATCTGTATCTTCACTTTAAAATTGTGATTTGATTTTGTATTTTGATTGAGAGCTCCGTCAACTTTGTGCTTCACCGTTATTTTCTGATGAGAAGCAAAGGGAGTTTTTTTTTTCTAAAGAGAAGCAAGAGAGAGAGGGAGTGCAGAAGAAACAGAAATTGAGGGAAAGAAAAAAAAAAGTCTTTTTTTTATATTCAACCGGGTATTATTTTAAGGGAGAAAATCTTTAAAAAAAAATTGGAGATGGAGGCTGTTGGAGGGGTTTTTTTGTGTGTGTTTGCTCTCCATAATTGGCTTTAGAGAGCCTATTGGAGATGCTCTGATTTGGGTTAATGGATCATTCATCAAATCTACAAAACTATTTTAGCAAAATAATCAAGTCTAAAAACATTTTAATGTTTCCAAACTATACAGATTCTTATCAACCCAAGAAAGGCTACAATAAATTGATTATTACAGTCTATACTATGAGCCCCAGGTATGATTACCATCACAAAACTTCACAGATTTTAAAGAAAACAGCACAGCAGCGTTGTATTTTGTTTCATTGCAGATGACTATAGTAGCAGCTATTATTTCTTACAGCCTAACACAAAAAGTTTGGATTTTTTTAAGAGAAACCTGGTTAAGCTTCTTCTTAGTACCAAGAACACAAACAACCCACAGATCCAACCAGAAAATGCTTACCTGTGAAACAAACGAAAACTCCAAAAACCCACATAGAGAAGTCCGGTCAGAATAACATAAATAAGTACATAAACAAAATATGAAAGACAAAGACAAGCCAATGTTACCACAGATCAAAATGAAAAAGAGAAAGGGAGGGGAGCTGAAAGAAAACATTGGTCTTAGGGGACTAGGAAAGAATTTGATTTCAAAACCAGTCATTCTTTCCCATCACCCCAAACCCAAAAACCTTCTTTCAACTCTCTCTCTCTTTCATTTCCTCTCACTCTTTATGATAATGGAAGAACAACAACAACAACAAACAGTGGGAATTTTTTTTTACTAAAGATCAGAGGATAGAGGAAAGAGAGGAACAAAAGGAAATCATAGGAATGGGCGGAATAGGCAAAAAAAAAAATTGTTGGTTTCTTTGCCAAACCTCCCATCTCCCAAAACTTCCTTCAATTCTTTCTCACTTTCCCATTTCTCTCTTTGTGAAAACTGGGTGGTGAGAGCAGCGACTAATATAGGAACTGGGAAGTGTGATGTGAATGATGAACACAGCTCAGTCACATTGAGATTCTGAGAATAGATAAGGATGAGAGCAACACGCTTGTACGGTCCTTTGGTTGTGGGTGTAATGTACTTTATTTCAAAATGTGTATCGATTCGAAGCGAAATAAAATCCAAGACCTATAGCCCATATACAATTATTCCCTCGATATTGATGAATGACCCGGCCCATTTGCACCGTCAGTTTTCAGGCTTCCTGTCTTGTCATTTGCTTTATTTCTCAAAATTTTTTTTTTTTTTTTTGGACTGAAAGGTGGAATTAGTATATTAAAATGAACAACAGTACACCAAATATAAAAAAAGGGTCCTGCAACATCACTAGGACAGGCCTAGCCACAGGACAAAGGAAGCACAAAAGCACAAATACAATATTAAAAGCCTCCGGGCAAAGGGAGCCAAATACAATATTAAAAGCCACAGGACAAAGGAAAACACAAATACAATATTAAAAGTCCCATGCAGCCTAACGTGTTTGTTGATTTGAATAGAACTATTTTTAAAAAAAAAAAAAGTAAATTACTAGCTTTTAGGTCATTTTCACACGTTAAACATAAAACCTAATAAAGTAAAAATTAGAAAAATTATAAGGTAATTTTGATAATGCTCATTTTCTCATATTTATAATTAGTTCATTATGAATTTAATTTGTGAGATTTATCGTAAATATGAGAAGTCACAATATAAAAAACATTATATATATGTGTCAACCATATTAAAGGGCAACATTTTTTACTTACCACCCAAGTAATGTTAGGACAACATAAAATTGCCTTATAAAAAATATTTAAAAACATAAAATTGCAAAATTTTTGCCACAACATACTACGTGGCAAATTGTAAGTGATAAAAGTGACGAATTGGGACAAAGTGTTCGGTGTTCCTAGCATGTCTTCTCACCACCCCAAACAAGTTTGTAGAAACGTTTCTAAGCATTTTCCTTTTGTGTCATATTTCTTTGGTTCATGCAGTGGGTAATAGTTATTCTTTAGTTGGAGTAATAATTTTTAAAATTAATATATTTTTAAATATACAAACTTTTCATGTGCACATAACAGTTATAAAATTATAACCCAATGTATGTGTGTGTTTAGTCTTTCAATTATGACATATTTTATTACCAATAATAAAAATTATTATTCATGTTGTAATTTTCATTCAATTTACCAAACATACACTTAATTCTCTCTCATTGGTGAAAGGACATCCTCAAAACAAGAAAAATGAATTCAAGTATGAACACTTCTCCCATATCTAATGAAAAAGAAAAAAAAAAAAAAAAGAGAGAAAGAAAGAGGGAAAAAAAAGGCAAATGGAATATCATGTATGAACCCATATCCGAAGAAAATGAAGAAAAGTAAAATGAATTTCAAGTATGAGCAATGGAAATTCACAAGCGAGGAGATTTCCACATCGAAGTCTCACATTACGTAGTAATTATTATAAGCTGTCCATGTTGACATATGGACCAAAACACGGGATCGGACACTCTTGGACTAGCTTATTGATATCCATTATTTCCAACCTATATTACAAGTATTGTTCATAAAAAAAGACAATCTATACAAGTATTGTTCACAATATTATTTTCTTCATTCGATTGAATGATACAGATCAACTTTTGTTGCAGGTGTGACAACCTGTGTTGTCAGGCGGGGAAGGTTTTGCCCCGGAGTTCCCACCAATTTTCATTTGGACAATATTTCCTCGCAGGATACTGTTTTCCTCTGCAAACATGACAAAGATATTGCATGAATATAAAACCTAACTGTGGATGAATATAAAACGTTTACAAAGATATTGCATGCAACCATGGGAAAAAAAGGGACTTACTCGCTCGTGGGACGACATTGTTGGGTTCGGCAACCACCATCGTGTACGTAGATGAGAGAAACAAAAAGATAATAAGCATCCGAATGATGAAAACCCTGATGGAAGTCTTGGCACCCATTTTGGCCATGGAGAGGAACAAATGAAGATTTGTGGGTTTGCAAGGCCTTAAACTTGAGAATAATTTTTGATGTTCAACAGGCTGAAACTCGACTAATATATATAGAAAATCTACACTAATCCTTGTGTGAGCACTCGTCCTCAAGCATTGATTTCTCAGCAAGTCCTGTGGTATGCAAATTTTTATAAAGAAATTACAATAACTTTGGTTAAGAACTTCCCAATAAATTACAGTAACTTTCGTTAAAAACTTCCCAAGAAATTACAATAACTTTTGTTAAGAGCTTCCACCAAAGCAGGGGCGGGGCTAAAGCACATTCAGGGTGAACCGCCTGACTTCAAAAGAAAAAACTATATATATATATATATAAATTTTTCTTATCTTAATAGTTTAATTTATTTTTAAAAATATATTTTTGCACACCTTTGACTTAAATTTTGCACATCTTTATTACAAGTATTTTCAACTTTAAGAATAAAGAGTAAATGTTTGTGAATTGTAAGATTAATTCTTTTTTATAAATTTATATTATATGTGTGTGTGAATATGTTTAATATTGATTATGTACATTACTTTTTGTTATATTGTTACCTATTTATATAAATTATGATGTGGGTGGATGTTTGTATATACAATATAAATATAATATAACTTTATATAATTTAATAATTAAGAAATAGAGTTTTTTTTTTTTTTTTTTTTCCATATGTGTGTATTGTTATCATATTATAATAAATTTTTGTAATAAAGTTAGTAAAATTCAAGAAAAAAATTGTAAAATTAGTGACTGTTCAAGCATTTAATTGATTAAGTAAACACTTAGTGTATAATTTATGTATGGATAAGTGCACTATGTGCATCGATAATTAATATGAAGCCAATAAGTTGAGGTTAGTCATTTAGTCTAAAATATTTTTATAATCAAATAGATAATAACAACTATATAAATATTAAAATGTTGACAGACTTAATAAAATAAAGTGATAATAGACTCATAACTACCTACATTGACAATAAATATTCATAATGAACTATCACGTAACATTCAAAATTACATGGAAAATTACTTAGTTTAAAAACCCCAAATATAAGCACCAGTCGAAGGTAGGTTATCAAATGGGAAGATATTAAACACATAATCCATCCAACTAAAAAATAAGTCTTTTAGAATTTAATGACCATATATTATGTTATGCATGTTCATACATTTCATCCATCCTTTTATTTTTTTGATGAATAAAATATGAGTAGAGGGGGGCGATCCATTAGTATCCATTCATGGTTTCATGTCATCAACACATAATATGCATTTCATGCAATGAATTACCGTCACCATATTTTCCATCTTCTTGCTAAACATTCATGCTCATTTTTTTAATCATATTTCAACCCAACAAGTCTTTATAGTCATACTTCAAAGAATGATTAGTCATAATTAACCCGTATCAGTGAAATTTTGTATTTTTTTTTTTTGAGAAACGAAATTTAGTATGTTAGTATATGGAGTAAACAAAAAATTAAATAATGCAAAGAATTTAGTATGTTAGTATATGGAAATTCAACAAACAAAAAAAAAATAATAATGTTGACTATATGCAAGTATATAGTCAACATATTTTTTTTGGGAGTAAATTTAAAAGATTAAAAAAAAAATAACAATGTTTTTATTTATTTATTCATTTATTTTGATAGGAAAACAATGTTTTTAGATATTATCACAAGTGCAAGTTTTTTTTTTTGGTTGAAACATAAGGGTAAGTTAATCTTATGAATTATATATTGCCACAAGCCACAACAATATTGTTATTTATAATTTACTAACACAATAAAGTTACAACAAAATTAATGGATATAAGGTAGTATACTATTACATTCATTTCAAGATAACTTTATGCATGTAAGGTAGTACATACTATATGATCAGACTAAAAAAACAAAAAACAAAACAATTAAGTGCACGTGGCTTTATATTGGCCACAAGGCCACAATGACTTGTAGCCTTCTTTGCCACAATCTCCAACGTGCCTTTGTCATCATTTTGCAAAATAGAGAGAAGGCATACACTATAGTCTGAAGGTTGTGGAGTTAGAAAAAAAATATAGAAGAAGAAGAAAGTAGTATAGATGCAACCGGCTAGTTAGAGAAGAAGATGTTGGTGGTGGTGCAGCACTAAAGGATTGTTTTGCTAAGGATTTGTCATTTGTACTTATCTTCTTGGTATTTTTTTTTCTATACTGGATTTGTGATTGTCTGAACGTTTTTTTAATTATCCAAGTTTATGAATTGTTTTGTTGGTTTGTCTAATGGATTTTCTTGATATTTTTGGGGCAACGCAGCAAATGGATTTTTTTTTTTTTTTTTTGAGAATGCAGCAAATGGATGGTTTGATTGAAACAATTTGGGAAATTTCATGGGTCAATTTGTAAAAATATTTGGGGAGGGGGGCAAGTATATACAATTTAGGGCAAAAGTTAGAATTTTTGTATAGTCTATGCATACTACTAGTTAATTTTTCAAAATTTGAGGGGGGCCATGGCCCCCCAACCCAAGTGTAGTTTCGTCCCTGTTAATATTGATATTGCTTGTAACAACGTATATCCTCATATTGTTCGTGGCTTGCCTTTCACGGTTTTGAAACGCGTCTTACCATTTTCCTTCCAGACAATTTGGGACGCCTAAATCACGTTGTTGCTAACTTTCTAAATCTTTGAAATTTCTTAAGAAAGCCAAAAGTCTAATAGGTTTACTAGCATATTTTGATATATTCAATTAAAAATATTTATGATTCAAATCATCAAACTATCAAATTATTAAAATAAAATAATATTTCTTAAGAGGGATTGTCGTTTTATAAAGATATATAGAGGTGGTGTTATTATTTCGCAATACCTCAACGAAGGAAGATGTTATAAGGAGCAAAAAAGTATAACAACAATAATTATAATAACTAGCAATGTTATGAATACCGTTTCGGTGCTCGTTTCAATTTGTCTATTAGAACGAAATATTTCGGTACCAACCTGTTTTGGCATACCGTTTTAGACTGTTTCAGAATTACCACTTTATATATATATATATATATATATATATATATATATATATATACATATATAATTAATAAAAAAATGTTATTACTCATTGCTATTCTTAAGCCAAATTTTATAAATGTAATATCATCCTTTATTTAATGTAATATAGTGTTTTAAAATAAATACTCTATAATAATAAAATGTTTAGATTGATTATTTTAAAATTCAAATTTAGGTATTTTTGTAATAAACAAATGTGGATATTTATAAACTAGGAACCTTCTAGGAAGGTCCTGTTTACCTTTTCACCTAACCCCACTCCATCACCAACATACAATGTCTTGCACATTCTTCTCCACTCTTTCTTCTTCATTTCACATTCCCATTAGTTACTTGCATAAGTGCTTCTTGGAAAGTTTTAGAGACCCAAACCAGAAGTTTAAGTGCAGGACTGAAGAAGAAAGTTTCAAACGTAGCTAAAATTTGAGCTTCCTCCACAACTGCTCTAAATTTCTGTTCTCTCTTCTTTTTCCTTTCTTTTTTTGCAAATCATTTTGTAGCTTTGTAGCAGACATGATTTGAACTTCTTCAGGCAATCAGTGCTAGGTGGAAACATGTTGTGCTAATCGGTTTGTTAGTTTAAGTTTTTTTTTTTTTCTTCGCTAAAAATTGCTACCGGCCGATTTTTTTTTTCTCAAAACTGCTACCGGCCAAAATTGACCTGAATCGACTGGAATGGCCGGAATCACCTGAAACTGGCCGGAATTAGACTCGAGGTTGAATGGGTGGTATTACCGTTCCGGATTGCATCCTGGTACGAAATATTCCGACCATTCCGGTAGGAACGGAATGACTTTAATAACATTGATAATTTGTCAAGATTAGCGATGCATGAAAAACTATTGACTCTAAAAAAATTCCAACAATGTATAAATAGGCATTCTGAAAAAAAAAAATTTAAAATTAATCCAAACAAATAATTAATCAACCAAAAATATAACTTTTAATAAGAAAACAAAAAATCACATGAACCTAAATAACAAGTATATAAGGTGGAGAATTAAGATCAATCTACTGAGATGCAAATATCAAAAACTTCAAAACTTAAAATTTCAAAATTTATAGAACCCTTAAATTCTACTTTAGAACCAAACCAAATTCAACAAATATAAATATAACATACCAATATAAAAAAGTAATTAATAGAAATTTCAGCCCAAACCAAACTCACGATTATCAACGTGAGTTTTTTTTTTTTTTTTAGTCCTATCATAATTTTTGTTTTTATGTAAATTATCAATATTTGAGTTTGAGTTTAAGTTGGACTTGTTAGAGAGATAGAGTTTCACTCGTTAAGTTTTGATTAAATAAAAATAATTTTATTTTTTAAAAAATGATAGTGTTGAGTTTGAGTTTAAGTTGGATTTATTAGAGAGATAGAGTTTCACTACGAGTTAAGTTTGAACTAAAAACAATAATTTTGTTTAAATAAAATGATATTTTTATTTAAATATTTTGTTAACGTGAAAAATTATGAAAGTTTCAGAACTTTCAGCAAGGTTGCTCCTTCTTTCCTGAGAGGCTGCTTTCGGCAATCAGGCCACTCCCATAACCTTCTCTGTGCAGAATGCTGACCGCATCACTTGGTCATCATCCCCGAGTGGGAACTTTGATATGAAGGAAGCCTATAAACTAGCTATTATAGAGGTGGAAGGCATGTACAATGGTAACTTTGATGGGGATTGGATTAGGAAGGTGCCAACAATCCCGAAAGTCAAATGTTTTTTGTGGCAATGTAACCATAAGAGCATCTAGGTCCTCTCTGTCTTCGCAGCTAGAGGGATGCATGTTACCTGAATCAATTGTGCATGCTTAAAGACTATCGTGTTGCCCGGATCCTCTAGACCTCCCTGTCTCCCTGAATGCCTGACTCTCTTTTCTTTGGTTTACACCTTACTGACTGACTTCGGTTGACTTGTTGCAATTCTAATACTCATTCCTCTCCAGGCATCAGATGGGGCTTTATTTTTTCTTTTGGTGTTTGGACACTATGGCTGCATAGGAATGGTGTCTTGTTTTGGAATGAGAGAGCTCGGAAAAACTTAAAGCCTGAAGTCCTTTCTAATTAAGCTTTGGAGTTTGCTTACATTGGCATCAATGGGAAGTAGGTTATCAATCGTTAGAACATCCAAGTCAGATGGATTAAACCTCCTTTGAGTTGGTATAAGCTCAACTCGGATGGCTCTTCGCTGGGTAATCTAGGTCGGGCTGGTGGTGGTGGGCTAATCCGAAATGATAAGGGAGAATGGACTAAAGGTTACGCGAGGAATGTCAGTCATACCACTAGCGTAGCTGCAGAATTGTGGGCTCTTTGAGATGGACTCAGGTTGTGCATCACCCTTAAGATACCTGTTGTGGTCATCAAGCTAGTTGCGAAGCTTATTGTGGACCTCCTGCAGAAAGAGGATGGCCGCCAAAATTGTATTGTTGCCTTAGTGAGTGACTATAAGACAGAATTAAGGGCCATTCCTATGGTCCAAATTTAGTATTGTTATTGTAAGATGAACAAGTGCGTCGATGCTCTTGCTAAAAGGGGAGCTTTGCTTTCCCAAGATTTTGGTATTTTCTTAGACCCCCCGGTGGAAGTCTCTTTGTTACTTAGTCTAGATTCTGTTAGGGTGGCTTATGATCGTTGTATTCCTGCTCTTTAGTTTTTAATGATATTCCCCTTTCTACAAATATATATATATATTCATTCACTGTGTTCAATTGTAGCATATGGCATATTTCATTATGAAAATGTAAATATTGTGATATTGTCTTAGCAAAACTTAGTTGTTTATTGTTAGAAGATAATGATATTCATTATCATTTTTTAGAAGTTTTAAGTGAGTAGATATTGTCATTAGCAAATAAGTACTAAGAAACTATTATAGTAAAATAGATATTCATATGTTAAATAGCTACCCCAAGATTGTGTGTGACATACATTTTTTTTATGTATATAGTTTCATACTTCTTCAAATAGAAATTATATCTTAATTTTTTTTCTTAAAAGGTAGCACGTGCCTTGCACTTGCCACCCTAACTATTAATAGCAAAAAAAAAAGGTAGTGTTAACTGTCACCCATAATGTGCCCATTAAGAAATAATTTCATGTCAAATAATTTTGTTTAATTTTTTACCAACTTTATAGAGCTAATAAAGTTAACTTCTTAAGTTTTACATGTTACTTTAGTTCAATCACCTCATCAATTTATATCAAATTTTTATTTAGGGGATCCCACAATAAATCATTCTTAATGAGCATCTTACCCGTAAATATTTTCCATAGAAAAATGTTTAAAATTTACATAATTTTGTTTAGAAATATCTCACATTAGTTCATATATAATTGTGTAATATTACAAGCTTGATAAACTATGTAAATTTACATTAACACTATTAATTTTGCATTTTAGTTGTTTATTCTTTCTTTACGTATTTCAAGGACGAAGAAAGAGTGTGGATGATGATTGTTATATGCGAATAAAGAGAAACAATTAAAAAAATCATGAAAATTTGATATTTAAAAAATATATAGTGTAAAATAGATAATTTGATGTGGTGTGTTTTGAAAAGTGAGTATGTAAACTAGGAAAAATAGGTTCTTATGCTAAAATACAAAAAAGAAAAAAGTAAGTTCTTATGCAAATGCTCTTATTAACAATGAGTTGGGTTTTGTTACCTGAGTATCTCCTACAGCATCGCAAACACAAAATTATCTCTATTTTAGAGAGTCTTAACACACTTTCATGAAGTCCTACCGAAATGCTTGATCACGTTTTCATCCTCTAAACCACAAGACCTAAGTTTGCCCCATGAAAACTCATTGGCTTGAACCATGAAGCAAAGTTATTATTTTTTATAAAAAAAAATCCTAAGGAAAAGTTGTGGATGGCAAGATTTCATGAAGGATTTGCTACTTTCTAGAGCTTTGACTATGGTTTTTCAAGCTTTGGTTGCAAAACCACATCTTTCATCTTGTTAGCTAAAGTGGAAAGTGACCTTGACCTATCATGCATTTTATTCTTGTGAGTCGAGTCTTGTAATTTTGGGTGCCCAAATAACCAAATTAGAAATTACACTACTGTTTTTAACTTACACTCTGGATATTTAAAGAATGCTGGTATGATCTCCTACCCCAAATGATTTATATTGCTCTTCAACGTATTTGGAGAGCAATATAAATTATTATTGGGGAAATCGTATTTTACAATGAGAGTTCAAAAGTATTATGGGCCACAGGTCCAATTCGTGAAGTAGAGAAATTGGTAAAATTAAGCCCTGCTATCAGTGCTATGTGAACTGGAGAAATTTGAACCATAAGGCCCATCCCCCGTTTAAAACTAGCCACGCTCAATCGAAAAGAAAAATCATAACATCTTTCATTCAATACGGCCATGAAATGAGCATTAAGGAACAAATGAGCAGCTACCATATGACTATGAAACTAAAAAAATGACCTCTACACTCTTGAGTGGTACTATTTTTCCTCCATCGATCCTGCTTAATGTCATGAATGTTACTTGGTTCTTGAGCATATCATAGATGACTCTTAGTCTTCCACACAGTGTTCCGGTTAGGATTGTAGTACTCTATTAAATTTGCATAAAAAAACTATCTCTAACAACCCATACCACAAAAAACATGCTACATTGATGGCGTTATTTTTTTATATTTTATTTTATTTTTTTGCAAATGAGTTATAGTAAATGACCAATTATGGCAGTCCACTGTAGTTCACAAATTATAACAAATAATAATTCTTTATTCTATTATCAAATAAGATAATCTCTCTCTCTCTCTCTCTCTCTCTCTCTCTCTCTCTCTCTCTCTCTCTCTCTCTCAGATTCCTCTATTCTCTCTTTTCTTTTTTCTTACTCCCTCTCTCTTATCTCTCCTCTTATATCTATCTCTCATTCTCTATGATGGTGGTGGTGGTAGTTGTGGTTGGTAGTGATGGGTTGTGGCTTTTATTTTATTTTTTCTGTAGTGGGTTGTGGTTGTGGCTAGTGTAGAGGTGGTTGTGGCTGTTTTTGTGGTAATTGTTTTTGCGATGGTCACTCTACAAGTATAAGTGCTTGTGGGGTGTGGGGTGTGGGGGGCAAGGGCCGGAGTTCAAGTCTCCAGGAGGGAGCTTCACACACATATACACTTAGATTAGGTTAGAGTAAAATTTTATCTTGTATAAAAAAAAAGAGCTATTTATATTATTTAAAATAAAGTGGTAAAAAAAAAAAAGAATATTAGATGTATTATAAAATGAGTTGGTAAAGTAGATGAAATAGTTTGTTGAGGTGCTAAAAACTAAATTTGTAGCATCCTATGAATGCTCTGCTTTACAAACCTTCATTTAACTTGGAGACTCATTAATTAAATGGATGAACCATACAATATGCCATTCTTTTAGTCTTGAACAATATTAAAATGAAAATACCAATAAAATTACACTTTTTCTCTTGAATAATTATTTGACACATATGACGTATTTAAACACATTTTTATTCATTCCCATCCCATTAACCAACTTGCAAATAATGCCGAGTGTTGAATATTACTGAACATGCCCAAAGTTATGGATCTTGGTTATATAGTTAAGAAAGTTGAGTGTTTCTTTTTTCATATAGAAACGTAATGTAACTACAAGTCTACAACTCATTTACCAAAAAAACAGATAACAACACTTGCACGTGCCACTTAATCTGGCTTGTATTTGTCAAATAAGGTCGGTTTGGTAAGAGTTTTTAATACTATTGTTTAACTGTTGTGAAAATATGTGTAAATAAAAAAAGTGTTGTAAAAATACGTGTACTATTATTTAAACAACGAAAACAATTGTTTAACCAAACAAGCCTGTAATCTCATAACACAAGCTTTGCAATCCATACTCTACACTTATGCAAGTTGCGGCTGTATGATAATTATTCTTAGCTTATATGTGATGAAGTCAAATTGTCAGTAGAATATATTCATCCAGATGACGCCGAGACATCGTCGCTGTCCCTGCAAAATGGATTAAAGCTTTCCTGAGATGGACACTGGTGTGGCGTCTGCCACAACGCTTCCAATGCCTTAGTATATGGCAATTTTTTTTTTTTTTTTTTTTTTTTTTTTTTTTTGAGAAACTATATGGCAATCTCTTGAGAGTAAATAAAAAGTGTAAAAGTATTTCTTTTGAGTGGAATTATGTACCTCCTGTACTCCTAAGGAGTGTGTACATATATATATATATATATATATATATATATATATATATATATATATATATATAGTTTTTTAGTTTCTAGCCGTTGGGGTTTTGATTGGGATTTTAATGATCTTTCTTGTAACGCCTCAGAGATTATTAGTGTGCATATTGATCAGGCTCCAACGGTCTGACAATTGATTTGTAACTGTCCGATGTATTAAATCTTCTTATCAATGACTTGCTTGCTCTCGTCTATGCTAAGGACAGATGGACGAAGGTATTTTCTGAAGTCGTCCAAGATGATATAACTCGTCAGTCCCATCAATATGTATTTCCATTTTTTTTTATTCCGATATCAATCAGTATTATGTATTGTTATCATGATCCGAGGCTTTACAAACATCTCAGCTTACTCAAACGAAAAATGGTTTAAAGAAGTCTGGTCAGAATAACACCAAAAATAATAATAATAATAATATTACATAAACAAAAAGAAAGACAAAAAGCAAAAGACAAACTACCCAGCTCCAAAAACTTCATCCACCTCTATTTCCCTTTCCCATTTACCTCTTTTCCTCATTTCATTTTCAGAATGAGAAACACTTCACTTGCTCCACGTGTTGTGATTGCTTGATAAGCAAGGCATGCACAGAAGTCAAACTTTTCTGTATTTCCTGTTGTTGTGGCAGTACGTGTATACCTTTGAAGCAATAAATAAAGTCAGAAGCTTTATATGAGATGTGATTTTGATTTGAGCGTGTCTTTTACACGCTAAAGAAGACAAGCATGATGAAGAAGTATAGAGATTCGTTGGGTCATTGAGGATTCGGATCACGAGCTCCTATATATATAGTCATGCAATTGTGAGAGGAAAAACTGTAAAATAAGTAAACCTTTTGATCTAGGGTTAAGATTAAAAGTAAATTTTTTAACTCTTAATCTTGGCCATCAATAATCAAACCAGATCTCAATAACCGAATAGAGTTCGAAGAGCAGTGCATGCAATTTTCAGTCAAAGTTTCTTGTGAATTCACTGAATTGTAACGGTTATGATAGTAAAAAGCAAAAAAATTAAAAAGGTAAAGAGTTAATTTTTTTTTACCATCTTGACTTTTACTTCTCACAACAAACGGTAAATGCACAGTGCAAGCTTGCGCTAAACTTTTGCACTTTATCTTAAGTATGATCAGGGAGCAAAGCAATAGCAATGGAGTTAAGTGTGTGCTAATACTTAGTAAAGAAAAATAATGAAGCAACTAATAAATAATAATTAATGATTTAATTAACCAGCTTATAAGAAACAAACAAATTAACGAAACAACTAAACAACAATAATTAATAATTTTATTGATATTTCAAATAAACTTATAATTTATTGTTTATTCTTTTACTAGAATTATGAACAAATATTTGATAAGAAAACCACGTACCCAATATTCATCTCATGTGCAAGATTCATTTTTATCTTCTAAGTGAATTCGTGTTGATTTTAACTTAGAAAATCTTCCTTTAGATCTTTGGCTACGAAAAAAGATATCATCTTATTATCCTAGTAATCATGATGAAATAAGAAGATATTATTTACAAAAAAGCCCTTGTCAAACTGTTTTCCAAAACGATGATTACCCTCTTAACATATTTTTCTGAAAAACCCTGTCAATTTAGATCTGAATGGTATGTAAATAGAAAGTGGTTGTAATTTAGTATAGACAATGATGCAGTATTTTGTTTATATTGCTACCTATTTGGGCAAGATGTTGGTAGCAAGGAGGAGGTGAGACTTTTGTAACGAAATGATTCAAACTTTGGAATAAAAAAGAGAAGTTAAATCCCCATGTAGAAGGAGTCAATAGTGCTCATAACCAAGCTGTCAAGAAGAGTGAAGATCTAATGAAGGAAAAACAATATATTTAAAGTGTTTTGGTTTAGGAATCAAATCAAGATAAAATTGAATATCGGGTTCAATTAAATGCAATAGTTGATTGCATAAGATTTCTTTTATGCCGAGGATTAGCTTTTCGTAGTCACGATAAATCTCAAGGTTCAAGTGATAAAGGAAATTTCCTTGAACTTCTACATTTTTTAGGGGATCACAATGAATCTATCAATGAAGTTTTGCAAAAAGCTCCGAAATATTGCAAGCTTTCCCACCATGAAATTCAAAAAAACATTGTGAATGCAATTGCACATGAAACATCCAAAGACATCATCAAGGATATTGACAATAAGTTCTTTTCAATATTAGTTGATGAGTCACGTGATATCTCAGTGAAAGAGCAAATGACTATCGTTCTTCTTTATGTGAACAAAAAATGAATAATTATAGAGCGGTTCCTTGGTATTGTACATGTAGCAAGTACCGCCGCTTTATCACTCAAATATGCTATTGAATATTTACTTTGTGAACATAATTTGAGTTTATGGAAACTACGTGGGCAAGGTTATGACGGGGTTAGTAATATGCAAGGTGATATCAATGGTTTCAAAACTTTAATTTTGAAAGAGAATAAGTCAACATTTTATGTCCATTGTTTTGCTCATCAACTTTAATTAACACTTGTTGTCGTTGCTAAAAATCACATTAACATTGTTGAATTTTTTTATGTGGTTAGTAATTTAGTAATTGTTGTTGGAGACTCTTGCAAGAGAAGAGATGCTCTTCAAGATGCACAATTTGCCAAAATTAAAGAAGAATTAGAGAACGGTATATGTAGAAGTGGGCAAGGTTTGAATCAAGAGACAAATCTTAAACGTCCTAATGATACACGTTGGAGATCATATTATGGGACTATTCTCAACTTGATTTTGATGTTCTTTGTTTTTGTTGATGTACTTAAGATTATTGAAGAAGATAACCTTTTCGACCAAAAAGTTAAAACTCGATCTATTATGAGGTCAATTCTATCTTTTGAATTTTTCTTTACTCTACACTTGATGAAAAACATTTTAGGGATTACAAATGAATTGTCAATAGCATTGCAAAAAAAAATAAAAAATCAAGATATAGTAAATGCTATGGATCCTATTAAAGTGTTCAAGCAATGATTGCAAGTGTGAGAGATGATGAATAGATATCTTTATCGACTGAAGTATTTTCATTTTGTACTACACGTGATATTCTTATCTTGAACATTGATGAAATATTTGTAGTTAGTGGTAGGTCGTGATGCAACACCTAACAAAATACAAATTTACATCATTATCGTGTTGAATTATTCTACACAGTCATAGCTATGCAACTTCAAGAGCTTAACAACCATTTTTTTTATGTGAATACCAATTTGCTACTTTGTATGGCTTGCTTGAATCCAAGTAATTCATTTGTGGCTTTTGATATGGAAAAGTTGATACGTCTAGCAAAGTTTTATTCGTATAATTTTCTTGGGACAGATATCTTGGCACTTAACGCTCAACTTCAGAATTACATTTTTGATATGCGTAGCAATGACTTGTTTTTAAAGCTTCAAAGAATTAGTGAACTTACTGAAAAGTTAGTGAACACAGAGAAGCATGAGACTTATCCATTAGTCTATTTGCTTGTGAAGTTAGTTTTGACCCTTCCTGTCGCTACTGCAACAGTAGAAAGAAGTTTTTCAGCAGTGAAATATATAAAGAATGAACTGTGCAATCAAATGGGAGATCAATGGATAAATAATTGCTTAGTTGTGTATATTGAAAGAGATGTAGTTTGTAACATTGATAATGAGACTATCATGTAATGATTTCAAAATATGAAAACTTGTAGAAGGCAATTGTAAATTTTATATATTTACGTGTTTTTTTATTATTGTTGTTGTCAATATATGAATTTCTTTTTTTATTAGATTGTGTAATTTATGCTTTTTAAAGAATATCTTAAGAAAAATTTCTAAAGTTGCCACTGGAGTGAGTGACAGATTAAACAAGAGTTTTTTTTTTTTTTTGCTCAAGCTACTCAAAAGGGAAATAAATTGGAGGTATTTTATTGTAGAAATTCTTCAGTGCCACAACAACAAACAGTTGACATATTTAAAGGGAAGATTCTGCTATTGTGTTGGTTTTACTGGTCCCAGTGTTTTGTAGATATATTGTATTTACTCCAGATTTATTGTTGTATTACCAAATTTTATTGTGAATTGAAATTTTGCACAAACATTAGTATATTGTAATCTCTATTTTATATAGTTGATTTATCAAAATTGCACTATGCTGTTTCCCTTTACACTAGAGGATCGTGTTGTGTTTTCACTATATATGTTTGCTCGATTATTTTCATTATGATTTTTTTTTTTTGCTTGAAATTCATTTAATTTAATTCACACATATACATTGTGGAATTTATTTCCCCAACAGATTCAATTTCACCTTGAAAACTGGCATGCCTCAATGTCATATTAGTCTTATAAACAATTAGAGGAACCAAATTCAAAGAGTCATAACCAAAAAATGGGTAAAAAGAAAAACAAAGAAGTCCAGCAACAAGGTGAGCTTTAGAGGATCCTTACCCTTCAGCTAGAGAGATCTATGCCCAAGAAGGGAGAAAATGATTTAGGCCCACTAAGCAAGCATGTCATGGGCACCCTAGGCCTCACCCTCTCCCTCTCCCTCTCCCAAGTCCCCGCAAGTCTCACCTTGTTGGGACGAGAAATACTTATTGCACATAAACCGTAAAACACGGTTTTACACCATCCAAACAAATTGAAATTATGTTTTAAAGTTATGAATTTTAAGTTAAAAATTATGACTTCCAATCAAAATTTCAGTTATTTTTTAAGTTGTGTAAAACTATGCAAACTAGTTTGTGTGTAATAAACACAACTCTATTGGAATAGGGGTAGTACTGTAATGCTAATTATTGTTATAGATTTTGTGATTGTTAACGTACACTCATATGTGGGCTTGGCTCATTTAGATCACTTACTTGTACTGCACACTGTACTACTTGTACTGCACACTGTACTACTTGTACTGCACTCATATTTACTTGTACAGCACTCATATGCCTCCTATATAAAGGCACTCATGTATATTATTTTACTTGAGAAATACAATACTATTCAATTCAGTATTTCTAACATGGTATCAGAGCCACTGCTTTGACCTTTTCTTCGCAGTCTTGTCTTTATTGGTGTATCTCCATTCTTCATATTGCTTCCGCTGTCACAACAACTGCCACAGTCTTTCGCCGTTGAACCTTTGAGTCTTCCAGACATCGTCCTCAGGTTCCGGCCCTGTAGCAGCCGCTGTTGGGGAGTTTGAACACTACAAAGACCACTGCCTTTTCGGCACCGCCGTGAATATTGCTCCGAAAAATTTTCTGAAGGTACCACGAAGATCGTCTTGCTCCGATCTGCCTGCTCATGAAAACCTTACAGTCATCGGAGCTTCCACGCGCCCTCACGCGCCACCCAAAGGTTCTGCCCTAAAGGTCACGCGCCCACGCGCCGCCACGCGCTGATCTGAGCCGCCACGCGCTGCCACGCGCCAGGTCTGTCCTGCTGACGTCAGCCCTAGACACGTCATCCGCCACGTCAGCTTGTCACGTCAGCTACCACGTCAGCCCGT
Organism: Castanea sativa; assembly: GCF_040712315.1. Taxonomy (NCBI): domain Eukaryota; kingdom Viridiplantae; phylum Streptophyta; class Magnoliopsida; order Fagales; family Fagaceae; genus Castanea; species Castanea sativa. The sequence goes on along the minus strand of NC_134020.1, from coordinate 53,529,780 downwards.
CACGTCAGCTTGCCACGTCAGCCTGCCACGTCATCGCTGACGTCACCTTCCAGCGCGCTGCTGACGTCACCTCTGACCGTTGACCGTTGACTTGGACTTTTGACCGTTGACTTTTCTGGAGTTGACTTTTTCGGGCCAGGTTCTCCGTACTCAGTTTTTCGCGTAGATTTCATTTTTGCAGTCTGTTTTTGCATATTGTGTCTCTAAATGGATAAAAATGATGTTTTTCTTCCTCGTCCCATCAATACTGTATTGGAGGGGACTAGGAATTACTTATCTTGGTCTCAAGCTATGCGCAGTTTCCTTAAGGGTCGCATGCTCTGGCATTATTGCACTGGTGCAATCACTATTCCTGTGAAGGGGGCAAGTGAAGAAGATGCTTCTTTTCTCAATCGCATGATTGAATGGGATAGTCACAATCACATGATCCTCACATGGATTCGAAATACTTCCATTCCCTCCATCTCCAATTTGTCAAGGCTTTGATGATGCGAAATCGGCATGGGATATGTTGGCCAAAAGATACTCTACTACTCACGGATCCGTGAAATATCAGTTAGTGGTTGAATTGCATCAACTCAGGCAAGAACCGAGGCAATCCATCAATGACTACAATGATCAGCTTCGCTTCATTTGGGACCAAATTGACCTTTCTGATCCAACTTGGGCATGCTCAAAAGATGCCCAACAATATGCTGCTATTAGAGATGAATTTCGTCTCTATGAGTTCCTGATGTCACTCCACAAGGACTATGAGCCCATTCGAGGTCAGCTTCTGAATCGTTGTCCTCCTCCCTCTCTTGATACTGCTGTGAATGAGTTAGTCAGAGAAGAAGCTCGCCTTGCAACTCTTCGAGTCCAGGATAAGTTTAATGTTCTGGCCCTTACTCCTTCCATAGAGCAACCTCAGCACTCAGGTGATTCTTCTGGCTCCAACAATCGTCGCAGACAGCCCAATAAAAAGTTCTGCAACTATTGCAAGCGCCCTGGCCACACTATTGAGACTTGTTACCGTCGCAACAAATCTACCGCCGCAGCTTGCTAACACTGAGTCTACTCCGCCAATGCCTCCCATTTCAGCTGAGTCCCAGTCTTCTGGATCCACTATCAACCTCTCACCCACTGACCTACAGGAGATCATAGCTCAAGCTGTTCGTATGGCTGGTAATGCATCTTTTTCCACTACTCTCTCAGTTTTACCCGGTAAGTCTCAAACTTGGCTTTTTGATTCTGCCTGTTGCAACCACATGACACCTCACTCGTCCTTATTCTCTAAACTTGACCCTGCTCCACATCCCCTCAATATTCACATAGCTGATGGTTCCACCATGCATGGGAATAGTCTTGGTTTTGTTTCAACCTCTAACCTCTCTCGTTCCCCGGGGTCTACCATGTTCCCGACCTATCCTATAATTTGTGTTACGTGGGACAATTAGCTGAACTAGGTTATCGCCTTATTTTTGACTATTCTGGGTGTATTGTGCAGGATCCGAGGACGGGGCAAGAGCTTGGGACCGGCCCTAGAGTTGGGCGTATGTTTCCAGTGGATAATCTTCATCTTCCACCTGTTGCTCCGGTGTCTGTTGCTGCTGCTGCTGCTGCGGTGTCTTCCCTACCTTCTCTCTCACTTTGGCACTCTCGTCTTGGTCATGCACCCTCTTCTCGGGTACAACAGTTAGTTTCTAAGGGTTTGTTAGGTTCTGTGTCCAAAGACAATTTTGATTGTACTTCATGCCAGTTAGGAAAACAGCCAGCTTTACCTTTTAATAATAGTGATTCTATTTCCAATAGTATTTTTGAGTTAATTCATTCTGATGTTTGGGGACCTTCTCCTGTTGCTAGTATTGGTGGATCTCGATATTTTGTTGTTTTCATCGATGATTATTCTCGTTACAGTTGGATATTTCCTATGAAATCTCGTTCTGAAATTTTGCCAATATATAGTAACTTTGCAAAAATGGTTGAAACCCAATTCTCCAAAAGAATCAAAATATTTCGTTCTGATAATGCTCTTGAATACACTCAATATGCTTTTCAAGCTCTGTTACACTCCTATGGCACTGTACATCATCTAACTTGTCCAGGTACCTCTCAACAAAATGGTCGAGCTGAACGTAAACTTCGTCATATTCTTGACACTGTTCGTACTCTTCTTCTTTCTGCCAAGGTTCCTCCTCCATTCTGGGGGTGAAGCCGCTCTTCATGCCGTTCACACCATTAACCGAATTCCAAGCACTGTCATCCATAATCAAACTCCGTATGAGCTCCTCTTTGGGTCACCCCCTGACTATCATCACCTTCGCTCTTTTGGATCTGCTTGTTTCGTTCTTCTTCAGTCTCATGAGCACAACAAACTTGAGCCTCGATCTAGACTCTGCTGTTTCCTTGGTTATGGCGAAACACAAAAAGGGTATCGCTGTTATGATCCTGTCTCTCATCGCCTTCGTGTTTCTCGTAATGTTGTCTTCTGGGAACACCGCTTGTTTGTTGAACTCTCTCATTTTCGTTCTTCTCTCACTACCTCATCTGTACTTGAAGTTTTTCCAGAGGAGTCTCATGTTCCTTCTCCAACTCCAATTGATCCTCCTTTAGACTTCTCTATCCAAACACCCGATCCTTTTAATGTCTCTTCTGGCCAGGTCGAAGATGAACAGATTGATGACGAGCTATCCCAACTCGAGCCTGGGTCTCCCGCTCCTGCTCCGCCTGAAGATCCTCCACAAGACCTTCCACCTCCACAAGACATTCCACATCGTCACTCCACCCGGGTAAGATCCATTCCTACACATTTACTTGATTACCATTGTTACACTGCACTTGCTACACTCCACGAGCCTCAAACCTATCGTGAGGCCTCCACTGACCCTTTATGGCAGGTTGCAATGAAAGAGGAAATTGATGCATTAACCAAAAACCATACTTGGGACTTAGTTCCTCTCCCTCCTGGACAGTCTGTGGTTGGTTGTAAGTGGATCTACAAGATTAAGACTCGCTCAGATGGGTCCATTGAGCGCTATAAGGCTCGCCTTGTTGCAAAAGGTTTTACACAGGAGTATGGGATTGATTATGAAGAGACCTTTGCACCAGTTGCCCGCATCTCATCTGTTCGTGCCCTCCTGGCTGTTGCTGCTGCTAGAAAATGGGATCTTTTTCAGATGGATGTGAAAAATGCATTCCTTAATGGGGACTTGAGTGAAGAAGTTTACATGCAACCTCCTCCAGGTCTCTCCATTGACTCCAATCAGCAGTTTGAGATGAAAGATCTTGGACACCTTAGCTATTTCTTGGGGCTTGAAATCACTCGTTCCTCAGATGGTCTTTATATTACTCAAGCCAAGTATGCTTCTGATCTTTTGTCTCGTGCTGGACTCACTGACAGCAAAACTGTTGACACCCCAGTTGAGCTTAATGCGCATCTGACTCCCTCGGGGGGGAAACCATTGTCTAATCCTTCTCTTTACAGACGATTAGTTGGCAGCCTAGTTTATCTCACAGTTACTCGTCCAGACATCTCTTATGCTGTTCATCGTCGGCCCGCATTTGTCTGCTCCACGATCGACTCACTATGCTGCTGTTCTGCGCATTCTTCGTTACTTGAAGGGCACTCTCTTCCATGGCCTTTTCTACTCAACTCAATCTCCTCTTGTACTTCGTGCATTCTCTGATGCTGATTGGGCAGGAGATCCCACTGATCGTAGGTCTACCACTGGCTATTGTTTTCTACTTGGCTCTTCCTTGATTTCTTGGCGAAGTAAGAAACAAACCTTTGTGGCCCGCTCCAAGATCGAAGCGAATATCGTGCTCTTGCCGATACCACATCCGAGCTTCTTTGGTTACGATGGCTTCTTACGTACTTAGGTGTGTCTACATCCTCTGCTACACCTCTTTATTGTGATAATCAGAGTGCCATTCACATTGCTCATAATGATGTCTTCCATGAACGGACTAAACATATTGAGATTGATTGTCATTTTATCCGTTATCATCTTGTTCATGGTGCTCTCAAGCTCTTCTCCGTCTCCTCCAAAGATCAACTTGCAGACATCTTCACCAAGTCCCATCCTAAGGGACGCCTTCGTGATTTGGTTGACAACCTCAAGTTGGTCTCACATCCACCTTGAGTTTGAGGGGGGCTGTTAACGTACACTCATATGTGGGTTTGGCCCATTTAGATCACTTACTTGTACTGCACACTGTACTACTTGTACTGCACACTGTACTACTTGTACTGCACTCATATTTACTTGTACAGCACTCATATGCCTCCTATATAAAGGCACTCATGTATATTATTTTACTTGAGAAATACAATACTATTCAATTCAGTATTTCTAACAGTGATATATAGTTATATACACTGTCATATGCTGAGTTATACTTGAAATCGTGTTTTGTAAACACTATCACTACTGTACCATAATTTGCTGGCTTTACCCATCCCTACAAAACTCATATCTTCGTTACTTGAACCCTGACCTCATCCCAAACAGCCCAACTCTCTCTCTCTCTCTCTCTCTCTCTCTCTCTCTCTCTCTCTCTCTCTCTCTCTCTCTTCATTATTACTTGAACCCTGACCTCATCCCAAAACAGCTCAACTCTCTCTCTCTCTCTCTCTGCGCGCGCACACACAATGCATCATGAGGCAGGTTTGTGTCAACAATGTTTGCAGTGAAGAAATGCATTAAGAAACTCGTTCATATAACTTAATAATGTATGTAACCACATGAGGCTATTTCCGATGAGAACTAGTAATGGACGATAACCTTTTAAAAACACGCTCACCTCACCAGAATCAAATACCATCAGTACAAAAAGATTCCTTTTCTGCTTACTTTGGTGAAGAAAAAAAAAAAACAACAAATATACCACATATGTATGATGTTTCAGTATGTCATTTTTAATGGCACAGATATTGTAAGGAAAAAAAAAAAAAACACATGAGAAGCATCTTGGAATTAGAAATCCATGATCCTTTGGGCCAGAGAAGCCTCCAACAACTTGTACTTCACGTACCACGCTAAAGACGCTAAGTATTTCTTATCTTATGTATGTCCATATTTTTATTTATTCCAGTTATATCAATGAGTATTATGTACCATTGTCGTGATCCGATCGAGGCTTTACAAAAATCTGAATATACTCCAATATCAAGAATAGTTTCTCTCGTCAATCACCATTTGCTTTTGGGTGATAATACTATTTACCTTTCGAGCTTTATTGCCCTGGGCAAAAGAGGACCCATGGCTCTCTCTTGTTCAGTGAGTGCGTGGCGGAAGTGGCATCGATGACCATAGGGGCAGACAACACCATTAAGGACCATCCTGCAGACTTCGGTCTTGTAGCGTGGGTGGCGGAGGACTGGGCGGAGCTCCTCTACACCGTGGGCAAACTGGCAGTTGTCTCCGTAAGGGCACTCTCCGGTCTCTTGCCATTTGTTGCATAGCTCCGTCTTGTACATTCCCTGGTTGTACACTTCTAATTCCAGTGGCTCCTCCTCTTTCTTCACTCCAGGCACATACACCTTTTGCTGTATCATCATCAATTCATCATCATATTCATACAGAATAACTTTCTAAACATTATAAATCAGCATAAAAGGGAATGATAGCATTAGCATCCTTTTAGTTTTCACGTAAGAAAAGCACAAAAAATTTATCTTGGGTCCTTGCCCTTGGAGACTTTCTACATGCATGGGTATACATACTATTTAACTAATGTCACTCCTATTTGTATCCGGTTTTTTCTCAACATATATTGGTGCTTTGACTTGGTATCTTCTCACATAGGTTTGGATCATGCATGCCTATGTGAATTGGACATTGTGTAAAATAGTCGTAGTTACACAAAATAATAAATTCAATGTGTTTTGTAAGAGCTAGCCATGCTCATGTAAAATGGACATTGATTATTAGGCAAAATAATAAAATATTCCAATGTACGTGTAGATGATCACATCATCTTGATCCTTTTGGCCTCTTTCTAGTTTGTAAAGGCGAGAGTATGAGTATCTACTACAAAAATATTTCTATATTGCACAAATGATGCCTAAGCGTCTTCAAGAAATGATTTCTATACTACATTTCTAAGTGATCATTTAATTTGACTAGAGGATGGTTATTTTATTATATGTTTCTAAGGTGAGTTCGGTTTATTTATTGAGTTTATTTAGCTTATTCATTTACTTACAGTTTCGTAAAATATACTACTTTTATCCAATTTCGCCGAATCAATAAAAGGTTGTTTATACCAAATTAATGCCAATTAATCCTCCTCTATTCAACATTTTAGCAACTATTAACTATAGATAAATGGAAGTGGGGGCCTACATTTGTTTGTGCCTTCCAGTTGTCTATAGACTAGACAATGGAGCTGGTGGCCTTTAAAGCCAAAAAGTGTTTTTCCCCATTCGGATTCTCATCATGATCCCCTTTCATTTCTTGCATTACACTTTCCATACGAACAACTTCAATAATTATTCTGTAGATTTAACTATCATTAATTACTATGATTATTATATAGACTAATCCAAATAAAACCTTGTGTACACGTGTCACGCATCCAAGCCTATAAACCTAATCAATCCCCATATAAAAAAAAAAAAAAAAAAACCTAATAATAACTGTTACATTAATTTCTAGTTTCAGAGTTCTTCAGCTTTACTCAAAAACACAAAAAAAATAAATATCAAGCAAGCAATGGCAATTTGGCAATAATAATAAGTAATTAAAAGGAGTAAAAGGCAAAAACCGTTAAATAAATTACGTAATTACCGTGGCGATGAGTGGACTCGCGGGTCGAGGCCGAGTCGCGGTCCGAGTCGTGCGAGTGGAACCGGCAGGTTGATTGTTCTTCAAGTAACCATTAGACCTGACGGAGATACTCTTCGGTAACGAGAAGCGCTCCACGTCAGCGTTCTGGAGCCTTCCGCTCTCGATCACGCTCGTCGGACTCTCAATCAGATCTGGCACCGCCGCCACGTCATCCCAGGGGATCTGATCGTGATCGTGATCGCTTCCTTCGTTCATTCCTCCTCCTCCTCCTCCAACTCCTCCGATTCTCAGCCTTCGAAACGCGGCGTCGAGAGCAGAAAACGACGCCGCAGTGGTGAAGTCGTTGGAGGTGGCGGAGGAGCGGAGCAAAGCGTGGATGAGGAGGCTGAGTTGCTTGTTGAGCTCGCGGTTGACGACGTGGAGGTGGCTGTTCTCCTGGCGGAGAGCCTCCACTTCTCCGGTGGCCTCTCGGAGGCGAGTGAGGTACAGCGAATTCCGGTTCACGATCTCCTGGTGCTCCTGTACGGTCCGAGAGTGGTACAGCCGGTTGGAGTCGGAGTTCGAGTTGGAGACCGAGTCCGAATTCAGCGAGTCGGAGGAGTAGGTCGGAGGAGAGCTGTAGAGAGAGCTGTAAACGACATCGTTTGGATGGAACAGTTGCGACTTGAACGGCGAAGCGGACATGGTGTTCGCGGTGACGGTGCTCGACGACGAGTCGGTTTGCATTTTTTTTTCAGTTCTTGAACTACTACTTTCCTGCTGATAAGAATCACAGAGAAAATGACTTCCTTACAGCTTTTGCAATACAAAATTGAAAAAAAAAAAAAAAAAAAAAACAGAATAGTATGATTCTTTGAAATCTAAACTTCAGATATAGATCAAAGTGACAAAAACGATGAAGAACAAGAGATTAAACTTGAATCTTAGAGAGAAAAAAAAATGCTTACCTGATAGAAGCAACGAAGAAGAACAGAGAGGCTCTTTCTCTTCTGGTTTTAGAGAGAGAGAGATTTATGAGAGAGAGGGTTTGGAGGGAAAGAGAGGGAACATGGTTTGGTGAGAGGGAACTATATGGACAACAAAAACCGTTTTGAGACAGATGCTTATAACAGAACCAATATATGGTGCATGCAGTTTTTACATTTTTTTTTCACTTTCTACCCTCGTTTTTTATGACTTATAAGTTTGGTTTACGTATAATATCCGGGGTAGATCAGTCATTTTACTAAGGTTGGGGTATAGCTATCAGCCGTTGGATAATGTACACTTTGTATCAGACGGTTGGAATTAGGTAACCGGAGAGGGATGTACTTGAGAGACAGAGTCTAAAAGTCAATTTCACGTTGTTAGAGCGCCAGTTCATTTCACTCACATGCATCAGCAACCAAAAAAAAAAAAACCGCACGTCCCAGGAGATCCAACTCAAAAAGGTAAATTACATTTATACCCTTTTACAAATTTGCAATGCCATAGTCCACTTTTTTCAACACCTATGCTTCTGACCAGCTATTTACTAAAATACTAATTGAATTTTGGGTAAGTTGAAATTAAATCCCAGATTTTTTTTATTCAATTATTAAAAATTTTATCAGTTAAGCTAAATGAAACTCACAACTATAGTTACTTTGTTTGTGCATATACTTACGTGGGTTCCAATTAACTCAATTGGTAAAATTTTTTGTGATTGAATAAAAAAACTTTAAATTCGATTCTGGCCTATATAAAAAACCAATTAGTGTCTTAATTTGATGATAAAAAATAATCATTAGAAGTAGATTCTAAAGATAAAAACTCTCTCTAAAAACTTATACTATTTCTATTCTATTTTATTCTATTTATTTTGAACAAACAAGAGTATTTTGACATTTTCAAATATCTGATTATCAATATATTTCGTTTTCAAACCAAAGGTAACAAGTCACAAAATTAAATTGAGACACTGAGAGTCTTGGAAGCACTAGAGGCTTGTAGGAATTAGAATATAATGATTAATCTTCAAAAATAAACAATGATCTACGTAGAATCTATGATATCCATGATAGTGAGTTACGAAAAATTGGTGTCCCTACTATTTTTCCAATTGAATATTTTATAAGCTAAAAATCATACAATATACACATTAGGTACCCAATTACATATTCAAATATATATATTCTTAATATTTATAAAATAAAAATTAATTAATTAATTTTCAAGCTGTCTTTAAGGTCCCGGGGCGGTTAGACAGGCATTTGATTATAATGTTGCTTAGTTTAGAAGCTTATTGGTGGTTTTGGGGTTTCAAATTTTAAAGTCATGAAGAGGATTAAGACATATGGTATTTAGGAAGAAAGTGCCATCATGTTTTTTTTGCAGAGAAGAGTTTGCTTCTTTATCACAACTTTAACAACCTCTTTGTCCAATAGCTCCCCTATCAAATCCATAATCAAATGTTTGGTGAATAATAACCCCATGATGCTCACATTCCATGTCCCTAGCAAACACTTTCTTTAATATTTCTCACTAATGTAACGGTTGTTAAGTCATGCACATAATTTGGTCTCTTTGTGAACTAAATAATAAAGGACCATGTTTTAGTTTCTATTTCATTTTCGTTATAATTGGACATGTTACATACTTTTTATTACACGTAGCTGTAGGATCTAATTTCCAGCTATAGTGGCCATGCAAAATGTATGATTTTCCAGCGTATGAGAATTTAGAAAAGAAGAGGATCCATTAGAGTGTAATTACTAACATGTCCTTTTCTGTAGCATACTATTGAACTACTTTAAACTAAATCCGGAAGGGTTGGTACATACTTATATTTGTACGATCGTATTTATTGTAGATCAGTACTCATAAATGTACCCTCTATTTGTATAGTTATATACAAAATATAAAATCAATCTCTCTCTCTCTCTCTCTCTCTCTCAAAATATAATATCAGAGTCACTATTCTATGATCTTCAATGGGATTATGGTTTTGAAACCCGGACCGTTCATTGAACCGTAAAATGAAAAGGTTCAAAGTTTTTGAGGTTGAACCGAGTTGAATCGGGGTCGAACCGTGATGATGTCATAATTAATTTAATAATTAATTAAAACCTAAATATAGATATTAAATTTATAAAGGTATCAAAATTGACTAATATATCTATATATGTGAGAGAAATTTATGATTTTCAAGCATATATTTAATAATTAAATAAGAAAGTTAATAAAATAAAATAAAATAATAACCATGAAAATATTAAAATTTATGATTAATTTTTGAAGTAGAGTTGAATATCTTTGAAGGATTTTAATTATAATTTTTTTTATTCCTTGTAAGAAAGGATAATTTAATTAAGTAGAATAAAATTATGTTAAGTTGTTTTTATAAAAAAAAAAAATTGCTAAGGGGTTGGACCGCACGGTTTTTGCCACCCGTTTGTGCGGTCCAACCCCGGTTTTAAGGGTTCATGAAATTAACAAAAAATCCGGTTTTTTATGCTTAAAAAACCAGTTTTCACCCCGGTTCTCGGTTTTCAAGGTCCAACCTTCCAATCTGGTTCAGGTCTGAAAACAGTGTTCAAAATGCCCAAAATTGACAATCGCTTCACTCAATGTGGACCATCATTTTGCCCAATATTGTCAACCATTTATCAAAACATTCACGGTTGTCTATCATGCCAGAATTATTCTTAATTATTTTTCTTGAATATCAACCTTCTAAAAGTGTCTTTTTTAGTATACTATTCGATAGATAGGAGAGTTCATGGGTCGGTTGGGCTCATGCTAATTAAGGTTAAATTTGCCACTTGACCCAATTCTTTTAAATGGTGATCCATCGTTCATTGTTGTTTGATAGATTAGACAATTTTGTCTGGAACACACATTCAAGTGGTCAGTTTGACTGGAACATGTTATTAAGAATGACAAATCTCTATAACCAATAAACAAAATTAATTTGAATTGCAAACCATGATTAATTATATCATCTCTTTGTTTGCTAACACCTCTACTATTTCCACTAATATGACTTTTAAGGAGGTCTAAGACTTTAATGTTCTTGCTGAACGCTACAACATAGTGGAACTTGCTCATCAATATCATCTCCAGACTAAAGTTGAGTCATTTGTGTCAAGAACAAGATTAAAAATTGCCTCAATTAAGGAATGAAGAGGATTTTAAGACATAAGAATTCACAACACAAACTCTATCATTTTATTGCGGCAGATATGACTGGAGCCCAGGCCTTTTGATTTCCTAAAAACCAGAGTAGTCCATTTGATTTCCATAAAAAGCTTGTAATTGAACCTAGTGTTAACTGTCAAAAACATACGGGCCAGCAAACAGGGCCGGCCCTAGGCCTAGGCCATGGCCTAAGGCCCCCTAACATGGAAAGGCCCCCAAATTTGGGGCACTAATGTTTTTTTTTTTTTTTTTAAATTAAAGAAAAAAGGAAAGTTAGGTGTAAATTTTTTTACAAGGCCTAAAATATTAGGGTTATAGAAGCATATTACAAGTTTTATTACATAAGCCTTATAAATTGATATGTCACTAATTACATGAAGTAATTCAATACTTATTTATTCTTTTGGTAAAATGTCACCTCATTGCTACATCAGTTTGTAAATTTTTTGTACAAAAATTTATAGTAAATTTAGCATTTTATCCAAAAAAAAAATAATAAAAATACAACCTAATCTCCATTAAGTGAATGAAAAATGCTAAAGCTAATACAAATTTTACGGCAAAAAAAACTTATAAACTAGTGATGTGACAGTCATATGATTGGTGTCACTTAAATAGTATAATAAATGAATGTTTGAATAACTTTTTTTTAATTGATGATATGCTAGTTTATAAAACCTATATAATAAGTATTATTAGCTCACTTTGGGTGAATTAGTCATATTAATAAATATGAATTAATAATAGATTTGAAATAAAAATATATATAATAAAAAAACTAAATATTATTTTAATGACATTTAGATGTAAAAGGCCCTTTAAAATTTCCTTAGGCCTGACTATCTTGGGCTAACAAACAAAGAAACGCACAAACATACAGTAGCTGATAGATCCCACGCGCACACAAGCATGCATCCAAATCTGCAGGATTATTCACATGAACATGCAGAAACAATGGATTCCTATCTATCTAATGCCATGTAAATCATCATGGATGGATTGATTTAATCACCCAGAACATCCAAAGCTCTATTGAATTATTATTATTATTTTTTTATGTTAACTTGCTGGATATAAATCTGTTTATTAGAACTTCCATTTTCCCACCTATTTAACTTGTAAATTGACACATTAATCAGTGGCAGCTAACAGTTTTCATTACAGGAAATGATACAAATGGAAAACACATAGTAAAACCAGTAGAAACTTATATAGGGACTCAACTAAATTTTGGGGAAATTCTTTCTGAGAATCTCTTCTCCAAGCAGCATAAAAAACTTTACACTAGAAACTTATGCTTTACCTTGCAGTTAGAACATGAACAGACTCTACGTACAGTCGTACTTACAATTGCAAGACTTGGTTAAATTAAAGCCATAAACATGAGTGCCATGCATTGGTTGTATTGAAGCTATAAACATGAGTGCCATGGCACTAATTTGCTCCACAATTTAATATGTACAACATCAAGGTGAAAGCCTAATAGCTTTGTGTCACATCAATAAAATCAGAGTCATAGTTCTCTTTCTTTACAAATCTGCCTTTTACCCGCTTCCGAACATCAGCTCTAGCTTTCCGAGCGGGGTATCTAATTTGTTTTTCATGCCTGAAAAACAATATATATACATTTACCATAAGAGGGCATAACCAAAAGAACATACCTCACAATTCTTATTACAACCTTGAGCTGCATTTCCAGAACCACAAGAAGTTAAAAAGCCAAAAGACAAAGTTTAAAAAAGAATAGATGATGCTTTTAAGTCCAGTCAAGATTCAGAGCTTTCATTGTAAAAGTACTCTGCAAAATTCATTTTTTTTAAATTGTATATTCTTCTATTGAAGACCAGAGCATAATAATGGTTAAGTAATAATGTTCATCATTTCCTAACAGTTTTAATTGTTTGGGTCAAGTGGTAGTGTATCATGTTGTCTTATTTGTTGCCAATTTCAACCACTTAATGCAGCTGAGGCCAGAAACAAAAACAACATAATACAGCAATTACCTTCTCACATTTGCTTGGAGATTGTACTGGGCCTGGCTTTAATTTTAATTTTACAATCAGCACGTTGTGATTCAAACTGTAAGCCGAGCTTTTTATGGGCAGTGGTTTTAGTCTGAACTCTGAAGTTCTATTTTAATAGTAACCTTCTTTATTTCAGAGAGTTTCTGTAAGATCTTGTTCTTTTTTTCCCCTCTTAGGAATTCAGTTAAATATTCCAAGACTAGAACAGAAAAGTATTCTATTACCAAGTGTGTGATTGTGCATTCAGGTTTCCAAGTTAATAGGGTTATAAAATAAGACCCTACAAGAAGTGGATACATGTAAGAGGGAAGTGACAACTGTGATTCCATAGCATTTTCAGAGACCCGATAGAAATTAATGAATGGGTAAAACTTAGCTGCAGTTTCTTATATGCTGTAACTTAGGTTTTAAATACATGGTTGCATTGAATTTAATTATCCTTAGGAAAGATAACATTGTTTGTGCTGTATTGGTCAATGCAGCCGTGTGTTTGAATTCAATTTGGGAATCTAAGGTACAACACCTAATGAACTATACCACAGTTGTGCCCTTTATGAATTCATCTGGAAACTGACAGGAGAGAGACATAATACTTACAGTCGAGATTTCTTCTTCTCTTTGTACCTCATCTTGGCAATTTCTCTGGCCTCCAAATGTGCACCATCAAGCTCAGGTGAATTGTTTGAAGGTTCGCCTCCTATAGTGTAAGGAGAAAGTCCACTGTCAAGACAATCAGTTCCATTGCTCTCAGCACTAAACCTTGAAACAGAGAATGACAGAGTTGAATAAGACGGTTGTATTGGACAAGGGCAATCCATGCTTCTTGAAAGGTAATGAACTTGACTAGAAGGACCCATGTCTTTTTCCATGTGAGCTGAATGAGTGATGTAAACAGAAGAAGCCACATCCTGTCACGAACAAAAATTATGTATCAAAACCAGACAAGTAACTCATATTGCCATAAAATGTTCCAAATGTCTGAAAAATATTAAAATCTCCGTCTACTTGTACGAAAGGTTCACTAATAAATGTATTGTGAAACAATCAATGACAAAAGATTACAGGAACTCATATGCTTGTCGTCTAAGTTATTATGATGTGAGCAAACTCAGGTGATTGGCCCACAGATAACTGGCTAATTGCACCATGCTACCCAAAGTCAAATGAGGCCCAACAAAACTTTGAAAGATTTTTGGAACATCAATTAATTTTCACCTTAAATCATCCATGGTGTTATGTCATAAGAATTTCCTAGGTGGGACCTTTTGTTATTAGGCCCATAGAGTTGAGTTTGCATCATAAAAAATTTAAAACCCATACACACACATAAAGATTTAATTTTTTATTATCAATTATTGTCATATATTTGATCTACATGGCGTCACCCATATAAACACTCAGTATTTTACAGCCTCACAGTTTAGAGAGTCCCTAGCTGAAAGCCTATAAGCTGAAAAAGGAGAAGAGGTCAATTTTATGTTCTCTCAGGAAGCTAGTGTAGTATATAAGGTGCATTAGAACAGTATATCTATATATGTCAGAGAATTTGAAAAAATCATAGAAGCAAATTTACAGGATATTTGTGGCATGCACTTAGCTATTCATCTAACCAGTGACTGTGATATGCACTACTTTGTGATTATCTATTATTAGATATTGAATAGCCAAGATATTGAATATATTTAGTCACTAAATACCATGCTTAGCAACGACCTAGTACTGAAGAGGATAAATGAAAATACAAGGAATTATAGGATACGAAATGAAGAAATTTGCTTAAAGATAGTAGTGGCTCCTATTGATGAAAAGATGAGGGAGAGTGGCTTGAGAAATTTGTCATGTGCAAAGGAGATAGATTAATGCATCAATGAGAATGACTGATTATCCAATTTAAGGGAATGAAAGGAGATAGAGGAAGACCTAGAATAACATTAGTATAATTAGTAAAAAATAACTTGTTAATGAAAGAGATGTCAGAGAATATGATTTCGGGAGACAAATATTTGTGATCCATCACGATTAGTCTATTAAGGATCCATGGCCCACCCGAAATTTTTGTAAGCCTTTATTGTTGTTGTTTTATGAGGAGAGGGAGTCTGCAATGCATATCAAGAAATTGAAAATTTATACAAAATGATAATGATTCAAACTACAATGACCTTTTTGAAAAACACAAGGTTCAGCTTTAGAAAAGAAAAGAGTCATGATTCAAACCTCCATAGCTCTTAGATGGACATATTCTGATGTATCATGGGAAAAATCCCTCTCTATGGAAGAGCATGAGATGTCTTTATCATCAAGTAGAGACCTGATTGGATCCTGATCACCTCCAAATAGCTCTTCGAAATTTCGGAATGTTAAATCAACATCTGGTATGTTGAAATCTTCATTGTAAAGTTCCTCACAAACCCCGAGGTCTTGCATATTTTGAGACCATAACTACAAAAATCAATCAACAAATATTATTTTTGTATCACAATACAGTGTAATAGAAAATTTTAATTTGAACACATAACAAAAACCAGAAACCTCAGACCAGGTTTATCCAAAAATAAAACAACTGCAGACCAGCCTACAAATGAACTATAACTCTCTTGTTGTTAAGAAGATTAAATACCCAAAGGTTGAGATCAGGATCTCATTCAATTCATACAAGTGGTCACTCAGAGAATTGGAATATTTAGAGTTGACACAAGAGACCATAATATAACATTCTGCATTTTACCATGCAATAAGTTGCACATGAAAGGACTTATTAACTGTGAATCTTGGTTTGGTATTTAGAAATATGAGGCATTTAAATGGAAACTTTTTTCCTTTTTGATTTCTTTCTACATCCAATAGATCCTAAAAATCTCGAAGCTTGTATACCAAGTTCCAAGCAGTCACACTGAAATGACATGTTCAATGTTAATTGAGGGCATGCTTGTCCTGGCCTGGTATATATTCTTGATCATTGATAATTCCATTGCACAGAACTTAACATCTAAACTTGGATATAGTGTAAAAATGAAATGGTGATGAAAAATGGACCAACACAATTCAGTGCCCTTTCGTTGAGAATCAGTCCCACTTATTGTATATGCTGATTTCAAGAGAAACTTATTATTCTTTTGGTACCCTTAAGCAGGAATGAATCGACAGTATAGCCAATTAACAAGTGATTCATCAGACAATGATTCAATTCAAGTACTGATGATGATGATCAGACCTGACTACTTTGAATTGGACTTTTACATTGCCAGAAGGACTCTCCAGGCACAGGAAGTCCAACATTTGAAGATGAAGGTAAATGCTCCATTTGTGAAAATGTAAACGGCAAAGTCTCCACTTTTAGCTCCAGAAGTGAACCGTCCTGGGAAAGTTGTGAATGCTGATCAAGGTTTTCATCAAACTCAGGATTGTAATGTATTGAGGAAGATATGTCAGTTTGTTCTTTGCCACGTATCATAGGCAAAAGGTTAGAGCCATCAGTGAGCTGAAGCCTTTTCAAGTCAAGAATCTGTTGCATAATATGGCTAGAGTGCTGCTGTTGACCTTTATATATCTGCAAGTGAAGCACAATACTAAGAAGAATTATAGTGGTCTTCTGTAGTCCTAAAGAAATACACATAAACGCATGGTTAGATAGTCTATGAAATCTACCAGAGCCCCAAAATAGCTTCGGAGACTACAACTTATGATGGTGGACTATTTAGTTTATTATCAATATCAACGAAAACAAAAATTCCTGACTGGCCTAACTGTTAGCACGGTTTAGATATACTGCATTCCATGAGTACCAGCATTAATTATAATGCACATTAAAGTTGGCAACAAGAATTTATCTTCAGATGAAGAGTTTATCCATATTCAAAATCATAAAAGAAAATTTAGAAAAAGAAGAAGAAAATCATAGTTGATGTAACTGATGCAACAAATGATAGCAAACCACGCACCAAAAGAAGTGATGCAAGAAATGATAACAAATGCAACAAATGTTAAATGAGGTCGCAAATCAGTTGCAAAAGACTGCTAATATTATTGTTTGTTAAGAAGTTGGACCAATTTGGTGTATCTGAAGAAGACCCTCATCATCTTCATCAGCGGCAGTCCAACCTATATCTGGCAGGTAAGTAGAATCCTCCAACAACCAGTAAACAAGGAGCTCTAAGTTAAACCAATAATCAGTTTTATCCATTCCTAGGACAAAACATTTAGCATATCAAGAATGATATGATCCATTCTAGAACTGTATGCTGTCTTACAATGCAAAAAATGATAACATTCGAAATTTTATGTGACACGCCATCTGCAAAGTGTACCACTATATTAGAAATAATCTTGTCTGTTTTTCTTTTTCATGAACATTTTATGAAGTATTATCACTTTAAAATAAGAATCTGAGGGAATTCAGTTTCTTGTTTTAAAAACCCGAGTTTAACCACCAGGGTATCTTTTGTCAAATTTCTTCAAATTACGCAGAGATTATAAAATTCTAATGCACCTGAGACATATAATTTAGCATCAGTTTAGCAATAAATCTTTGAGAAGTTCAAACTGAAGGGAAGTTACTGCAAGCAGCATATCATCGTCAAATATATACAAATTATTTTGTCCTCCTGTTTATATTAAAACTCATGTGTCAGATCAATAGTCAGATGGAGAAATTCATCAATGTAGAATTACAAAAACATAGCTATGACTTTGAGTTTTTGATGATGACTAAACTAAGACAGGACAATGTAAAATGGTTATGAATCTCCTGAAATCTTAAAACCTGTTCCATATCAACAATTTGCTAAATCATAATTTGCATAAACTTTACCTGGGCCTGAACTTCTTATATTGTGACCTAAAAGAAAAATTTATCACAAAAGAGAGAAAAAAAAATTGGAAGAAAAGAAAAGGGAAATTTATATACGACAAAAAAGGCATATTATCATTAAAGCCAAGTTACATACTTGATACTTGCAGGCATAAACCCTGCCTTACCTTACTTTGTTGACTGCTTGATCCCACTTCAGATTCTGTACTAGAGCCTAGAGTTGCAGGATTCACTGCACATAACACTGAAGGGCCTCCAATTTGTGAGCAAGATTGCCTTGGAATAGCCAAATTTACCACGCTGGAATCCTCAGAAATATGTGAAGTGGACGAAAAGTGATCTGGTCGAGTACTATTGCCTAGTTCATTAAGTTCAAAACCCCACAATGCTGCAAAATCCTTAGCAGAAGGGCATCCCATGTAACTGCTGATGACCTGTTTCTGATGCTGGGAAGTGCCATCATGCAGGCTTCTATCACAGCTGCGACACATGAACATTCGATGATCTGTGCAGCGAACATGAGCTGGGTGGTATCTGCACAAGTCACAGAGGAGGCTTCGCAGATGCCGACTAGAAAGCGCATTGGCTGAATGGACTTTTGCATCACAGGAAAGACAAAGATGTGCTGCATCGGATTTACAGTAAACAACTGGCCTCAAAGCCGTGCAGAATTCACAAATTTTCTCCATTCTCTAACTCTCTGTATTCATAAAGAACTCCCAATTGAATCTTTTTGCAAGCTGAGAGACCTTTAAGCTGTCAATAACCATCATGAATGTTCCTCCTAAATTGTCCAATATCTAAAAACAAAGCCAACATTGACAAATGGAATATTAATGCAATTTAAACGAAATGATAAGTCAACAACATTGTACGCCTTTCAGAAAACAAAATCAACAATTTACACTTCGAAAAGCTCAACAGTTAAAAAATTAAGGGTGTCTTTTGAAAAAAAAAAAAAAAATCCTTTTATTACTTTAAATTATAAACAACTTCTCCAAGCAATTAAATCCTATGTCTGGCTTTCAAAATTAAGATAAACTACAATTAAAAGTTGAATTGTTCTGCAGCTTGTAATGAATTACCTCCATTAGGCTTCAAAATACCTTGTTCAACTTCACGCAACTATCACACCATTACCAAATCACTTTTACACAAATTGTAAACATTACCCATGAACCTCTTAATTCTCCATTACAAGTCATCATACCTTGATCAATAAACAATCAGTGAGCAAGACTAAACAATTAAGTAATCATCCTAATTACAATTTCACCTTTCAGTAACTTTACCTAGAGGTTAGACCTTAGTGCAATAGCAAGTTTCCTCCACTCAAGTGATGGGATCAAGTCCAAGAACCAACCTCTACAAAAACTAGGAATTATGCTGCCTACCAATCACCTCTCTCATACCCTACATAATTAGGATCCTCTTGTAGTGAGGATATTTTTCAATAACTTTACCTAAAAATGTGTTAGTTTGGCAAAAGATTTTTTATTTCTTTTTCTTTAAGCTTATTTGCTCATGTACAACTTTTCAAATCCGCTTCTTCTTCTTCTTCTTTTGGTCTAGATACGACTATACTTTAACCAACTTATAGCCAAAAACTACTTCCAAAAGCACAAAGAAGTAATTTTACCAAAGTCAACTTTCCCTCAGTACACTACTTAACACAATTTTGCATCCAAAACAAAATCTTGAATATCTATAAAAATTTCAACCATTTAGCTACACATTCCAGCCACAGTCACAAAATTCAAAACCCCAACTATCCAATTCCAATTCTTCTAATCTGAACTAAACTAAAAACGATCTCAGCTAAACAAACAGTAAAAAAAACACTAAAAACTAAAAACCCCACAAAAAATCTAGTCCATAATACCCTATCTCACTTGATCAACTGACCCAACAAATTCTTCCATGCAAAAGAAAATAAGATCAAAAAAGTTGTCACATTCAAATTTTCAAAGAGAGAAAGAGCAAAGCAAACAAACAGTACCTGAAGTTTGCTACAGCTCTAAGACTTTAAGACCCTCTCTTCTTCTATCTTCTTTAGCTCTTTGTTGTAGTTGAAGTTGTTTATTGATGATGATGTTGTTGTAGTTGGGGTTCTTTTATCTATCTTCTTTAGGTGCTTTTTTGTGTCTGACGTGTGAGTTTTTGGGTGTGAACTTTCCAGCGTGGATATGAGCACGTGGCGTGGGCCTAAGAGTTTTTGGTGGGACCCACATAACATTATCCGTGAGTTGTTTTTTTCTTCTTCTTTTTCTTATTGCACGTGATCCAAAAAGTGTGTATCGGTATGTGTGTGTTACTGTTACTTTGCTTTGGGACCAATGGGAACATGCCACGGCTTTGCGGCTACGGAGTTGTTGTGTCTTTTCACGATTTTCAATGGGCTCCATTCTCTATCATGCGGTTGTGTAACGCATGCTCTGCTCGTCCCTGCGTTTACTTTAAGGTTAGAAGAAGTGGAAGAACTTTCTTTTTTGGCTGAAAATCTTCTGGGGTTTCATGTTCGACTGTGACGTAAATAAAATAAAGTGTGGTTGGTGAAGTAGCTGTAGGAGTAACAATCAAACATATATTTTCACAGAGATCTTTCATCATGACTTGATGAGAAAAATTTATGGCACATTTTTTTTGTTTGTTTCATAACATTTGCCCCCAATTATGACTTCCATGGAGTGTGAAGGTTGAATAAAAAATTATGGATTCGTCCAGAGTTGTCAAAATAATTGTTCATCATTTATAGTCGACTAGTTTATCAAATTGTGATAAAAGTTATAATTGTAAAAGAATTGATATTGAATTAATGCATTGTAATTGGTATACGGTCACAACTTTCCACCCCATCAGTTGTAAAAAAATTGTATTTACTCTCTCTCTCTCTCTCTCTCTCTCTATATATATATATATATATATAGACGTAATTTTTAAATAATCTATTTAACAACTTTTCATTTTAACAAATTGTATTAGATCCAATGTAATTTTTATTTAGATTCATTGTTAATATTATTTTTATTGTGTATTAAGATCCTTACTACTTCGTGTTTATCAAGACTCTTGTTATTGAGTAATATTACCTAGTCTCTTTTATAAAAATAATCAAAGTTTAAATCTTTCCTCTTCAATTATTGGAACAATTGAATTATAAAAAAAAAAATCATTTTTATTTGAAATTTATTTTCAATTTTAATACATACATTTAGATAAAAAATAAATAAATAAAATGTGAAATGTTTTTTTTTTAATTTAGTACTTATTTAATTTTAATACGTACCATTAGGTAAAAAAAAAATCTAAAATAACTTTGCATAATGTGATTTCTTATGAAAATTTTTATTTTTATTATATAGTTAATCCCGAGAAAGAAATCCATAAGTCTTGTAAGCTTGAATTCCAAGCCACTCAAAAAGAAAGATAAATAAAAACTCTATCTTTACTCTATCACATAATAAGTAGCTACTTATTTATGTGATGACGGTAAGAATTTATGGAAATTTGACTTATTTCCTTGCCGACAAAACTTTTAACTTTGCTTACTGCACCATGTCCAGATCTTGAAGCAAATTACAGTGTAATCTTTTTGACACATTGTCATTTCTATTAACTAGGTTTACCTGCCATCTAAAAAAGAAACTTTTAACTTTGCTTACTGCACCATGTCCAGATCTTGAAGCAAATTACAGTGTAATCTTTTTGACACATTGTCATTTCTATTAACTAGCTTTACCTGCCATCTAAAAAAGAAAACTAGCTTTACCGACTTACGTAGTGAAAGAGACTCCATTGGAGCAATCAAATATCGAAGTGGGTCTTTGAGGGGAGCCTTCAGCATACAAGAAGCTTCCCTTTGTTCCCTGATTGATGGTTCCGTCCCATACTCTGTTTCGTGTATTAATTTGTAATACCAAAAGTACAAAAAGCAAAAGAACAGTTAAGGTCCCATGTCCAACCAGAACAGTCTGGAAGAATTGTATATGTCGAGTTAATACACTGACATTGTAAATATATATAGGCTTTTGCTAAGGTATGCTCTTATGGCACACAATAATTAATTATTTTTAAAAATATTTTTTTAAAAATTGAAAAAATATTGACAGTTTTTTCAATTTCTGAAAAAATATTTCTAAAAATAAAAGGTTTAATGTGTGCCTTAAGAGTACACATTAACCGGACCCATATATATAGACTCTGAAGGCTTGGTCTATGGTTTCAAACCTCATGCACCAAGGTAATATGCTACATACTAGTATTATATTGTGGATGGTTATTATTTGGATGCTAATACTAAGATCGCAACTAGTATCTATTAATGGTACTACTTACAATTTTTCTACTTTGTAAGCAACAAACTTTTTTTTTTTTTTTTTGAGAGAAAAGTAAGAAACTAATTGGTAATTACTAATTACCCACCAAATTTAGAAGCTTTAAAGTTTAGTTATTATGCAAAGAAAATGTACAAATCATATAATTAATTTTAAAAACTAAAATTAGGCTAAAAAAAAAGGTTGCATGCCCACCCATTAAATTTTTTTGTTAGTTTCTACAATTCAACAAAATTGAGTCAATCAGGTGGGTTTATATCAAACACAAGGCGATCATCATATGCATAGTCAGCTCAAGATATTGTAGGACTTAAAACGACTACTTTAAGTGAGGTATATTTTTATACTTTAAATATTAATAGAATATTTATTTAACTTTTAGTTTTTTTTTTCATTTAAAATCTATTTTTTTAGGAAAAAAATTACAAATTAAAACGAACCAACTTAAGAAAACTAATTTTTATTTATTGGTGAATATTTAAGACTTAATTAATACTTCTATTGGTACAACAATATCTCCATTAGTAATAATTTAGGAGTCTTTTTTCACTGAGGCCTTACGCGATTGCCTATTTGGCTCAATGGCTGATCATATGCCATACAATCTAGTGTATGTTCACTTGACAACACATTATTTTACAAAGATGTCAATTGTATTTTTCCTAATTCTTTAGCCCCCCATAATATAAAGAAAATATTTCTCTTTAAATTATTTTAGAGAAAAACCCTTCAAACTCCTCTTACACTACTGATCTTTTTATCAAAGATAAATAGTTATATATTCAATTAAATATTTAAATTTGCAAGTTTTTATAGTCTAAAATTATGTATTAAAAATCCATTAAAAAAAATTATGCATTAAAAAAAAAGAGTTTAAAAAATTTTCTCTCCAAATTAGTTTAGAAAAAATCTTTATCCATAAAATAATTACACCAAACCTAACTGATGCAAAGAATAGCACTTTCCCTTCAGTCAATCATTTACATTTCAGAGAGAACGCCTAAAAGCAAAATTGCACCACGGTAGATGAGACCAATTACCAAACATCCTTAGCAAATGACCATCTAACAAAAGTTCTGTACGGGACATTTAATAAAGTAACACAGATCATGAATGTTTACTCGAAAAGTTAGTGGAACAAAATATAAAACTTTAAGAAACCTTTAAATGCAACAGTAAACGGTGAATGAGATCTTAAGGATTGTCCTTGATATCCTACTAAGCTAATTTGGAAGGATACACTCAAATTTCACACTTCTGACTTGGAAAACCATTAAAAGGACCAAAAATCTTTTCATAGACACAATTGTTGAGTGTAGGTTGGAGACGTGCAATATACCAAACATCTTTATAAAGACAATCGTTGCATGATTCCACAACTGATCAATAAGGCATAAGCTATTAATCCAAGAAAAAAGGTTCCAAGAAAGCAAATTGAGTATATACAGACAATTGGCACTCTTTTCTTTTCTCAATTAATCATTCATGGTCAAGCAACTTCTAAGCAGTGCAGCCAAAACTGTAATTCTTTAAAAAACATCCATGACACTATACAATTGAGGGCCCAATATTCCACAATCAATAAACAAAAAATAACTATAGTTTTTATACCAAAAGATCTCATCCAGGCACAATCTATATCCCAGAAGTGGCACAAATGTTAATTTAAGCGCCATGGTTGAACCGTAATCCTGAATCAAAGCAGACAAGAGAAAGAAATTTGGAAGGATAATAAGTTCACAATAAAACTACAATATAAAGTGCCATCCTTGAAGTACCTCCCAAGTTAAAACAGAATCAATAAGATATTGCAAAGAAATGCATGCATACAAATTTGCTGACTCCAGGAATATCAAAGCAAGTGAATTAGGGATAGACATACAGGGTTGTAGGAGGGCCATACCCCTTCTCCCCCTCCCAACCCAAAAAAAAAAATCCCTCTTCCAAGCCAAAATGGACCTCATGCTCTTAGACCAGTCCTCTTAGTCACTGGTTCTAGAAAAACAACACAATGAACTTTCTACCAACATTATATGAACCCATACATTTGTAACAGCCTAGTACCCTATTATTCTTCCTTACAAGGAATGCAATTAGAATCATATCTTGCATTATGAGAAAAGACTCACTCCCTATGCAAAATTAATGACTACAACATTGATACATTTTAGACTCATCCTGCAACTCTGAAGACTCCATCATTTCAAAATTTTAGAAGCCCAGCATTTTGTAATTATCTTAATATAGCAAATCCAAAGGCAGATTGAAAAAATGATGTGTACATAATCTTTACTTTTAGAATGGCAACCAAAATAGGACCAAAAGAATATGGCCATAATTCAAAATTTCATAAAGAAAGACCACAAAGGGTGAGCACTAGATATACAGTGACATCTTACCTCAGTCAGCTTGACTTAACACGAACCTCAATAATGTCATTTTCCTCCATACCCAGGCCATCAGGGGTTGAAGCTGGATTGATTTTATCCCCATCAAAAGAAAATACTAAGTTCTGTATGTCAAGCTTAACTTTATCCGCATACATTTTGAAGAGCCTCTCAAACTTGTCATCCTATGAGATTAGAAGACTTGACTTACATAATCGTAATTGAATCCATTAACACCAATACATGAAACAAATATCCAAAAAAGGTATGGAAAAATAACATGTAAAAAATAAAAGGAACACTTGTTCTTTTACAAATATTGAGAATGAATGTAGGAAAATTTCAGCAACATTAGCATTTGCTTCTTAAAAACAAAAATATTAATAAATACAATGACAACAAGCAAGCCTTAGTCCCAAGGGGCTGGCTATGGATCCTCAAAAGATCAGTCAAGGTTGGCTACATGTATTCTTTTCCACCATTCTATTATATTTGAAGTCATATACTTTGTTACTTTCTTCATTGAGATGTCCATTTTATATTTTTATTAGTGTTATTTTTGCATTCCTCTTACCTTTTTTTCTTCCCTCAACTTGAATCTATCCACTCATTCTCACTAGAAAAGGGTCATTGGAAATGCCATAGGAAGAGGGTAATAGCTTAAATTAAACCAACATATAAAAGATCGGATAAGCTTCACATCATAAATGATCATAAAGCTAGTTAATGATATTCTCTTCAATCCTACCTCAGCATATTATTGAGGTTCACAAAGAAGCTCATGCCCTAAACTGATTCCAACCCTACTATTCAACACTCCATACCCAGCAGTTAATATTGCAAAGCCATGAACAGTACAGTACATTCACCTTAATTAAATTGAAAAATACATAGTTTTTCCAATCAGAAACTAATTGTAAGAATTCTGCAACAATTCATGAAAATAACAGAAAACATAAGTGGATAGAAGACAGCTGAACCTTCATTTCAATACTACTTCTCGATAATTACTAGGCAATAGTGTTTAAGAAGAAAAAGGGAGCATAAAATTAAACCAGGTAAAAAGTCTGAAATCCCTGAAATAAGATATACCGTGTATATGCGAAATTGCTTAGTCCCATCCTTGTCCTGAATAGAAATAACTATCTTAACTCGCTCACAAGTAGGCTTTGATGGTTGGTTGGCAACAGCCTCCAGAGAAGACTGCATTGAACTACCAAGTTGTAATTTTACAGACTCCTCAACAGCTCGCACAACATCTTCAGCAGATTGTGCAACTGATTCAAGCTCCTTCTTTTTCAATCTATATATGCAGATAAAAATTTGATTGTCAAAAATGGGAAGGCTAAAGTGTAAATAAAACCAGGAAAGAAAAGTGTTCATGATTAAATGGTCTATAAATTAGTAAAATTGCTAACAGATAGATAATAAATACAAGGTTGACTGACTAACAGTCACAATCTAAATGCGTAAAGTGGGCTGCATAATCATAGATATCAATTCTACAAAGCATGACACCATCTCAACAGGAATTGCAAATTACTTGTAGTAGTAACAACTCTCAACATGTAAGTCTAAATGCCAAAAAAAAAAAACATGTGCAAGGAATTAAATTGATGAAAACTAAATTTGGGTATTACTAATTTGGACATTTCCTATATATTAAGGGTTACACCATTCAATCAAAACGTACTAATCTTCGTCTTACAAAATAATAGAAATCACAACTTACAATTAATTTGGGCAAATTCATAAACACATGACACAAGTCCTGCAATTAATAACTGCACTTGTCATCCATTCAATAAGAATGCAACTAGAAGTCACTGAAATTTATCAACAACTGCCTATTCACGAAACAAAATTTTGTTAACCAAAAATATATATCCACTTTTACACACATACCTCAACTCCTTTAATGTAGAATCCTCCACCACCGTCCTCTGAGCATTCCTGGAAACCTTGGGTGGAGGAGAAAGCCAATCCAACTCCTCATTTTTTCCAGAATCCGCAATTTGTATCACATTGGTATTTTCCTCCAAATCCTCAATAACCTAACCCCCAAAACAACAACAACACCATTCATCACATAAACAACGCCATAACACACTCTCACTAATCAAATTCAAATTTCACACAAACCACGCACACATTCGCGAATAGAAAAATCTTACAATAGGTTTGGCAATCCTCCTCCGTTTAGTAGACAAAGCTGGGGATGCAGTATCATCATCATCATCATCATCATCTAAAGGAGCAACAAAACAACACAACAAAAAGCTAGAAAACTCGTTTGAAAATAGAGAATTTTTAAACTTCAAATATCACGGTTCGATTTGCTTCAATTTAATCCTCCTGAACAGTATAGAAAAGTATAAAGAATTTCAATGTCCTGGTAAAAATCCTAAATTTTCTCAGCAAACAAACAGAGAGTAAGAGTTAAGAGTGATAAAATACCGTCGAGGGACACGAAATTGAGAGGCTGAACTCGAGAGTAATCGAACAATGGCTCGAAATCGTCAGTGGAATCCGCCTGAAACCAAAAATAAATAAAAATCAAATTAGAGAGACAAACCCTAGAAATGCGAGAGATTAAGAATTCAAAGCGACTTGAAGAAGAGAAAAGCGAAGCTCAAAATCAAAATTCAGAGATAAAAGTATGAGAGAGAAACCCTAACAAAAAGCGAGAGATCATAATTGAAAGAGAGAGACGCTTACCATTTTTTTTGTTTGTTTTGTCAGAAAATTTAGGTGAAGCTGTGAGAGTGTGCCCGCGAAACACGAAGATTTTGGAAACGAAAAGATTTTGAAAGTGCGATTTTTGAAATGGAGAGAGAGAGAGAGAGAGAGAGCTGGTTTTATTGATGAGAATGGAAAATGAAGAGTCGTGGGTTTGGTTTCGCGGGTCTGTCTCTGTCTCTTCGGTTTCTTTGTTTTTTGCAATTTGGGCTGGCCTGGCCCGGCCCAGGTCATATGTAATATGAGTGAGTTTGGGCTTCCTTGAGGTCAAATCCAATCAACAATTCATATGATTTTGAATTTAACACAATCTAGCTTTTTTTGGAGAAAAAAGGGTTGAGAGAAGATTAGGTGTGAGTTTGACATCATATAAAAAAAGCCAGCTTATTTTACTATTTAGTTTATTTTTGCTACTATTTATGGGTCTCACTGCACTTTTTGATACTATTCATAGGTTTAACTGTACTATTTTAACTAACTTTTATCTTTATTTACAGTACTTTCAGTAAAAAAATTTTCAGTTTCAACGAAATAAGCGGATTTTAAACAAACCCTTGAGCTAGAGAGAAGATTAAATACAATCCAGTCAAGTCCAGTCAAGAATTCATATGATTTTGAATTTGGGCGGGTCTGACTCATGTATCTGCTTTTAATACAATCTAGAAATAGATAGCTTTAGCTTGGGAGAGAAGAATAAAAGCTTTTGAGAAAACAATTGTTTGAAATTGGCTCTGAATGAACAAGAACTCAATTCAAACGAGGCAACCAACAACATAAACTCATGACAAGAATTAAGAAAGGACAATTACTGGACTAGGTCTCCTAAGCTTTGAAAGTCGCAATAAATGTGATCAAAACAGGAAACAAGAAATTAACTTGTCCACATATCAAAGTGCACATACCACTGATGAACATAAGATAAATATACGAATTTTAGAATAAAGCATGAAGTATTTTATAAAAATAATGCAATTGCAGTGCTTTCTGTAGTAAAAATTATATGTGTGTGTGTGTTTGATTTGTTTCATACCTTTGTTGGGAACAATTGAAATATAACCCTTTGATTTGCTATTTCTCTTACCTGACTCTGCCATTTGAGTTAAGGATTCTTTGCTGTTTGTTTGTGAAGAGATGTAGAGTAAAAAATTATTTTAAGAAGAAAGAGTTGTTTTGAGCAGTATGTACACTTACTGACTGATGATGTCGAAAAAATCACCAATAAGCCGCAAGCACTCTCCAATTCGAGTCAACACCTGCAAAGAGAAAACAAAGAGACTTAAAGGAGAGCACCGGTGTGGTGCCGGCCAAAAACCCTCCGAAAGTCAAGTTATAATTTCTTTACAACCCTAGAGTGCCAGAATTGAGTCAATTGTGCGTACCTCGATATTTAGGGTTTCTGGGGTATTTATATTGGCGTAGAATTGCCTTTCCTTTTAGGATACAACTTCTTTCTTGAGTTCTTTTCCATATAGGAGTCTCCTCAAACGTGTGATGCAAGAAGTTCAAGTGTACACGCTTGCGTGGAAATAAAGCAAAAGTCGACTCAAACATATCAACTGACATACAACCAAGAATTTATAACCAATCCATATATGACGGATACTCAATAACATTCAACTGTCCTATTCGCGTTTCCTACGGTGTCAATCTGTCTTCTTCCTCTCCGTCCCTTCAAGTTCCATGGAGATATC
Source organism: Castanea sativa (assembly GCF_040712315.1). Classification (NCBI taxonomy): domain Eukaryota; kingdom Viridiplantae; phylum Streptophyta; class Magnoliopsida; order Fagales; family Fagaceae; genus Castanea; species Castanea sativa. The sequence goes on along the minus strand of NC_134020.1, from coordinate 53,500,870 downwards.
CGTCTCTTATTTTTATCCCCTTCACTGACAATAAAAGCTTTAGCCTTTTCTTTTCTTGTAGCCCTTTCTTAGAGGATAAACACTATGAGAGCCTATGACCAATCAAATCTAACAAGTACTAAATATCCCAAAAAACTCCTGTGAAATTGCCGACCAAATCTTCTATGTCATGTACTCTCCCTCTTCCTCCTTTCCCTCTCTTCCCGTTCATTCTGATTCTTAATCCCAAAACATTAAGGTATCCGCTTTTACAAATGCATACACTTTTAGAGAAGAGGTCCTTGTTATATGTTAACTATACAAACAACTACAAGAATATTTAAGAAATGAAAGTCATCATCAGTCAAGAATCAAAGTGAATAGGAAGTGAGAGAAAGGAGAGAGAGAGAGAGAGAGAGACAGTAGTTGACATAGAAGATTTGGCTGGCAGTTTCACTTGAGTCTTTTGGGATATTTATTACTTATTAGATTTGATTGGTCATAGGCTCTCATAGTATTTCTCCTTCAAGAAAAGAAAAGGTAGAAAGCCTTCGTTGTCATTAAGTGTACACATTGCTCAAAACAACTCTTTCTTTCAAAACCAACTCTTTACTTTACATCTCTTCACAAACAAACAACAAAAAATCCTTAACTTAAATAGCAGAGTCAGTGGGCCTTCAAGCAGCAAAGAATCCCCAACTCAAATGACACAGTCAGCTAAGAGGTTGGCGTCTTTTTGACTCATTTCAATCTCCCAAGAAAAAGAACTAGAGTTGCTCATGCTAATGCTCAGGGACAGAACCAGAATTCAAACTTGGGGCAAAGCTTAAAACATTTCTTTTTATGAAAATAAAAACTAACATCAATTTTATATTCAACAATATACTACATACAAAATAAGTGTTTCTTAAATATTTGATATTATAACAACATCACCAAAATATAACATATAAAATAAGTGTTTCTTAAACATTTCAACACATTTATCAAAACAATCACAAACCAAAGACTTTGGTCGCACAAATTCACAATCATAGTACTCACGTCCCAGTTGTCCCACTTTATGTCTTTATAGATAAAACCAAAACAAAAAAAGTTACAAACACAGGTCCACACAAAAAGTCACAGTCACACAGTATAAAGCCACAAACTACGATCCACACAACACACCACAGTCACAGTCCATAAAAAGTCACAAACACAACACACCATAGTTCATAAAAAACGTAGAGGGAAGAGGGCTAGAGGCAGAGCAATATAGCAAAGACAAAAAAACACAAATTTGAACTTGAGAGTTGAGAGAAATTTCTTAGATTTACCATAACTTAGCCGATTCAACTCGTGTTTGAGTGTGAACAACAGTTGATGTAGATCAAGGATCTGAGGAGGAGGAGCAGCAGCAGCAGCAGCAACACTGGATGATCTGATCTGATTTGGAAATTGTAATTTAGGTTTTCAGTCCATATTTATTTTTTATTTTGTAGTTAATTTTAGTTTGTCCAAAGGTTATTGATGTTATACTTTAGACAATTTAATTTGTTTAAACTAAAATATTTTCCTATTATTCTTGAGTTAAAGGGGCATGAATTTTATTTTATTTATTCTTTTTTTTTTTCTTGTGGGTCAATATCTAAATATTTTAGAGGAGGAGAGCCAAATATATATATATATATATATATATTTATATTTAAGGGCAAATCTTAATTTTTCAGATTATATATGTATACCATTTTTTTAATTGGGGGCTATTAGGACCAAAATTTAAAATTTCAACTTTTATATATATGTGTATATATATATATATATATATATATATATATATATAGATAGGGGAGGGGAGGGGAGGGGGGGGAGGGGGCGGCGGCATGGCCCCCTACCTTATTGTAGGTCTGTCTAATGCTCATTTGAATGGTAGTCATGAGCCTGAATCTCAATCCCTTGCCAAAACTCTAAACAAAACTAGTAATGCTTCCAAGTCCCAAGATGTCAATGTTAATGCTTCCAAGAAGAAGAAGAAGAAAACAATTGATACCCATTAGCCTTAAGCAGATGATGTTGCATTCTCCTCACAAGGTGCCAATGATACCCCAATTATTAGCATCATAGATATCATATTGCAAATCTTTGTAGATCATATAGATGAAGAAGGAATCTATTTAGAGTCAACAATAAAAAATAAATATTTTCGTTAAGTTGCCTTTTGAATTGCTGAGAAAATTTTTATTTTTTTCATTTTAGTACGACAAAAATTATTAAGTTTGATAGGGTACTGATTTTACCTATCTCCAAGTCGTCCATACAGGTCGTCCGTAACCTGGCTGGAATTGTAAACACCCTTGGAAACTTACCTGTAACTATCTCGTCCAAGGAAGAAGAGCCTTGGACGAGGTAAGCGCCACCAGAGAATGAGGCGCTCGTCCAGAGTGCTGACAACCTCGTCTTGAAGGAATTCGTCTGTTAGACGAGACGGCCCCTGCGCATGTGCCAAAATACACTCGACGAGGGAATTCCAGGACGAGGGTATCATACTTAGGAAAATCTCCGAATATAATGTGATAATTCCTTATCCCACGCATAACTGCCAGGTATCCGTTGTGAAATAGAAGCATAACTCCTAAACGGTTATGGAAGTTACGTTTAATCCTTGCACCTCCTTGAATCCAGGGGAGGTTCCAATTTCGATAACCGTCTATGAGAACACTATATAAAGACTGATTCAGACAAAGCAAATGTACGTTTTGATTTTGCTCCCAAAAAAGTTGGAACTCCAAAAATATAGAGAGAAAAACTCACTTTGCCATCGGAGGGTTTTTGGCCGGCAGCCCCGGTCACCTTTGATCGCTTTTCTTCAGGCCGTTGAGAGAGCGAGTGGTCCTTTCAAGTCTGAAGCATCTAGCCTACTGATCTTCTTTGCATCATCAAAGTTTATGATTTATAATTGTTCCTATATTACATTTATGATAATTCTTATAATAAATAAAAATATAATTACAAAATACATTACTCTTTATTAAATTAGTTTAAATTCTATAAATTTTTTTTTAATAAAACCACCATAAATATAATTATCATGTACAATGCATAGGTTCGCAACTAGTTTTTCTTAATTTTTGGGCCCCAGTAAAATGTTGCACAATGATACATACTGATTCTCCATTTAAACCAAGTATATGTTTAATTAATAGAGTCACAATGATACACAGTTTGTCAATAGTATTAAACTTTTTTTTCGCTACAAAAAAAAGTATTAGACTTTCCCCCCTTAAATGCTGTTGGACAATCAAGATTGTTGTATCATGTGTAAGTGCACAATTGCACCTGGCCCCAAGAACAGTTACGGGCACAGGCCCAATGAGCCTTAAACAATATGAATTTGTAGAGTGTGGGCTTTAAACCTAGGTTAGAAATGTATGGGGGTTAAATGACAAATTAAAGATTGCCAGTACCTGGAAACAACAAGGAGTAATGTAAATAGGCCTCCTCGGACGTAAGCCGAGAGCTGTTCTTATATAATTTCTCTTTCCTTCTTTTTATCTTTCTTAGGTTACAAAAAGTTCCGCCTCGTTTCTGTTCTAGGTCCCCCCTTAAATACTCCCCTTTTTAATACTTTATACACGTGTTGCCCCCAATTCCTCCCTTAGCCTAGATATTTCTTTTCTTAGTGCCTTTGAACAGTAACTAGAAGTTTCCCTTCCACTGTTCAAGTGTCACTTCCCCATTAATGCGGCCAGGGTGGTAGGTGCAGGGTCTTTAATGTGGAGGTAGCAGCCTTTATCTTTAATATTCTTCCAACATCGGTGCTTCTAGGAAATTCAAGGGTTCACCCCCTTTAACCATTGGTCTTGACCGTGTCATTCCCTAACCTTTACCATGAAGTCCCGGGTTCTCTAGTATCAGTCCGAGGGGAAAACCATCCTCGGCTGGACCCTCGGATCCTCGGCGTATGGGCCGACTTAAAGTACTCACAAGCCCTAAACTCAAGAGCAGGTCGGCCTTACTTAGCAAGACCCAACGGCCCATATTCCTATCAAGATATTTTTACTCCCCACATCATGGATTTTTTTTTTGGCAGAAATTTATTTGAAGGGAGTAAGTATTAACCCCAAACAGGGGGCGTCATGCCAACTGCCAAGGACGTTGGCTAAGAAAAACTCAGTGACTTTAGATGAATGATTCTTTATAACTTAAAACATAACTCGAAGACTAAAAATACAAAGAAATAATAAAAACTCATAGTTAAAATCAAAACAATTTCTTTATTTATTTACTTATTTTTGTAGATATATAAGATAGAACAAAAAAAGAAAAGAAAATATGTGTGGTTACTTTTCTTTTCTTTTTTTTGATGAAAAGAAAGGGGGCGGGGGCGATCACGTGTGACTCACCTCCTTAAACGTGACCATAGAGACACCCTCGCTAAGGAATGTTAGATTGAGCCATAACTACTGTGACTGGGGTGCCACAAATCTCACCTTAGCACCCCAAAAGAGCTAACAGTAAGGCACAATGCATGAGTGCTCCCACCTCCCATTCTCAGTACTTGCCAGGGTTCGAACGAGGGATCATTGTGTATGCGTGCGAGATCCTTACCGCTAGTCCACCCCTCCTGAGGCCGGTTACTCTTGATTAATTGATAAGAATCTGTAGGTATAACCATACTAAATTTAATAGAGATTAAGTCTTCATTGAGTTTGCGTTTATCATAGCTCAGTGGCATATTTTTGTCCAAGTGAAGTCTATTTGGTTGATTAATCACTTTTACAAGGACCACCAACTTATTTTCCACGTGAGACGCGCATTCCAATCTTGAATCTTCACTCTATAAGAACAAGCAACTTCGTGGGGATCTTCTATTCAAACCAAATTAAGAGCCCAAGTTCTCACTCTCTTCATTTTGCTCAATGATTCAGTCTCAGCAGCAATGGATGGTGATGGCCATAATATGTGCATCTTTGGTGCAGATTTTCATGGCAATGGCTCCATTGAGTTTGCGTTTATCATAGCTCAGTGTCATATTTTTGTCAAAGTCAAGTCTATTTGTTTAATTAATCACGTTTACAACACCAACTTTTATTTTCCACAGAGACGCACACTCCAATCTTCACTCTATAAGAACAAGCAACTTCGTGGGGGTCTTCTATTCAAACCAAATTAAGAGCACTCTCTTCATCTTGCTCAATGATTTAGTCTCAGCAGCAATGGATGGTGATGGCCATAATACCGGAAGAGTTTAATGCTTTCGGAAGGGTGAGGTTGATCGACACTGTGAATGGCTAAGGAACACTATGTGTGGAAACACCACAGGCCCAGAACAGCTTGATGAGCGTTGCAACTTATGAAGTTTTCATCAAAAGGCCCGGCCCCTAATCAAATCTACAGTGACGCAAGACCTATTTGAAAATTGTAATTCAAATATATGTTCTCGTACATTATATGCTGATAATTTCATTCAGCTTCTTAAAAATGACTCATATTCCGAGTATTTCTGAATGTTTTTTATTTTAGGGGTGCGTATCCACCAGATGGAGCTTAATTTTTGATCCAGGCCTCATAACCAGGAGTAGATAAAGACCCTTTTCTCATGCAAACTGGATGGGGAAACCTTATAGTTGATTATCTATAGATAGTGCAGTTAAATTGTAACTGGAGTAAGCTTAAATTGATATGCAGTGTAGGGAACTTCAAAAGGCTTGGAGAACTTTTTTTTTCCTTGATTGTTCTCAGCTATGTTTCAGACACTTCATATGTTATGAAATCTTCAAAAGCCTCTTTATCATTACAGTCTTCTTTATAATTGGATTTGGCTTCATCAGGAAGCAGTCAAGTTCAACCTATTAGTGAGTGGGACTTCTTTTTTAGTGATGGAATTTTTATGAGTTCATTATTTCATTAAGTTTGCTGTAGTAACTTTTCAGTGGAAGCATACCAGATTTTATGTGCAGGATGATTCATAGTAGAAACCCCCATATGATCAATATTTTTTTTGGGGGGGGGGGGGGGGGGGGGGTTGCTCTAAGGCAACACAAATAGTATGAACAGGATGCCATCAGTAGCAGAGACATGGTGGCAACGAGGACATGCAGCTGATTTGGATATCTATAAGATTACATGCATATTATTCTATAAGCAACTCTGCAGTGTCTATTTAAAAGTTAGGCCCATATCATTATGATTAAAGAATATAACCGAACAGCTGAAAACTACAGAATATATATAGTCATAACTCATCAACATTTATTTATAGGAAAAATTCCAAGAGTTGAATTAAAAAGATTATCACATTTTAGTCCTGTTTGTAAGATATCCAATACTTTGTACGTACATGACTTCAGGCATCTATATTGGTTATAGGACCTCTAAACCAGTGACGAGCACTGAAAATCCAAGAAGTAATGACAAGAATAAACAAACAGCCAACCGCTACAGGAGTGTAGTAGAGTGTCTCATTAGTAATGGGATAGGATACAGGCAATGAGAAGAGGACTGAGATGGTTGCCACCCAGAGAACGGCAATCCAACCAACAAGGATCCCATAGCGGCCCAAGTTGAAAGGTCCAGGGATAAAGGACTTGCGTGCCAAAGTCACTCTAAAGAAGATTGGTAGGGCATAAGCAATGTACAGTCCAATAGTTGCTATAGATACCATAGCCTGAAATGCCACTGAGCTTCCAAGAGACTGCAAAACATTTAAAATGAACAAGTATACAATTATCAGTTGAATAACAGAAATAAAAGCTTTTGCATTAGGGTATTAAGGGCTAAGTGCAATAGTGTGTATTGACCAACATATAAAATGACATAACTTGGGACTTAACCAAGTTCAAGCCATATTTCCAATGTTGTATTTTGTAAACCTGTAACGATAAATCTACCCTTAGAACTGTCATTTAGTAAACTAAACAAACAAACATAAAATAAATAAATAAAAGGTTCATCACCAATTATATATCTCACCTTTTACTTCTTTTTGTTACAAATTCAACTCATGCAAATCACATAGCCCATATTCCTTTTGTTTGACGTTATTTAGACAGGTCCACTCCTAACAAGGGTACTTTTACCAAACACAATCAATCTGCCATATCCCACTCCCCCACCCCCCCCCCCCGGGGCCCCCCTTTCATTTTTTTTTTTTTTTTTGTCTTCAACTCATGCATGCTGGGAAAGTCCAGGGAAATAAACATTCCATGCATGTTTACTATGAAGAATGGATTCGGAAAAAGGACACATATACAATACAATGTGTATGTGCCATCTTTGGGTCAATTGGCACCTACTATGTTTCAAACTGAGACATCCAAGATTCATACCTTCCCTCACCCATCTGAAATGTATAGTAGAATACTTGACTTACTCATGCAGGCATCACTAGTTTATGCGTTAGTCATAATGTATGTCATAAACCCTTCAATAGTTTTACTTGCAATTCTTTCCTAGTCTTTACTTAAAGAGGTCTTCTCCTAGTGCTTGAGGTGTTTCCAATACTTATAAATCAGTAGCTTAAATGTATCAGATAGAATGTTAAAAATTTATATGCCAATGAAGTATTGGATTGATAGGAAGTATTTGAAAAGTATTATCTCTGATTAGATAGATTCGGATATGATACAAATATAATTCCCTTGAAGACTTTTCCAGCTACATAGCCAGCAATTCTCATTTTTATTCACTAAAAGAGAGACAAATTTTCCGGCACTGGCAATTCCAGTGCATAACTATAAGCAACAAAGAATTCTATATATAATATTATAATATCTATGACAATTAGAAGAGCAATTCATCTAAAACACGAAAGGAGGGAGCTTTGGGGGGGGGGGGGGGGGGGTGAATGTGCATACCGTCAGAGCCATGCAAAATGATATAAGGGCAGAGAGCCACACAGCATTTATGGGGACCTCCTGATTGTTCACTTTATGCCAAACCGATGAAAATGGCATGGCTCCATCTCTAAAGAAGGCATAAGCCATCCAGAAAATGAATATTATGCAGTAAATAGTTAAGGGATCAAAAAGTGAGTCCTATCTCATGATACTAAGTCAAAGAAAGGTATGCTTATCTCGAGTTGCTAGTAACAGAACTCCTACCGCAGAAAAATATGGCAACAGCAACCACTCCCAAGCAAATAATTCCTCCAACTCCAGTACCGTATCTACTCTTTTTTTTATAAGTAAGAATTATATATATGAAAGGCTACTCTATGAGAAAAACATAGAGCAAACCCAAAAAGTACAAGGAGAAGAAAAAGAGAAACATAAGAGAAAACCAAACAACAAAGAAATTATAAGAGAAAAAGGGAGCAAAGAAAAGAAGGGAGGGAATCACTAGACGTGAGTCCCCACGCCCGAGACCAATCAAAAAGAGTTCTACTAAAAGAAGCAAGCAACTGATCACTGGAGCTATCCAAATCCTCGAAAGTCCTCTGATTCCGTTCCTTCCAAATACACCATAGGATGCACAATGGGACTAAGTTCCAAATCTGAGACGAGTGCTTCCCCAGCCAATTCCACCAACCAAAGAGCAAGTCTAGGATCGATCTAGGAATAACCCAAGACAAGCCAAAGGTTGTGAAAACAAAGCTCCATAACCGAAAAACCATCTCACAGTGAAGAAGTAAGTGGTCTACCATCTCATCACAATGACGGCACATAATGCACCAGTCCACAAAATCCAATCTCCTCAATTTCAGATTATCTCCCGTTAGGATCTTATTCCAAGCTACACACCAAACAAAAAAAAAAAACTCGCCTAGGGGCGTTTACTCTCCAAATAGCTTTCCAAGGAAAGACATTGAGGGAGAATCCCTTGATTTGTTATAATACGACCGGATGTCAAAAGCCCCATTAGTCTTCAATTTCCATTTCATCCGATCTCCAACCTCCAGGGAAGGGTTAATGGAACCCATTAAACGAAGAAACTGCAGCCCTTCATCCATCTCCCAATCATTAAAAAATCAACTAAAACGAACATTCCAAAATCTTCTCTCCTTTGCCCCTGCCTAAGCAAAGAAGCTTCAACAGAAGCCTCCTTATCAATGGCAATACCATACAACCTTGGAAAAACCAATTGAAGAGGTTGATCCCCATACCACCCATCTTGCCAAAACCTCACTCTATTCCCCAACCCAACAACAAAGTGACAATTTTTGCTAAAATCCTCCCAACCCATGCAAATACTTCTCCACACATCACACCCATGAACTCCCCTACCCAGCTTTGAGGTCCATCCCCCCCATTCTTCCCCATATTTAGAAGCTACCACCATCCTCCATAACCTACCCTCTTCCTTCCCAAACCACCACAACCATTTCCCCAATAATGCCTTATTAAAGGTAGTAAGTTTCCTTATCCCCAAGTCACCTTTGGCTATAGGCGCACAAACTTTATCCCAACCTACCAAATGAATCTTGCTATCACCCCATAAGAAATCCCTTTGCAACTTTTCAATTTTATTAGCCACATGAGTAGGAATTGTGAATAACGATAGAAAGTAAGTCGAAAGACTAGATAGCGTACTCTTAAGTAACATCAATCGACCCCCCTTAAACAGGTACAGCTTCTTCCACCCAGCTAATAAGTTCTATCCAAACGGACCCTTTAGGGTATTTTAGGATATTTTTTCCACTTCGAGGTTTTGAGTTTATTTTGGTCATATGATAGGTTCATGGGTACTTTAGACGTTTTGGAAGCTTTAAGGATATTTTGGTTATTTCGAAAATTTTAGAGGTATTTTTGTCATCTGAATGTTTCTAGTATATTTTTGTCTTTTTAGAAGTTTTGAGAACATTTTCATTAGTTTGGAGGTTATTTTGACCATTTTATAGATTTGGGGGTATTTTGGTTATATTGGTGGTTTTGATTAATTTGAGAAGTAAATTTGTGATTTTGGACGTTTCAAGGATACTTTTGTCATTCTAGTGAGTTTGAAGATATTTTGATTATTTGAAGGTTTTACTTTTAGGGGACATTTTGAGGATTATGAGAGTATTTTGGTCAGTTTTCTCATGTTAAAAGGGATGGCAATAAGCCAGCCCATCTTTTGGCACAACATGCTAAGTTTGTTGTTGATTTTGAGGCATGGATTGAGGAAATCCCCAGTTTCTTGGAAGCTGCTATTGCCTGTGATGTAGTTGTTTGTACTTGATTTTCTATACTAATGATATGCAGCAGTATTTTCTCATCAAAAAATGGATCCCAATCAAGAAACTAAGTTCAAGTATCCAAACGTAACCGATGTTAAAAAGAAGAAGAAGAAGCAACCTATAGATTTTTTTATTTTTGATGTTATTATTTTTCTCCTGTTGTGGTTTTTTTTTTTTTTAATTTACTAGGAAAGTGTGATTGACGTTTTAATTTTCTTTTTTTGTATGATCATTTGTGCAAACATGATGCGTGCCTAAATTCAAATTGCATAGTAATCTTTAAGGGATTGAAAGTTTGTTTCGGTAAGGGAGCAATGACAATGGAGAAGCGAAAGAGGCATTATACGAACAAATGGGGAGATTCCAAAAAAGTAAAATATTTTGAAGGATCGACCTCTAGGTCGAATAAGATACATCCTATGAATGCAAGGTGCAAGGAAATTGGTGCTGATGTAGAATCATCTTCTGGATCAAATAGCATTAAACTTCTATGTGGCCATCCTAATTCATCAGAGGAGATTGTTTTCAAGGTGGAACCAGGGTTTAGTGTTGATAGACAGTTTTATAATTTGGATTCTGACTTGCACGACAAGCATCATGTTCTGAGGCATAATCGCCAAGAGCGTTCTATTCTCACTCATAACAAATATAACTTTACACTAAAGGAGTGGTTGGAGCGCAATACAAATAATTGGTGTTCGATTTATCGAAGGTGGAATGTTGACCGACCAACCGAAGAGGCTAAGAAACTTATACAGTGTATTCTCCATGCGGTTTATGATTCTCTATCTAAGGACATCTTTCATGGCTTCTTGCACCATCCTGAGAATTTTTTCATCGAGTGTAACTACAAAGTGTGATTTTCATATGCAAGGCGCACAAGTTTAATCTTCTTGTAGTTACACTCGATGAAAAAATTCTCAGGATGGTGCAAGAAGCCATGAAAGATGCCCTTAGAATGAGAATCATAAACCGCATGGAGAATACACTGTATAAGTTTCTTAGCCTCTTCGGTTGGTCGGTCAACATTCCACCTTCGATAAATCGAACACCAATTATTTGTATTGCGCTCCAACCACTCCTTTAGTGTAAAGTTATATTTGTTATGAGTGAAAATAGAACGCTCTTGGCGATTATGCCTCAGAACATGATGCTTGTCGTGCAAGTCAGAATCCAAATTATAAAACTGTCTATCAACACTAAGCCCTGGTTCCACCTTGAAACAATCTCCTCTGATGAATTAGGATGGCCACATAGAAGTTTAATGCTATTTGATCCAGGAGATGATTCTACATCAGCACCAATTTCCTTGCACCTTGCATTCATAGGATGTATCTTATTCGACCTAGAGGTCGATCCTTCAAAATATTTTACTTTTTTGGAATCTCCCCATTTGTTCGTATAATGCCTCTTTCGCTTCTCCATTGTCATTGCTCCCTTACCGAAACAAACTTTCAATCCCTCAAAGATTACTATGCAATTTGAATTTAGGCACGCATCATGTTTGCACAAATGATCATACAAAAAAAGAAAATTAAAACGTCAATCACACTTTCCTAGTAAATTAAAAAAAAAAACCACAACAGGAGAAAAATAATAACATCAAAAATAAAAAAAATCTATAGGTTGCTTCTTCTTCTTTTTTTTAACATCGGTTACGTTTGGATACTTGAACTTAGTTTCTTGGTTGGGATCCATTTTTTGACGAGAAAATACTGCTGCATATCATTAGTATAGAAAATCAAGTACAAACAACTACATCACAGGCAATAGCAGCTTCCAAGAAACTGGGGATTTCCTCAACCCATGCCTCAAAATCAACAACAAACTTAGCATGTTGTGCCAAAAGATGGGCTGGCTTATTGCCATCCCTTTTAACATGAGAAAACTGACCAAAATACTATCATAATCTTCAAAATGTCCCCTAAAAGTAAAACCTTCAAATAATCAAAATATCTTCAAACTCACTAAAATGACAAAAGTATCCTTGAAACGTCCAAAATCACAAATTTACTTCTCAAATTAACCAAAATACCATCAAAACCACCAATATAACCAAAATACCCCCAAATCTATAAAATGGTCAAAATAACCTTCAAACCTCCAAACTAATGGAAATGTTCTCAAAACTTCTAAAAAGACAAAAATATACTAGAAACATTCAGATGACAAAAATACCTCTAAAATTTTCGAAATAACCAAAATATCCTTAAAGCTTCCAAAACGTCTAAAGTACCCATGAACCTATCATATGACCAAAATAAACTCAAAACCTCGAAGTGGAAAAAATATCCTAAAATACCCTAAAATGTGTCTAAATGAAAAAAAAAATCTCAAAATTTTTTGAAATAATCAAAATACCCTTTTCCAAAATAACTGAAATAGTCCTAAACCTATAAAACGACCAAATTAACCTTGAAATTTCCATTTGTGATAAATATCCAAAAAAAGACCTCAAACATAACTGAAATACCACCTAAAACTACCAAAATGATAAAATACCCCTAAAACCATCAAAATGATGAAAATATTAAACTTCCAAAACGACCATGATGTCTTAGCTTTACATTTTTTAGAGGGACTAAGGAAATAAATTATAAATACATGGGACGAGAGAGGTGGATTCACCCCATTTGTTATGTGTTTAGTTTAATGAATTGCATATTATCAAGAAAATAAATAAATTCACGGGAGAAATTGAACATAAATAATATATAGTCACGTGTCAACCACAACAAAAGTAATGCAATAATATTGAGATGGAAACTTAAAATTAGTAGTACGCCCAAAGTGTAACACAAACTCTACTGAAATTATACAACTCACAACACACTTTTTTAAGCAATGTGGTATAATTACCCTTGTGTGTGTTTGTTTCTCAAAAATAATCAGTTGTATGCTTGTGCATTGCACAAATTAAATTAAAAAATTATAAATAAAAAATATTAATTTTATTTAAACCACAAAAATATTTTTTACTAATATTATTCAAATTATCATGATAATTAGTGAATCACTTGAAGGGTTATGTCTATAGTTTCACCTAGAATAAATTAATTATCTTAATAATTATTGAGTTGTATGACAAAAACACAGTAAGTAAACAAAGAAGTAGTAAGTGTTAGCCTTATTGTGGAGTAAAGCTGCTTGAGATGATTAATTATGAGATCTTCACATGCCTTTATCAGTTTCTGTTATTAAATCCAGTTGCATTTCATAACAAACACTATAAGGTTATAGTATTTATTTTCCACATTTAAATTCCCCAATCAATTTTGTTTTCTAAAGAATACCCCTTGCTCACACCATGCACCATTAAATTGCTAAAGAAAATATTTTAAAAAACTGCATAAATGCACACATTTTGGATTCTAAAATTTTTTATTGTCTTCAAAATACTATTTTTTTTTATAAGTCAAAATACAAAACTTTCATCAACTTTAACTCGTGTTTGTTTGGGATTTCAGACTAAAATTTTCAAAATCTATTCTTTCACATCACTTTTCAGTTGTCAAAAAGAAGAGAAGATACTAACATATTGGCAAGAATATATCCAACAATAGCATAGAATGCCTACAGCCAGGCAACCTCTTTACCAATCTAATATAATTTAATGTGTTACACATAACTTTCCTACATAATTCTTTACTTAAAATTATTTACACTTTTCAACCTTCCACTCTCTACAATCCTACCAACTTTTATAATACTGCAATTCATTGCCATGCTAAGTGGGTCTCAACAGCATTTTTTTATAAAAGAAAATTGTAAAGATGAAATAAATAAAACCCACCAAAAAAATGAAATAAAATAATAATCAATGAGATATGACATACCCAATAAAAATCATGCCTGACCTTTTTGCTCCACATATGAAATATCTGCAAAATTAAGTATTGATGAGTCTCAATAAAAGAAATGATGAACAAAATAAATAAAACAAACCAAAAAAAAACACACACACACACACACAAAAAAACACTTCCAATTAACAAACCTTGCCAAACATAGCCAATATTATGTATTATGTAGGACTGTATTTACTATTAAAATCCCTGAATATTCTCCCAAGGGAAGTGTCGTTTTGTTTATCCAGATTAATAAAAGTGCTTTTTTTTTAAGAGACAACATCAGAAATTTTATAACTAAAATAAAAAAAATTACAAGTATAATAGAAAGAAAATGTATATATATACACACACACATTACAGAAGTGATATTTTAGTCTGACAATAGAATGCACAATTATCAGAGGTGGACGTTATAAGTTGAAACTCTATTTCAAAAATAAAAAAAAATTAAATATAATTATTTGTTTAAATTTAATTATTGTACCTAAATTTACCCTAATAATATAACAATAACAATGAAACTCTGAAGTCTGAACCATACATTAGACTATTAGAAGCCAATGATGATGCCACAACTCACCTCTTCTTTTTCACCAGTTTGAGAATCTTTACTGATTCGTTACTGAGAAAGAGTGAGATCTGGATCTGCTTTCAAAAACTTTTGAACAAAGAAATCCTAATTCAACTCACATCTATAAATTGATTCTTTCAAGTGTCAACCTCAAAAAGCTTAATTTGTTCCTCCTAAAAGGAAGGACCATGAACTTCAGTTAAGAACAACTGACATTTTTTTTTTTTTTTGGCCTTTTCCAAATTATAGAACTAACCATTTTTATTTTATTTTTCCATGAATTTCCTTGAGGCTCACACCTAAAATGTCCTAAAGCCTCAGGGTTTATACTTTTAGAGGCATCTTAGTGATGCCTTGCCCGAGCCAATGGAGCAGTAGCTTGCCTTTTACTTGTTGGGAGCACAGATAATCAGTGGAAAAAGACATCAAAACACTAATCATGATCTTCTAGATAATTAAAAGTCACAGCAAAAAAAAAAAACTGACCAAGATTTGATAGGAGAGGGTGGCCTGATCGACGTTGATGAATTTGACATCCGGTTCTTGAGCTCCTGTGAGGAGAAACATAAAGAAACAAAATCAAATACTGCAATGTCTATATGGGATTTAGGAAGAAAATTATTTATTACAAAATTTAAATAAATAAATAAATAAATAAAAACCAGACCACGAGATGGAAGGGGCTGCTTTAGTCAACGTCGGCGGCGTCCAAGTCTTTAGCGGATCCGGATCCTCTCCATTTCTATTTGAAATGGAGAGTGTCCATTTTATGGACAGGATTTGTTTGAAGTAAATCAAAGGTCTAAAGCATGCCACATCATTTAAAATTCAACTAATTTAACTCAGCAAGTTCAACCATGGTTAGCTGTAAAGGTTATTGCCATTTAATATATATATATATTTTTTTTAACTACTTCTCTGCATCTCTCTTCCTCTTCCTCTCTTTCTCCCTCTTCCGTAAATCAACCCACAACCACAACAACAAGAACTCCACCACCATGCCGTCACCACGCCACGTCTCTGTATCCCTCTTCCTCTTCCTCTTCCTCTCTACCCTCTCTCTCTGTCTCCTCATTACTTCACTTATATTTCTCTCTCTTCCTTCTCTTCAAATCATTACGCTCTCTCCTCTTCAAATCTGAAGCATTTCCTTCCTCTCTCTCAAATCAGCATGGAGACAACCCATCAGATCGGCTGGGTTTCAGTTTTGGGTGAATATCAGTTTTGTAAATGGGTTTCAGTTTTGGCTGGGTACCGAAGTGAGGTGGGTTTTAGTGGTGGTGGGGTGGGTTGTTGCCGTGGTGGTTTAGTGGGTGGTGGGTGTGTTGCCGTGGTGGTGGTGGGCGGCGTGGTTGTTGCGGCGGTGAGATCAGCGTGGTGTGAGTTTATATAACCGAATTTGGTCGTGGGTTTGATGAGTGTGGGTGTGGGTGTGGGTGTGGGTGTGGTTGGGGTTTGCCGTGGTGCTGGGTTATTGATGGTGGTGGAGGTGGGGGCTGCCGTGTTGATTGTGGGGGTGGGTTTCACTGTGTTTGCTGTTGTGTTGTGGGTCAGGTTCATGGTGGTGGTGAAGGGTTGCCGTGGTGGTGAAGGGTTGCCGTGGTGGTGGGGATGGGTGATTGATGGTGATGGTGATGGTGGCTGATGTGGGTTTGCGGTACGGTGGCGGTGGCGTGGTAGTGGCGGTGGCGGTGGCGGTGGCATGGTTCTGGCATGGTGGTAGCAGCAGTGTCTGTTTGGTAGTTTTTTTAATGGGTTGTTGTGTAGTGGTGTGGTGGTGGTGGAGTTATTGTTGTTGTGGTTGTGGGTTGCTTTAAGGAAGAGGGAGAAAGAGAGGAAGAGGAAGAGGAAGAGGAAGAGAGATACAGCTAAGTAGTTAAAAAAAAGATATATATATATATATATATATATATATATATATATATATATATATTAAATGGCAATAATCTTTAAAGCTAACCTGGTTCAACTTGCTGAGTTAAGGCAGTTGAATTTTAAATGACGTGGCATGCTTCAGACCTTTGATTTATTTCAAATTAATCCTGTCCATAAAATGGACACTCTCCATTTCAAATAGGAATGGAGAGGATCCAAATCCGTCTTTAGCAGCTGTGTTTTAAGAGAGACAATGGATGACAGATAAAATTTAGAAAGTAACAATAAATATTGTGGTTCAATCAGAGTAAATGACTGAGACACTGGATGACAGCTAACAAAAATTTGGATCCTTTCTCCCAGATACGGACCACCATGTAAAAGTAAATTAACGGGTGAGATTAATAGTTAAAAAGGTCTTTTAATCTCAACCCTTGAATCAAATTTTATTTTCAACCTTTCAATTTTTTAATTTCTTACTACATTTTAATTCTTCCATGATTTAAAAGTTATTTTAGCAACTAAAAATACAAAAAAAAAAAAAAAAAACTACATTAATGGTGTTAAATTTAAAAAAAATTTAGCAACCAAGCTACGCTAAAACGTCATCTTTTATGGGTGACATTTTACTGTAACTCTAAAGCTATTAATAAATAAATTCTATTTTATTTTATCGGTGTTCATAGGATTTTGAATTTAATACAATCTAAACTTTTTTCTTTTGTTTTTTTTGTTTTTAAAGAGAGTAAAATATACTGTGCATTCTCTCAATTTGGGTCAATTTTGATTTTCTTTCAGCACCATCGAAAATTGGATGTTGATAAAAACAAAATATTGATACTCAAAAACTTTAAGGCCCTATTTGGTAAAGTATTTTAAATACACATTTTCAGTTTTTAAATAACATTACATGCATTTTCACACACTTTTTCATCCACACGTATTTCAAAAAACTATAAACAATATTACTCAAACTCCTCTACTAAACGGGCCATAAGTGTTTTAAGTGTCAATAGTGTATTTTTTAATCTTTTTTTTTAATTGATTAGTTAATTGGGTAGTAGTGGTGGTGCCAACAAATTAATGTTAGGTGTTAAATTTTGGGTGGATAAAATTTGGCTACAAACTTAGTTAACAATAGAAAGATAATATGTGTTGTAAGTGCACAATTTGTACCCGGTCCAGACACCAGATGGACTCAGGCCCAGAAAGCCTTATACAATAAAATTTGTAGAGTATGTGTTTGAAATCTAGACTATGGATATTGGATAAAGAGAAAAATCAAGCTAGATTGCCGTTATCCGCGTGTTCAATAGATGAGAATAATCAAAGAAACTCTCCTCAGATGTAAGCCGAGGACCACTTGTACTACTTTTCTTTCTTTAAGAACAATATTACAACTACAGTTCCAGCATATTCTTCTTTTTCTTCCCCCCCCCCCTCCTTCTTTCATCCTCTCCCTTTTATATCTCTCTTGTTCTCTTGTATCCCTCTTCTTCTTCCTTTTCTTTCTTCCACGTGTATCACAAATCTCCTATCTAGATAATTGTCCCTTCCAGCACCGTCTTGAAACCTTCAAATACTAGCTGGAAGGCTGAACCTCACTGTTCAGAGGTCATTTCCCCATTAATGCGGTTAGGGAGGTAAGCGCATGGTCTTTAATGCGATGATAGTAGTTTTTTCTCTTCTGATATTTCTCATACGTTCATCCTTCCAACAGCTACGTGGATCACACTTTTACCTAGCAGATCTTCAGGAATTCTGTCTCCAAACACCTTGGTAGGTCCTATGATCTTTTCTTGACCCATCCGAGGAGATGCTCCTCCTCGGACAGCTCCTCCACCCCTTGAAGCGTAAACTGGCCTGTGGGCCTCAAAGGCTCTGCTTGGACAGGCTTACTCCACCAAATCAGGTCCAATGCCAAAATACATATTTTATTCATTTTACCCCCACAATAGCCCCTCAAAACTTCATTTTTCTCCCCATTCGAGGAGAGAAATGGAGTTTTGAACCAACAGCAAAACCTCCACACGCTCTAAGAATTGCCACATGTGTAAGGGTCACTTTGCTTCTTTTAAACCGCCCCTGACGCTTTGAAATCCGTAACATCCGCATTAATGACTGCGAGTTACATCTTGTTCTGCACATTCAACGGCAAGATTTGCATCTAACGACCCTGGTTCCTTCTCAAAATTTGGGCAGGATAACTCTAATTCGAGGCCGCCTCCCACACGCCAAAACGCCTAGGAAACCTAATTTCAATCTACCCTTTCAGATTTCAATCAAAACTAAGAATTGCTCATTCTCTTTCCTCTCAAGAAGATCGTGAAGAATCGTCTAGGTATTTCCCGTAAGTTCTCAATCTTCTTTATTCATTTCTCCTTGGCTTTTGTCCCCGGCCACCAATTACATCCTTTCCCTCTCCAAACATCCGTTCTCACCCCTACCAAATGGGTAGATTTAAGTGTTTAATAGATACCGATGCTGGCATGGAGGGTTTTCGGGCCAAATACCATATCCCCCAGGATGTAGGCTTAAGATATTGCCCTGCAGAAGCCATAGGTAACGCTAGAGCGGAGGGAGAAGTGATTATCCCCATCATCGCATTTCTAGAGGGTGGGATGACCTTTCCCATGAAAAACGTAACCAGCGAGTACCTACGCAACCATAGGTTATGCCCAGATCAATATAAACCCAACGTGTTTAAAATCCTAGATTGCGTCGATGCTCTAAACGAGCAAATGGGTTTGAACCTCACATGGCATGACGTCGTGTATATGTACGAGTGCTATAAGCTTAAAGACGTAGGATATTACCTTAAATCCAGATCTAGCATTGTTAGGTTAATATCCTGTCCTCCCAAATTCAACAAAGGCATGAAAGACGACTATCTTATCGCCACGGGAAACTAGTTTGACTGTCCTCATTGCCCAGTCAAATGGGGAGACCTAGGTGTGACTTTATAGGAGTTAGATTCCCTAACCTAGGACTTAGTCCTATTTAACTTCACCATTTCTGGTTACATTGTTTGTTATTACCCTTTTAGTTCGTATTCGATGTTGACCTAACTGTACTTATCTCTTCAGATGTTTTTGCAGACAAACAACACGTACGGCCTCGTCTGAACCATTGCAGCGCCGCGGACCTCAATCGCGTTCTTCAATCCAAAGTGTTTGTAAGCGAAGACCTGCAAGTGAGGGCAGCCCATCTAATATTGGGATACGATCCTTTATCAGACGATTTCCAAGAGATTGGCAATGTGATCACCGCAGGTGATCAAAGACGTAAAAGGATAGATATTTCAAGACAAGGCTTCCTTTCTGTCCACGAACTTCCGGATGACCCCTCCGTCATCTTGTACTCTCGTCCCATCGCAACAGTTCCTTTCTCGGTGCATTCCCAGACAACAGCCATCTGAGAAGAATTGACATCTTCGCAACAATCACTTGACGAGGAAATTGATAAGTTTCACCTTGAAGAAGCTGAGAGACCTCAAGAGGATCACCTCGTCATTCTTTCGGACGAAGAACAGGTGCTTGCAGAAACTTCTGGCATAAAGGGTTTGATAATAACACAGCCTGACTCTAGCTCCGAGGAAGACGATATGTTTACCCTTAGAAAGCTAATGTCCAAGAGGGGCACACAGGCTCCCAAAAAGGGCGCGGTTGAGTCGCAACCCCCTTCCATTCTGCCACCACCCCCTCCTCCCACTGATCCTAACATTCCCATCCGAGAGCCTAAGAATAAGAGGAAGAACGAGGCTGAAGAGGTAGATATGGAGAGACAGAAGAAACTTAAGCAACAACAACAGCAAAAGAAAGTAGGCAAAAGTAAAACGCGTGCCTCTTCAGTAGAGAGTGGGGAAAGCCGCGACCTGGCCGAGGTACTCCGTACGCAGGCCAACTGGTCTCCTGCGTTGAGGTTAGATGGGGCCCCCATTTCTTGCCAGTCCAGTATCAGGGCATTCCAGCAAGGACATGCTCATCATTTGGCTAACGCATTGGAGCAACCTCTTCTCCTTCCGAAGGACATGGAAGCTCTAGATAATATGAGTCAGCCACATCTCTTCCTTTCCCTCAAAAGGGACTTGGCTTTGATGAGTGCCTTCCAATTACCTCTATATTACTGTTGTCATTACGCTTTAGCATAAAGTCGTTCATACGCATTTTTAATTTGCTTCAACAATAATGCACTTGTTCAATATTTCAATGCAGACCATACAAGAAGTCTTTACTGCAGAGAAATGGGTGGAAGATTCTCGAAAAAAGGCTACAGCTGAACTCGAGGTCAGAATAGAGACCGGGAAGGCCTTAGGCCAAGCCTTAGTGGAGAACGAGAACCTAACCAAGCAGTTGGCAGATGAAAAGAGGGAGAGAAATGGTGCCGAGGCTAACCTTAAAACGATCAGAACTCAGGTGGAAGGGCAACACAAACTTCTGCTTCAAAAGGACGAGGACTTGTCCAAAGCTCAGCAAGAAAACTCTAACTTAAGTAAGGAGCTTGCCCGAGTGAAGGAAGAGGCTCGTACCCTCGAGAAAACTATGGAGGCTACCAAGAAGGCTGCTTACAATGAAGGGGTGGAGGCGACAGAAGGAATTGGCAGAGCTATGTAGAGAATATTGCCAACAAGTATGGGCAGAAGCTCTGAACGTGGCAGGAATTCCCATGACCTTTGAATTAAGGAAACCTGAGAATATTTGGATCCCTCGAGACATCCAAGTACTCGAAGAGCTTCCTTCTACTACATCTACCCCCGAGACAGCGCCTTCAACACAGCCCTCCACCATTCAAGAACCCACTCCAACTCCTAAAGAACCTGCTGGTTCCTACAAAGAGAAGGAACGAGGTGACAAAGCCGAGAAGCGTCCGAGCAAGGACGCCGGGCCAAACGTTCCTCCACCAGTGGTAAGGACAAAGGGAAACAAGTCCAAACCTTATTCGAAGTGGAGCTTAAACAAACAGAGGAGGAGGACAAGACCAAAGAAGCTGCCAGCAAGTCCCAGTAGGATCGCCCCACCAAGACTTAAAGCATAGGCCAGTTAGGACCCCATTTTCCTTATGTAATGAATTTTTTGTATTAGGGCTTTTACTTTAACCTTTTTATTTCAGAATTTTATTTCCAATGTATCCCTTGACAAAATTAATGAGAAACCTGAAGGTTGTTCTTTAACTGATTTCCAATCTCTAATAGAAAAATACTAATTCGTTTTGCCTTAATGTAAATTACATGCCTGGACTATAATATGTAAAGTAGAACAACACACAGTCTAAGATTTAACTTGGTACTTAGTTTGGGACATAAAGCAAACCGTCAAACTTCCCATCAACAACACAAACAAACCTAGAATTCGCTATCAACAACAACACCCCGCCGATCCACAACAACAAATCTGCCATCAACAACACCAAATCCGCCGTCAACAAACCCAAATCCACCATCAACAGCATTGAATCCACCTAGTCGAAGCCGAGTCCTAGTCACGGTCAACTAAACAGTACAAAAACGACATCGCGTTCAGTTGAGATGGAAACGATAACTTTCCGCTGCCAAGTTCGAGCAATCCGGCGGTTCCGATGAACAAGCCTTTGTTATTGTGACCACATCTGATGGCTACATTGTTCACTGAAGCCGAGCCAAGAGCTTTGTCACCGATTGTGTATGAGCCATCACCGTAAGCGAGATCTGATTGGAGAATGCCTGACTCGTTCCTGAAATGATGGGACCTTGTAGATCTTGTTCTTCTTCTTGTCCTCGTCCTCCCGAAGGTTTGAGATCTGATTGGAGGATGCCTGTAAGGGCTTGATGTAACCGAGTGGTTAAATATTTGAGAGAGGGAGAGAAAGAGAGAGAGGGAGTTTGAGATTAGTGGTAGAGACCAGAGAGTGTAGAAGAATTTTTTTAAGCTGATTGGATTAACCAAAAACAAAATAAAAAAGAATTCAAACGATTATGAATTTTTATTTTTTAAGGAATGATTTTAGATTAAATTAGATTTAAGGGTTTTTTAAAAAATTTTCTTAGCTGGCTTTTTTTTATTAATTTAATTGCTGGCATAGCATTAAAAAAAGGCGTAAATGCACTTTTAGTCCCTACATTTTGACATTTTTCCATTTTAGTCTCTACATTTTATTTTTACCACTTTTAGTTCCTAAACCAATTAACGCGGGATACTTTAGTCCTTGAAGCACCATTCCGTCACCAAACTAACGGGAAAACTAACTGATCAATGAAATAATAATAATAATTCACTGTAGCACTGACACATCAGCATATAAATTTAAAAAATTAATTTATTAATTTTAACTAAATAATAAAAATAAAAACAAAAATAAAAATTCAAATGAATTATGATTTAAAGATTAAAGAGGAGAGATTTGGTTCGTAGGGTCTGATTTTTTCTCTCTCACTCCCGTGACTTGTGATTGTTCTTGGTGGTTTTGTGGTTATGTTCCAGCGATTCGGGGGTCTGATTTCGTGGTTGTGCTCTGGCGGGTCGTGGGTCTGATTTCGTGGTTGTGCTCCGGCGGTTCGTGGGTGACTGTGCTTCGATGGTTCTGATCGGTTCGTGGGTCCGACTGGTTCGTGGTTTGTGGGTTTTCTTTTGTTCGTGGATTGTGACTGATTTGGCCGTGGGTCGTAGCTAATTTGGTGGATTTGGTTCATGGGTTTTTTTTTTGCTGTGGTTGGTGGTTGCAGGTTGAGAAGTGGTGGAAGAGGAAGGTTGTTGGGTTGCGGCTGCTGTGGTTTGTGGTTGTGGTTGGTGGGGCAACGGTGGAGGTGATGGAGGTGGCTGTTGCTGTTGTACTGTGATGAATTTTGGTTGTTGGGTTTATGGGTTTGGTTGTTTTATTGAAGATTTGGGTTTGGTTCTTTGTTGGAGATTGATTTTGCAGGAGATCTGTATTTTTGTGATTGTTGCGTTTTGTTCTTATTTGAAGATTGCTGTGTATTTTGCATGTTTGGTTGCTAAGAAAATGCAAGAAGGGAAACAAAAATATTGATTTTTTAAATTTCTGGGCAAAGTTTGCTGGAAAGAAAATGAAGAACATGATTAACGGGAAGAACACATGTTCTAGATTCTTCATGTTCTTCCAAAAAAAAAGAGAAAAAAAATTAATTTAATTTTTTTCATTTCTTTTTTAAAAAATAAGAAAGTTAGAAATTTTATTATTATTATTGATCTGTCAGTTTTTCCGTTAGTTTGGTGACGGAATGGTACTTCAAGGACTAAAATGTCCCGTGTTAATTGGTTTAGGGACTAAAAGTGGTAACAATAAAATGTAAGGACTAAAATGGAAAAAAGTCAAAATGTAGGGACTAAAAGTGCATTTACGCCTTAAAAAAATGTTAAAAATATTTTATTATTATTATTTTATCAGCCACGTTAGCAAATAGTGCATTTCGTTTGTCACTTCAGCATTTTTCGTAACTGGGTTGATGGTAGGGACCATTTTAAAAACGACTATGAAAAAGAAGGGACTCACTTAGGAGCAAAATCAGTTTAGGGACCAAATCGAGAAACAACCTAAAATATAGGGACCAAAAGTGCAGTTACGCCAAAAAAAAAAAATCATGAATGAAGAGCAATGATTACAAAAATAATAAGAAAGGCACAACAAGAAACAAAGTAAGTTTGAAAAGAAAATTGAAAATATTGGTCAACGTTATGAGAATAGATACAGCAGTCTAAGATTATATCTATATATAGCCTTACCTCCAATTTTTTAGAGAGGTTGCTTCCCAAACCCAATCTATCACTACGATAGAAGACACTTGCCAATAAATAATAATTTATTCAAAAAAAAGGAGAGATACCAAATCTACAATGCATGCATTTGAATCACTCCTAAAGATTTACATGGTAGGGTTTAAAAATCTATTAAATCAAGATTGGGCGATGAATATTACCCAAATCATGGCCTTGAAAGTCAGAAGGGAAAAAAAAGAAAAAAAGAAGAAGAAAATTTTGTACTTAAGCAGTAGTAGTTAAATGACAGTTTGTCTTTCATGTTTAGCTTTTTGGTCCATCATCAGAAAGGCCAAAAGTTGAACCATAAATACTATTTGAAATTTGAAGGGTATGTGTGAGTGAACACTCACTTAACACTTTTTTTTTTTGAGGGGACACACACTTAACACTTTAATGAGAGGAAGTGCTAGAATATGCACACAAAAAAGGAATTTAAACATCAGCACTAGATCATTTGAAAGAAAAACTACTAGATTCTAGTACACTATGAGCAAAATTACCATTTTTTCCCTGATAAGTAAACAAAATTCAAAACAACTAGGACAAATATGATACACCAATGCCTAATAAACAAATTGAGTTATATGCAAAAATTACATACCCTTGATAGAGACAAGACACTCCTCCATCCAATTTAATCAAAATATCTTTAACATAACAACCAGTTCATAAGGGAAAGCTTCAGAGTCCCTTTTTGTTTGCCCAAGCCTAAAGTAAGCCCTACTTCCAAGCCTTCAACCTTACCCAAGAGCAGCACCCATCAAATTCCCTTTGTTCATGCATGGGCACATGAGAAATGAGCAAATAAATACAAAAGACAAACCAGGCAGGCTAAGAGTCCTATGAAGCACATTTTTTTAAATTTTTTTTTTTTAAATTTCACAAATCAATCCTAGATAAACGAGAGTTGTGGTAGGTTGATTGTCAAACATGAACCCAAAGATTTAATCCCTAAGATAACCAGATTCAAGGAAAAAGAAAGCAAGTACATCAATGTCAATATCTTTCAAATTCATAAGACAACTTTTTTATAGGTAGATAGTGGAGAAGAGAGGACGTAAAAACAGAACCACAGATATGGGGTGCCACGAAGGACATCATTATTGTAGGACAAATTCACAGACAACTTTTATAACCCAAAGTTCTAGGGAAAACTTTCGAATTCTTAGCCATAAAAGGCATCTCCTATGTTGAAACTCAAAGAGAACCATCCAATTACTCTAGAAACAACAATAATTCATCCTCAGATTCCAGGTAATTGCCACTCAATAAAAAGGGTAACTAGTTGATGCTGGTAAGTGGCTTCATCATCGCGATGATAACCAATTTGAAAGTTCCCAATAACTCCAACTATATAACGCACAAAAAAGCAACAAAGTCCCCTTCCGAGTACATTTAACGAATTAAACCATATGTCATGTTGTAAAAGATTTGCATGAAATTAATTTATAAGGAAAAAAGATCTGATAAACCCAAGCCAACTAATAGAATACAAGAAAAAACCAGCCAAACAATTACCATATACCAAAACAGAAGCACAACCTAATGATACCAAATCATGCAATATAGTTTTCCAATCAATTTTGAATTTTCTAATTAAGTTTAACAGATCACATATCACCCATTAAACATATACAATAAGATTTAGCCATGGATATTAGGTTCTAGATCCAAACTGGCCATTTGGTTCTTGATCAAATACAGAGATTTTAAAATTGAAAAAAAAATTATGAACAGCACCAAGCTCCAACAATGATAGAATATAGATGAGAAAATGAGGAAGAGAGAGAGAGAGAGAAATTGCTTTGTAAGCTTCAAAAATTCGAGTCCAAGACTAATTGATCAAAATAAGTTTTTGAATCAATCAAATAGATGAGAAAGCGAGAGAAATCGCATGGAATTCAGTAACATTTTCCATTAATAAAATATCTAATTTATTTTCTTCTCGTTGGAATAAAACTTTTTCCAACATAAGCATTTTTTCAGCCCCTCTTTTTTTTTTACATTACTGGGTAAAAAAAAAAAGTAAAATTTTAGAAGAAAAAAAACACCTTATCTCAACAGTTATCCCAACTGTTGAAATAAGTATGCTAATTTCCTTACTTTTACTCCACAGTTGAGTACAATTGTAAAAATTTAAGGCTTCTATCAATGTTTTTTTTAGTGATTGTAGATAAAAAATTGTTGAAAAAACTCAAGTTATTTTTAGTGGTTGAAGCTTATCAATATTAATTGCATCTCATCAATGCTCCTTTTATGGTGTCACAAAAAAACCTAGGGGTGTGATGAGTATTATGTGCGGTGAAATAATTTTTCATCATACCTGTAAGTGCACAATTGCACCTGGCCCCGAGAACAGTTACGGGCTCAGGCCCAACGAGCCTTAAACAATGTAATTTGTAGAGTGTGGGCTTGAAACTCAGGTTAGAAGTGTTTGAAGATTAAATGGCAAGCCCAAAGATTATAAACACTTAAAAACAACGAAGAATGCTATAAGTTAATCTGCTCGGACATAAGCCGAGAACTGTTCTTATATTATTTCTCTCTCTCTTTTTCTCTTTTCTTTAGGTTACAAAGAGGGGGATCCCCTTTACTGTCTTAGATTGCTCCTTAAATACTACTCTTTTGAATAATTTGTACACGTGTTGCCTCACCTCCCCTTTAGCCTAGATATTTCTTTTCTCAGTGACTTTGAATAGTAACCAGAAGTTTCCCTTCCACTGTTCAGGTGTCACTTCCCCATCAATGCGGCCAGGGTGGTAGGTGCAAGGTCTTTAATGTGGAGGTGACAGCCTTAATCTTCGGTGTTTCTATCACATCGGTGCTTCCAGGACATTCAAGGGTCTACCCCTTTTATCCATTGGTTTTAACCATGTCATTTCCTAACGTTTATCATGAAGTCCCAGGTTCTCTGGTGTCCGTCCGAAGAGAAATTCACCCTCGGCTAGATCCTCGGATCCTAGGCGTATGGGCCGACCCGTGATACTAACAAGTTCTAAACTCAAGAGCAGGTTGGCCTTCTTTGGCACGGCCCAAAGGCCCATATCTCCATCAGGGTGCTTTTACTCCCCACAATAGCCCCTCAAAACTCTAATTTTCAACGTCCGAGGAGAAAAATAGGGTTTTGATCCGACAAGAACCTATTCCACACACTTTGTGAGTGACGGCACGTGTGGAAGTCGTTTCGCGTCCCAGAAGATGCCACTTGGCGGTTTTATTTTTCAACAACGTGCGTATTTATTACCGTAAGTTACATTTTGTCTCCCACGTTCAACGGTGAGATGGGCATCCAACGGTCCTCGTTACTTCGCAAAATTTTAGGCGGGACAAATATAATTTCGAGGCCGCCTTTTCGCACGTCGTGACGCTTCGGGAACCTGCGCCTTCATTTAATTCATCAGGGACTAATCCCATCAAAACACCAACAATCATACTTTACCTGCAGAAAACCGTGGAAACCTGTACCTTCAATTTTGTAAGTTCTTGCTCTCTCTACTCTTAACCTTTTCTCCTCGGATACAGTCCTCGGCTGTCTTCGTGAATATTTTCCCTTTTAGAGTTTAGCCTTTCGTTCCTTTCTAATGGGTAGGTTTAAGTGTTTAGTTGATACCGCCGCTGCAATGGAAGGCTTTAGAGCCAAGTATCACATTCCCGGCGATGTAGGTTTGAAATACTGCCCGGCAGAAGCCATGGCCGGTTCTAGAAAGGAGGGAGAGGTTATCATCCCAATGATAGCCTTCATAGAGGGTGGGATGACCCTCCCAATGAGGCCTGTAACTAGGGAGTACCTTCGCAACCACCGTTTGTGCCCCGATCAATGCCTCCCAAACGTTTTTAGAGTTTTGGGTAGTGTCGATGCTCTAAACGAGCAGATGGGTTTAAACCTCACCTGGCACGATGTGGTCTTTCTGTACGAGTCCCATAAACTTTCCAAAGTAGGTTATTACATTAAGTCTCGCTCCAGTGTCGTTAGGCTAATCTCCTGTCTGCCCAAATCCAACAAAGGCATGAAGGATGACTACCTGATCGTTTCTGGGAACTGGCACGACGGCCTCCACTGCCTAGTTGAGTGGGGAGATCCAGGTGCGACACCTTAGGAATAGCCTCCCTTCCCCCGCACAAACTCCTCTAATATTGACAAAAACTCGCACTTACATGCATTCACGTTTATTTAGGTTCATCATGTATTGTATGAATCTGACCATATTAGTCTGATTTGGTATTTTCCTTTGCAGATAAGCGACACGTGCGCCCACGCCTAAGTCACTGCAACGTTGCGGATCTTAACCGGGTACTGTGCTCCGAGGTGTTCGTCAGCGAGGACCTACAACTCAGAGCGGCTCATCTGATCCTTGGATACACTCCCATCTCCTCGGACTTCCAGGAGATAGAAAACGCCATAGTAGCCGGTGACCGAAGGCGAAGGAAGATAAACGTAGCCCGGCCCCATTTTTTGGACGACCACAATCTCCCTGACGCCCCTGACACCGTTCTATACGGACAGCCCATTGCGGCAACCCCCCTCGCTGTGCATTCTCAGGCGACTGTTGTTCCAGAGGAGCAGGTGTCTTCTTCACACACGCTAGACGAAGAGATAGATCAATTCCAACTCGAAGACACCGGAAGACCTCAAGGGACTCAGTTCGTCGTACTCTCTGACGAGGAGGAAGAAGCCACCGAGGCCTCAGGAATTGCAGGGTTAATAGTTGCCCGACCAGAAGACGCATCCGAGGAAGATATGGATAGGATGCAGGATCTCCTAACCAAGAGAGGTGCGAAGGTCGCCGGGAAGAAGACGGGGGCGTCCCAAGTTCCTCCATCTTTGCCACCTCCCCCTCCTCCAGCTGAGCCAAAACTTCCAGCCGAGGATCCAAAGAAGAAGAGAAAGGGGGATATTGAGGGGACGATCAGCAAGGACCCTAAAAAACCACGACAACAACCCCCACCGGTTCAGCAGCAGAAGCTGGACAAAGGCAAGGGTAGGGCCCGCTCAGTTGAGAGTGGGGAGATCAGGGATGAGGCCGAAGTGCGCCGAGCACCGGTTACCTGGTCTCCTGACTTAAGATTGGACGGTGCTCCCATCTCTTGCCAATCTAGTATAAGGGCGGTTCAACAAGGCCATGCCCACCACTTGGCCGAAGTGTTGGAGCGCCCTCTTCTGCTGCCCAAGGATATGGAGACCTTGGAAAAAATGAGCCAGCCACAACTATTCCTTTCTCTAAAAAGGGACCTAGCGCTGGTAAGTTTCCTCCTTTTTAGGGATATTCCACTTTTAACAATACTCATAAGTTTTTTATTATTTCTAACTCCCTCACATTTTGTTATAGGCCATTCAGGAGGTCTTCGTAGCCGAAAAGTTCATAGAAGATACTCGGAAAAAGGCCAGAACTGAGCTGGAGATCAGGATGGAGACTGAGAAGTCCTTGGGCACAGCCCTCGCTGAGAACGAGAAGCTCGTCGCGGAGGTGGCTGATCTGAAGAGAGAAAAGAATGGGGTGGAGTCTAATTTGAAAACCATGAAGACCCAGATAGAAGGGCAGCGCAGGCTCCTTCGCGAAAAAGATGACGAGCTTTCCCGAGGCCAAAGGGAACGCTCGGATTTGGAAAAGGAGCTTGCGCTAATGAAAGAAGAAGCCCGCTCATTCCAACACTCTCTACAGACTGCCAAGCAGACGAGCTACGAGGAAGGGGTAGCAAATACCGAGGAGCAGCTGACAGAGGCTTTCGCGGCTTTGTGCCGGGAGTACCGTCAGAAAGTCTGGGGGGAAGCCCTAAACGTGGCTGGAGTTCCTCTGTCCTCGGATCTGAGGAAGTCCGAGAACGTTTGGCTTCCTCTGGAGATACAGGAGATTGAAGAGCCTCCTGCTGCTACTCCTACCCCTGAGTCAGCTCTCCCTGCTCTGCCTTCGATAGTCCCACAGCTGACTCCAGATCCTACAGAACCTTCAGGTTCCAACAAAGAGAAGGAAGGAGGAGGGGATGCAGAGAAGGATTTGAGCCAGACAGTGGAACTCGGCGTCCTTCCAACGAAGACAGTAGACAAAGGAAAGCAAGTCCTGACTTCTTTTGAGCTGGAGTTGAAAGAGACGGAGGGAACCAACACTTCTCAGCAAGATCCTCCTCCAACAGCTTAGGACCTAGTTTAGGGCTTCTCTTTTTCCTTGTTCAATCTTTATATGTAATGCATGTCCAAATGATTAATGAAGAACGACTTTACTTGATTTTTACTTGTGTTGCATCTGTTTTTACTTTATTCTTTTTATATTTATCGCAAAAGTTTCCCATTAATACATAACAAAAGTTTCTCAAAGTAAACAAATCTAACTCCAAGAACTGCATAACCATAATTTCCACATAATCATGCGCACATTATCAAAGATCTGCCAGAAGGTGATATGGTTGAAATACTTAAACAATGCATTGATTAAAAAGAAAAAAAGATCTCAAATAACGATCAAACCCTCGTAATGTATAGCACCATTCTTAGTGAGATACAAGGTCCGAGGACCATTCCTTACACAAATTTACTTAACACTTAAAGATACAAGACTTAAGATCCGAATTAATGACCAGTAAGGCATTAATTTCCAGGCGCAATAAACAATCAATTTTAATTAAATTTGTGATCTGAGGACAAGACTTAAACAATTTCACATTAGTTCTTAAGATTAATAAGCTTAAATGTCAACTTTGTCCAAAGTAGGTGGTTCAAGGACCCGGCATAGCTAAGATTCTGTTTAACAAGTGACAAGATATCAATTTCCACAAGGTTTGTGGTCCGAAGACTGCACTTAACCAAGTTTCTGTTTGATTCTTAAAATCAGTAACTTCAAATGTTAATTTCCCCAAACTAGGAGGTCCGAAGACCCGGCATAACTAAGGTTCTGTTTAACAAGTGACAAGACATCAATTTCCACAAGGTTTGTGGTCCGAAGACTGCACTTAACCAAGTTTCTGTTTGATTCTTAAAATCAGTAACTTCAAATGTTAATTTCCCCAAAGTAGGAGGTCCGAAGACCCGGCATAACTAAGGTTCTGTTTAACAAGTGACAAGACATCAATTTCCACAAGGTTTGTGGTCCGAAGACTGCACTTAACCAAGTTTCTGTTTGATTCTTAAAATCAGTAACTTCAAATGTTAATTTCTCCAAAGTAGGAGGTCCGAAGACCCGGCATAACTAAGGTTCTGTTTAACAAGTGACAAGACATCAATTTCCACAAGGTTTGTGGTCCGAAGACTGCACTTAACCAAGTTTCTGTTTGATTCTTAAAATCAGTAACTTCAAATGTTAATTTCTCCAAAGTAGGAGGTCCGAAGACCCGGCATAACTAAGGTTCTGTTTAACAAGTGACAAGACATCAATTTCCACAAGGTTTGTGGTCCGAAGACTGCACTTAACCAAGTTTCTGTTTGATTCTTAAAATCGGTAACTTCAAGCATCAGAGGTAGTCATAAATTTGAAATATTCACCGATAAAAGCACACTTTATTAATAATAATATCTTCTAAGATTGTTTACATTCCATGGGCGTGGTACAATTCTTTCATCTAGGTCAGCTAGCCGATATGACCCTATGCCTGCTACTGATACAATGCGGTAGGGGCCTTCCCAGTTGGGTCCTAACTTACCCCAAGCTGGGTTCTTAGAGGTACCCACAACTTTTCTTAGCATGAGATCACCAGGTGCAAGTGGCCTTAGCCTCACGTGGGCGTCGTAACCCCGTTTTAGCTTCTGTTGATAATAAGCTATTTGGACCATCGCTGCCTCGCGCCGTTCCTCAAGCAAATCTAGGCCTTTTTCCAGGAGTCCATTGTTACTCTCAGGGCTAAAGGAGCTGGTCTTTAGGATGGGAAAACCAGATTCCAGAGGTATCACCGCCTCGGCTCCATAAGTCATAGAGAATGGAGTTTCTCCAGTGGACCTGCGCGGTGTGGTCCGATACGTCCACAGAACATGAGGGAGCTCTTCGACCCATCTGCCTTTCGCATCATCCAACCTTTTCTTTAGCCCGCTGACAATGACTTTGTTGACGGCCTCGGCCTGCCCGTTTCCTCGAGGATAAGCTGGGGTGGAATACCTATTTATAATACCCATGTCACCACAATACTTCCTAAAAGCCTTACTGTCGAACTGGACACCATTGTCCGAGATGAGTGTGTGTGGTATACCGAATCTGGTAACGATGTTTTTCCAGACAAACTTCTTGGAGTCGATATCTCTTATATTTGCTAAGGGCTCGGCCTCAACTCATTTAGTGAAATAGTCTGTTCCCACAAGAAGCCATCTTTTATTGCCAGCAGCTCTCGGAAATGGCCCTACAATATCCAAGCCCCATTGTGCGAAAGGCCAAGGGCTGGAGAGAGGGTTAAGAACCCCTCCAGGTTGGTGAATATTAGGAGCAAACTTCTGACACTGATCACATTTTCTGGCATAGTCTTGGGCCTCTCTTTGCATATTGGGCCACCAATAACCCTGAGTCAGAGCTCTGTGGGCCAAGGATCTTCCCCCAATGTGGCTGCCACAAATCCCTTCATGCAGTTCTTCTAGAAGCCCCTCCGTTAAATCAGGGTGTACACACAACAAGTACGGTCCTGAAAAGGATCGTTTGTACAGTTTTTGATCCTCGGACAGCCAGAAATGTGGCGCCTTTCGGCGTATCTTATCTGCTTCGGATTTGTCCTTAGGAAGGACATCATCCCTAAGAAAAGATACGACCAGGTCGATCCAACTAGGTCCAGGCCTTATTAGATGGATACGAGGCGCGTTGGTAATGACAAGAGAGGGCTCTAGCAAATCTTCAACGAGGATAACCCTAGGTAAACCTTGAGCCGAGGACGTTGCCAGCGTGGCTAAGGAGTCTGCATGGGTGTTTCCGCTCCGAGAGATATGAGTTAAGGCGAAGGAGCCAAATTGAGTTTGCTGACGCTTAACCTGGGCCAAATATTCCTGCATCCTTGGATCTTTAGCCTCCATGGTCCTCGTGACCTAGCCGACCACCAGTTGAGAATCCGAGAAGATGTGGATTTCTCTTCCACCCATCCTATGCACCATTTTCATGCCTACCAAGACCGCTTCGTATTCGGCCTCATTGTTAGTAGCCGAGAACGCCAATCTCAAAGATTTTTCGAAGACAATTCCCTCTGGGGACATAAGGACAAGTCCAACACCAGATCCTCTCTGATTAGCCGCCCCATCCACATACACTTTCCAAATCGGAGGCATGGCAGCTGTAATCACACCAACTGATTTTTCATCCATGTGTGCTTCTTTTAGAGTTTCTTCCAGTAATGGCTCGGCAAATTCCGCCACCAAGTCAGCGAGGACCTGGCCCTTCATCGAGGTGCGAGGCTTATACCTTACATCAAAAGCCCCCAGGATGGTCCCCCACTTTGCTATCCTTCCTGAGTAGTCGGCGCTGCGCAGAACTGCCTTGAGGGGCAATTGGGTCAGAACAACCACTGTGTGGGACTGAAAATAATGGGGAAGCTTTCGCGTGGCATGAACCACGGCCAGAAGCGCTTTCTCTAAGGGTTGATAACGCACCTCGGCATCACCCAAAGACTTGCTAACATAATATACCGGTCTTTGCACCCCGCTATCATCTCTTATCAGGACCAGGCTGACCGCGTGGACGGCCACTGCCAGATAAGCAAACAAAATCTCATGTGCGTCTGGACGAGAAAGAATGGGTGGCCGAGATAGATATTGCTTAAGCTGTTGAAAGGCTAACTCGCAGTCCTCGGTCCATTGAAACCCTTTCCACTTATTCAGCAGTTGGAAGAAAGGACGACACCGGTCAGCTGACCGAGATATGAACCTGTTCAAAGCGGCAATCATTCCCATCAACTTTTGAATTTCTTTTGGGTTCCGAGGAGGCTGCAAGTCCTGAATAGCCTTGACCTGCACTGGGTTTACTTCTATGCCTCTATGAGTAATCATGTATCCTAAGAACTTCCCAGACCCCACGCCGAAAGAACATTTTGAGGCGTTGAGGCGCAACTTGTACCTTCTCAGTATCTGAAAAGTGTCGGCCAAATCTTTCACATGTGAGGGGATTGTTTTGCTTTTCACCACCATATTGTCAACGTATACCTCAATGGTTTTCCCCATTTGCTGTTCGAACATTCTGGTCATCATCCTTTGATAAGTAGCCCCAGCATTCTTCAGACCGAACGGCATGACCTTATAATGGTAATTCCCCGTCGGTGTAATGAATGCAGTCTTCTCCTGATCCTCTAGTGCCAAGGGAATCTGGTGATAACCCTGGAAGGCGTCTAAGAAACTCATCCGAGGATGTCCGATAGTGGCATCCACCAGTTGATCAATACGTGGCATTGGGAACAAATCTTTGGGACAGACCTTGTTCAGATCAGTAAAGTCCACACATACCCTCCACGTTCCATTTTTCTTTTTAACAACGACTGTATGGGTTAACCACTCAGGGTAGAAAACTTCTTTGATAGCCCCAGCTCTTTTGAGTTTAAGCACCTCTTCCTTCACAGCCTCGGAATGTTCCCTGGAAGATCGCCGAGGTGGTTGCCTTCTCGGAATGATAGCCGGGTTGACATTTAGGTGATGACAGATGAAATCCGGATCCAGGCCTGGAGCTTCATAAGGATCCCACGCAAAAACATCAACGTTATCCTTCAAGAACTCTAACAACTCCATTTTCTCTGGGTGTGGTAAAAGTATACCGACTTGGAAGAATCTCTCCGGGTTATCGGCCACCGGAAACTTCTCTAATCCCTCGCACTGTGTCTCATCTCCTGTCACCACTCCAGATGAATCAGGAGCCGTTAACTGCTATAAATCCTTGTTGATCAAAGCCGAAGATTCGGTTTCTGTCTGATGCAGCACTGCAGCTGATATGCACTGCCTGGCTACTGATTGGCTGCCGAGGATTTCCTCAACACATTCCCCCGAGGGGAATTGAACTTTAACATGTAAGGTAGAGGAGACGGCTCCAAGCGCATGCAGCCAAGGCCTGGCAAGGATGGCCATGTATGGAGAGTACGCATCAACCACGATGAAGTCCACCTCAACCGTTTCTGAGCCGGATTGAACGGGCAAACGGATCTGTCCCTTCGGTACAATGGCTCTCCCTTCGAAGCTTATAAGTGGCGAGTCATAAGGAGTAAGGTCTTCCAACTTCAATCTTAACCCCTTAAATAGATCAGGGTACATGATATCTGCACCGCTGCCCTGATCTATCATCACCCTTCTCACGTCATAGTTCCCAATTCTGAGGGTGACCACAAGAGCATCGTCATGGGGCTGGATAGTCCCTACCTTATCCTCCTCCGAGAAATCTAGGACGGGCAAAGTGCCCTTCAACCTCTTCGGCCTGTGACCCATGTCCTCGGTCTGTTGATGGGAAACCGCCATCACCCTAGTGGGACCTGAGCCGGTCCTGCCAGGGGCAGCGAAGATAACATTAATGGTTCCCAAGGCTGGCCGAGATGTATTGTTCCTCTGGTTGTTTGAGCCTACTTGGCTGGCCTGCCCAGTGGGCTGACACAGGTGCTGCTTTAACTTTCCCTCACTAACGAGCTGCTCCAGATGGTTCCACAGGGTCCGACAGTTCTCGGTAGTGTGACCCACATCCCGATGGTACTGGCAAAAGAGGTTGTGATTCCTCTTCGCAGGGTCTCTTGCCATCTTATCAGGCCATTTAAAGAAGGGTTCCTTGCGAACTTTCTCCAACAGCTGATGTACTGGTTCCCGGAATACAGTGTTTACGGCCTGAGGTACCGCCGAGGCGGACTGTCCAACGTAATCTCTCCTCGGCCTGTTATTGCGATATCTGTCCGACCTGAAATCCATTCTCTCCTGCGGGATAACCTTCTCCTTTCCCTTTCCCTGCTGTTGGTCTTCCTCCACTCTCTTATACTCGTCAATACGGTCCATGAGGCGACGTACACTGCGAACAGGCTTTTTAGTCAAAGACTTTCTCAGGTCGTGATTAGTAGGGAGGCCCACCTTAAAGGTATTAAGTGCCACCTCATCAAAGTCACCATCTATTTCATTAAACATCTCCCAGTAACGATCGGAGTATGCTTTCAACGTCTCCCCCTCCCTTATAGTCATGGATAACAACGAGTCCAATGGCCGAGGTACTCTGCTACACGTGATGAACCGTGAAGCGAATGCCCTAGTAAGCTCCCCAAACGAACTTATAGACCCCGACTTAAGGCCGTTGAACCACCTCATAGCAACAGGTCCCAGGCTGGAGGGGAAAACTTTGCACATCAGGGTCTCGTTGTGAAAGTGCACCGCCATCCTCTGGTTGAAGTGACTCACGTACTCCACCGGATCAGTCCGGCCATTATAGATGGTGAAAGTGGGCTGGGTAAACCTTCTGGGAAGCCTTCCTTTCTCAATCCTCCGTGCAAATGGAGATTTGGAGAGCTGGTGCAACGCCCTACTCATAGCATCGTTGCCTAAGCCCCTAGAACGAGGCTTCTTACGTCTGCGAGTTGGTTGGCTACCCTCCTCACCGGAGGATGTTGCACTGGTGGGAGAGCGCGACCTTGAGCTGTGGCCAGCTCCCCTATCCTCCTCTGAGGAAGAGTTAGATGAGGATGATGAAAACCTACGCTTAGCGCGGCGTAGCTTTCTCTTTAGACGGTTGATTTCCTTCTGCATGGATTTAGAACCCTCATCGTGGGTGGTGCTACCCCCTTCATGAATATGGCCAGCACCTGGATATTCTGTATGGACACTCCCCTCACGATCTCTTCGATGTTCAAGACGTTCAAAATGATCTTCCGGCTGTGATCCCTGTGACTCAGCATGGTGAGCACCTAAGCCTGCCATAGTACCCCTGTCGCTTCTAGACTAGATTTCCCACAGACGGCGCCAATTGTAAGTGCACAATTGCACCTGGCCCCAAGAACAGTTACGGGCTCAGGCCCAACGAGCCTTAAACAATGTAATTTGTAGAGTGTGGGCTTGAAACCCAGGTTAGAAGTGTTTGAGGATTAAATGGCAAGCCCAAAGATTATAAACACTTAAAAACAACGAAGAATGCTATAAGTTAATCTGCTCGGACATAAGCCGAGAACTGTTCTTATATTATTTCTCTCTCTCTTTTTCTCTTTTCTTTAGGTTACAAAGAGGGGGATCCCCTTTACTGTCTTAGATTGCTCCTTAAATACTACTCTTTTGAATAATTTGTACACGTGTTGCCTCACCTTCCCTTTAGCCTAGATATTTCTTTTCTCAGTGCCTTTGAATAGTAAACAGAAGTTTCCCTTCCACTGTTCAGGTGTCACTTCCCCATCAATGCGGCCAGGGTGGTAGGTGCAAGGTCTTTAATGTGGAGGTGACAGCCTTAATCTTCGGTGTTTCTATCACATCGGTGCTTCCAGGACATTCAAGGGTCTACCCCTTTTATCCATTGGTTTTAACCATGTCATTGCCTAACGTTTATCATGAAGTCCCAGGTTCTCTAGTGTCCGTCCGAAGAGAAATTCACCCTCGGCTAGATCCTCGGATCCTAGGCGTATGGGCCGACCCGTGATACTAACAAGTTCTAAACTCAAGAGCAGGTCGGCCTTCTTTGGCACGGCCCAAAGGCCCATATCTCCATCAGGGTGCTTTTACTCCCCACAATACCCCTAGGTTTTTTTTTTTTTTTTTGGTAATTAAAAAATGTAGTAATCCCAAATTATAATATATGCTCTAAATTAGCCCTTACCCAAAAAATAGAAGAGCCTTAGAGCACGCGCATGAGCGCGTGTCCAAAGGCTAGTATTCTATAAATATCACCTAATTTTTTTGTGTTGCTTCCAATGTGATTGTTAATAGATTAATTTTTGAAACATTACCCCCACCTCTTGCACAGGGCCTTCATTTAAATTTATTTAATTTGTCTCTAAATCAATTTGACTGTGCTCAATGTCTGTTGTTCCACATTCTCTATTATTTATAGGATGTGCTTGTGTATTTTCGGAACTCATATCTAGTTAATACAAATTTGATTAAAAATTAAAATGAATGCTTCCCATTAGTGAATTTAGAGACAACAAAAGTGACATATTACACGGATTTGCAACAATTTGAAAAAAAGAAGAAGTAATAGATGGACTTTAAATATTCTATAAATAAATAGCAAGCACTAATTTAGTTTGTTTTTTATTTTGCACATAGGAAAGACATCCATTAACTATTTAAAATTTAAAATACTCAACTTCTACACAAATACAAACTTCCACCACCACACACACTTTCTCCCATTTGAATTGGGCAATTCAAGTTGTACTCTTAGTCTTAACTTCTAATCCTTATCTTATCTTTTCAAAGTTTTTTAATAAAATAAATCTTTTAAAATTGTTTAGAAATTTCTCTTACTCGGTCACTCCTTATCCAAAATTTAAAATTTTAGATAAGTAACAACTTAAAAATCTTAAGTTTTAGCTTATCTAAAATTTCTTTCTCAAAAATAAAAAAATCTAAAATTTAAGAGTTTTAAGTTTTAACTATTCATAAACACATCTACTAGTATTAGCAAAAAAAAAAAAAAAAAAATCCTTACACCTACACGTTGAAGGCTTAATAAAAATTGGTTAGGATAATCAATTATCACTTTTTTCACTTTTTTTAAAGAAATAGAATGAAAAAGTCTCCCGAAATACATGGTTCTTACTCGGCAACTCCTTTTAAACTTTTAGATAAGTAAAACTTAACAATCATAGATTTTAACTTATCTAAAATTTCTTTTTTTTTTTAAAAAAAACTTATCTAAAATTTAAGACTTTTAACTGTTCATAAACACATCTGCTAGTATTAGCACCCAAAAAAAAAAAAAAAAAAAAATTCCTTACACCTACAAGTTTAGGGCTTAATATAATGATGATACCTTGAAGAAAAGTTACATACCTTTTAATGAAATTAGAAGCTGTGTCACTGATTCTAGTGCCCAATAAACAATCACCAAAATTTCAGCTGTCTTATAATTTGCTAAACCTCAATACTACAATCTTTCTACTCAGACATGTAAATGCACCAATGTTAATTTAGAAACAGTTTTGTAATCTATATAAATCAGTGGAGATTTGCAATAAATATTTAACGAAAGGCTTACCTAAATCTTGTAGAGAACAAAGAAAAATTAATTAATTGATTAATTAAACAAAAGAAAAATCTTACAATTTGAAAAATCTTCTTCTTCGTTCTCGTTGAAGGACAGAATTTTTAAAAGTTCCTGGGCACTAATAAAAACTCACGTGATTTATGTGTTTTTCTCTTCTATATTCAATTAAACCACACCTAGGCTCCTTTTATACAAAGATGTAGCCACTTGAGAAGAGTTTTTGTTGATGCGCAACTGTCAAAAATTCTATTTCAATGAGGAATAATAGGAGTAGACGTGGGGAAGAAGAGTTTTTTTCTATTTCAACTGAGAAGTTCTTTTTTTTATGAGAAGTTCAATTCAGAAATTGTGGGGAAGGTAATACGTGGGGACTATACGTGGGGAGTTTTTTAATTTATTGAGTAGAAGTAGGAATTTATATCAACATAAAAGTAGGAATGAAGAGTTTTTTTAGCTATTGAATAGAAGTAGGAATTTATATCAACGTAAGAGTAGGAATTTATTATTTTTTATCAATTTACTATTTTAACCCCATTTTTAAGTTTTAGGTACGGTATATTTGACAATAGAAAAAAGTAATAACTAATTTTCTTTTGCCAATTTACTATTTTAACCATATTTTTAAATTGTTGATTAATTAATATAGGAGTATTTTTGACAGGAAAAAAAGCAATAACTAACTTTCTGAATCATCTTAATATATACAGATAATAATAATAATTGTGGGGACCCAATGACCGAAGATGGGAAGCACCGTTGTAACCTTTAATTGTTCCTCTAGAACGAGCATCCATGGCCCGAGGAGTGAGGTGGTCCGAGGATAGAATGGAAAGTGACGAAGCGTTTTTGGAGGATATAAGGGGTGTAGAGGGGTGTCTCAAGGGTTGAATGAGATCTTTGTAGGAAATTTTTTGTAAAAGCCTCACCTATTCCTTTGCATTAAATGGTTGGTTATAGCTTTATCAGCTGCATTAATGTGGAAGTGACCTGAACAGTGGATTCATAGCTTAGCAATTCATTCCACCACCTTCACCAGAAGTCTAAAGGGACAAGTGTCCTAAGGAGATTTGGAAAAATTAAAGATGGAGGGTTAGGATGCAAGAGGCTATGAAATATATAAAGGAAAGAGACTCTCAGATAGTAGGGGGATCCAACGAGAATTGAGAAAAAGAGATCATAGAGAGAACAGTAGCTGAGAGAGAGTGAATAGTATTTGTAACAATCAAGAATATTTTCCTCAAGTAAGCCTGTAAAGATCCATTCATATATTCAAATCTTAGGCCCCTGGTCTTTTCTTTTTCTATTTTTGTCCTCGGGCAAAGTCCAAACTTGTTCATTCCACTCTCTATACAAATATCTATTAATTTAGGCCGAGTTTAGAAATTCTAATCTCACTATTCTAAGTGGGCTTGGGTCTCCAGATTCCGTGTTCTTACAATAATAATAATCTACATCAAAACCGAGTTGTCCTTCTAAAGCTCAATCAATTATATGAAATCATTAAGTTACTTAATACTCCCTCCGTCCCACTTTGTTTGTCTTGTTTGAAAAGTTAAATTTTTTAAGAGAACATAATTTATTATCTTGTCTGCCTTATAAAAATATATAAATTTACAAAACTGCCCTTAAATAAATTTATCAGTTTTTTTTTAAAAATAGTTATTCTTAATGAGAGAACTAAAAAGGTACCCTAATTAGATTGATTTTTAAAAAATTTGTTAGTTTTCTTTTCAGATAGTTTTGAAAATAAAATATGGGTATATATAATAGGAATATTAGTAAATTAATTAATTTTATTTTTAGAAACAAGTCAACATTTTGGGACATCCCAAAATGGAATGGAGGATAAACAAACTAGGACGGATGGAGTAATATTAATCTTTTTTTTTTTTTTTTGAGGAATGGGAGTAATATTAATCATTATAAGAGGGTTGAACATTGTTACTTAGTATAAGTATAATGTTTGTAAATAATCTACCTCAAAACTGATGAGTTGTCCTTCTAAAGTCTTAACTCAACCAATTATATGAAATTATTAAGTTACTTAATAATAATAATAATAATAATAAGAGGGCTGAACATTGTTTGACTACGTATATATTTATCTTGCTATACCTACTAAATAGATGAAGTTGATATTACCTTTGACAATAGCTACCATATATGAATATGTGCTTGTTTGGTTACTACGTTTTGCGCAAAAAATTATGTTTGCAATTCTAAAATGTGATTTAATGTGTTTGATAAATTTACAAATTATATTTTTCGGGTCCTATATCATAACTTTTCTACTTTTTTGCATTGGACCATATGAATAGAAAAAATAAAAAGTTTTTATTTTTTATTTTTGTGTGCATAATCTCACAATTTTGAACCAAATATTCATCCTGTATATATATACATCTCTGCCTCAGTCAATACTGGTCAACTTGTTTTGCCAAATGTCATAATTTTTATTTTAAAAACTAAGACCTAAAATTTAATACCTTCCATCTTAAAGGAAAAATTGGGCAAAAAATTTAAAACTAGTCTTGAAGAATTTAGACTACTTTATTTGGTTAAAAGGGTTTAAAATACATGGAAGGTGAAACAATATTCCCAATATTATGGTCAAACAATTTAGATAGTAAGTTTATCAATCAGATAATGATCTTCTCCTATCATGTACTAAACAGATATGAAATTATAAATCATGAGCAAACAAATTTTGCCTTGTTTAGAAATTAGAATATTGGGATGAATTGCATTTTTTTGTTTTTATTTTTTATTTTTTGCCTTTGTTTAAAGGGCTAAAACCCACGTTGTAGAAAATGTACGCAAAAATCAGTGAACAGTTTTGCATGTAGCTTTTTCAGTATACTAGGGGCAGGGCTAGTTTTTCAACTGTCAACAGTTCTCAAATCTTTGACTCTCCTCTCTAACACACACGAGTGGTGAAAAAAATATTGTTTCCCTTTTTGCCCTCAAAGTCTTAATCTCAGTGGTGACGTGTCACAAACCCAATTGACTGTCGGGGTGTGGCCCACAGAAGCA
The DNA here is from genome assembly GCF_040712315.1 of Castanea sativa. Classification (NCBI taxonomy): domain Eukaryota; kingdom Viridiplantae; phylum Streptophyta; class Magnoliopsida; order Fagales; family Fagaceae; genus Castanea; species Castanea sativa. The sequence goes on along the minus strand of NC_134020.1, from coordinate 53,458,577 downwards.
TTTCCTTTTTAAACTACCCTCGAGATTTTCTTAATTTTTGGGCCCCAATAAAATGTTGCACAGTGATCCATTCTGATTCTCCATTTAAACCAAGTTTTGAGCTCCATTTCTACAATCTACACCTCTTTGACTCTCTCTCTCTCTCTCAGTTCTAAGCTTTCTTGGTCTAATATATCATTTTCTAGTTGTTCTTGTTCTTAGATTTGTTGTGAGCTTGAGCTTCATTCTTAGTCTAAACTCTAAACAAACCTGTTTGGTGATCAAAGTTTCTTAATTCCCAGTCTTGAATTGGCCACCTTCACCTTGTTGTGAGAGCACCATTTCTACAATCTACACCTCTTTGAGTCTCTCTCTGGTTAAGCTTTCTTGGTCTAATATAATATTTTCTAGTTCTTCTTGTTCTTAGTTTTGTTGTGAGCTTGAGCTTCATTCTTGGTCTAAACAAACCTGTTTGGTAACTTTCTCAATTCTCAGTCTTGAATTGACCACCTTCACCTTCTTTTTTCTTTTGAAAATGGATGGAATGGGTAGCGATGAACTGATTAGTTCTGTCCCTAACTTTGCTCGCGGCCTTGATATTCTTTTGGTGGATCATGAAACTGCTTCTCTGATGTACCTTGCATCACTGCTTGAACAATATACATTCAAGGGTATAAGTAGAAATATATTAATTCATCATATATTTGCTTCAATCAAAGTTGTTATTTTTATTTATTTTATGTATATGCATTAGCAAAAATAAGTAAATAAATCAAAGTCATGACTTTAATTTTCATGTTCTTTTTGTCTGTTATCCTCCTGATTTTGGTTTTTCATTCGGTTTTAATATTTTATGCTTCATTTCTGAATTCTGATTAGAGACCAGAACTCTATCTTCATTTTCTGTTGCAAAATACATGAGTAATAAGTTAAGCACACCTATAATATACACTAGCCTCGTCACAAAGCTGCGCACATGCGATGACACCTTTTTTTTTTTTGAGTTTAATATAATTTTTCAATTTGAATTTGTTTATTGTTAGTGAGATTAATTACACATAAAAGGGGATTTTAAGAAATTAAAATTTAGGATTTTGAAAATGAGTAAATTGCTAGGTTTAGTGTATACTAGCTTTTAAGAAAAAAAAAAAATCAAATGTATATAGATATAGTTAAATAGAGAGTGTGCTAAATTTTAGGAAAAAAGTTTCTCTGATAGTTTTTTGTTATTGAATTTTGTTGAATTATAATTTTAATCTTATATTTTATTTATAAGAAAAAGGATTATTTAATTAGATTAGGAGTATTTTTGACATTTTTTGAATTCATAACTAACTTTCTAAATTCTTTTAATATATAAAGATAAAAATCATAGAGGGTGGCTTTGTATGAAATGTTTAAGTGTGTATTTGTATAAATATAAATATTCATATGTTGGTGCAAGCGCGAACACACAATCATAGAGACATGTATATGACAATTAATAATTTTTTATTCTATATATTAAATTAATAAGACAAATCTTAGCCCAACTCTTTTCCCCCATTTTTTAATTTATTTAAAGATTAAGGTTACCCACAACAAAAAAATCTTTAAAAAAAAGTGAAAATTTTGACTAATTTAGAAAGAATTCTTCAATGCAGGTAAAAATACTTGGGCATAGATGGATTCATTGATGACCTGGTTATTTAAAAAACTTAGTTCTCTCACATTGTTAACCTTTATACCCCAAGCCCTGTCAAAATTAGGTAAAGGTTTAATTTTTGTTTATGATTTAGTTTTGTAGTTTAGGGTTCGTTTGGTAATATTGATCTAATAACGTTTAAGTATTGTGAAAATACGTATGGGTGAAAGAGTTTTATAGAAATACATGTTGTATTGTTTAAACAACACAACTAAATAGGCCCTCAAAATTTCTTCATAAAAATATTGTCCTAGTTTATTGCTGACTGTTATAGTTAATTTGATGTTTTAACCCTATAACATTATAATGTGTCTGTAATTTTTTCTCGAAATTTGATTTCTTTTTCCTATTCTAGTTTTTCTATAGGAAGATGGCCATAATCTACATTGAACATCGGATATCTTTGATTTAATCGCTATTCCAATTTTACATAATTCTTCATATAATTTATTTTATCAGCATAATTCTTTGTATCATTGATCTTAGTACTTTTACATAAAAATTAGCCAGCTTGTTTAGTATGATTTAGTTGGAGGAAAGTAATTACTCTTTGTCAAGCATATAAAGAGGTGAAAATAAAAGCTTCAACATACATTTATCCTCATTTCATTTTATTATTTATTCATTTGTACATAATTTGTTTATGTAAACGTTACATCTTAAAATTTTTCTTTAGTCTTACATTGACAGAATGAGGATAATGTATATTTTGTGCTTGGAATGTAGTTTTATTCTTACAATTTTCTAGAAAATTTATTACAATGAATATTCATTGTCACTTTGTTAATCTAAATGCCAACAATATATATTGTTGTACTTTCAGTTACCACCACTGAAGTAGCAGCCGTGGCATTGTCTATGATTCATGAAGACGAGCATCGATTCAGACTTGTCATAGCAAACATGAAAATGCCAGATATGGATCGTCCTTCTTTTCTGGATGTACTACTTAAGAAGAGAATTCCTATCATTTGTAAGTTTTTCATCTTACTAAACTTCCTTATTTGGTTTTTAATGTTTTATGTATTAGTACTTATATGAATTGAATACCATGCAGTAATGTCTTCTGAAAAAAGATTAAGTGTAGCAGAGAGAGCCCTATCTGAAGGCGCATGGTATTTCCTTGAGAAGCCTGTTCTTTTGGAGGATCTAAAATACATATGGCAACACGCGTATCGCAAGAGAAAAGATTTGAGGAAAGAATTCCAAAAAGAAAACATTGAAAGAGAGGTGAACCTTATAAGTTCAAAGGGTCAATCCCCTCAAGGTATTGAAATGAAAGAGGCAGGTTGTGTCACTAGCCCTGCCAATGGAAATGCCTCATGTGACATTGGCCAACAAGTAACTATGGATCCAAAAGGAAAAAATTGGGAAATAGAACCAGAAGCTAGTTTGTTTGAGGAAAACTATGTAAGAGAACCTCAACATGAAGCTAATTTTGTTGAGGAAAACCAAGTAAGAGAACCTCAATGTAATTGCAAAGATAGGATGAAGATCTCAGATTGTGCAAAGGATTCAAGCTCCTTCTTTTTCAATCTATATACGTGGATAAAAATTTGATTGTCAAAAATGGGAAGGCTAAAGTGTAAATAAAACCAGGAAAAAAAAAAAAGTGTTCATGATTAAATGGTCTATAAATTAGTAAAATTGTGAACAGATAGATAATAAATACAAGGTTGCCTGACTAACAGTCACAATTTAAATGCCTACAATGAGCTGCATAAGCATAGCTATTAACTCTATAAAGCATGACACCATCTCAACAGGAATTGCAAATTGCATGCGGCAGGAACAACTCTCAACATGAAATACCAAAAAAAAAAAAAAAAAAGGTGCAAGTAATTAAATTGATGAAAACTAAATTTGGGTATTACTAATTTGGAGATTTCCTATATATTAAGGGTTACACCATCGAATCAAAACGTACTAATCTTCGTCTTACAAATTATAGAAATCACAACTCACAATTAATTTGGGAAAATTCATAAACACATGACACAAGTCCTGCAATACATAACTGCACTTGTCATCCATTCAATAAGAATGCAACTAGAAGTCACTGAAATTTATCAACAACTGCCTATTCACGAAACAAAATTTTGTTAACCAAAAACAAATATCCACTTTTACGCACATACCACAACTCTTTTAATGTAGAATCCTCCACCACCGTCCTCTGAGCATTCCTGGAAACCTTGGGTGGAGGAGAAAGCCAATCCAACTCCTCATTTTTTCCAGAATCTGCCATTTGTATCACATTGGTGTTTTCCTCCAAATTCTCAATAGCCTAACCCCCCAAATCAACAACAACACCATTCATCACATAAACAACGCCATAACACAATCTCACTAATCAAATTCAAATTTCACACAAACCACGCACACATTCGCAAATAGAAAAATCTTACAATAGGTTTGGCAATCCTAATCTGTTTAGGAAACAAAGCTGGGAATGCAGTATCGATATCATCATCATCTACAGGAGCAACAAAACAACACAACAAAAAGCTAGAAAACGCGTTTGATAACAGAGAATTTTAAACTTCAAATATCACGGTACGATTTGCTTCAATTTGATCCTCCTGAACAGTATAGAAAAATATAAAGAATTTCAATGTCCTGGTAAAAAATCCTAAAATTTTCTCAGCAACCAAACAGAGGATAAGAGTTAAGAGTGATAAAATACCGTCGAGGGCCACATATTTGAAAGGCTGAGGCTGAACTTAAATTGAATCGAGCAATGACATGATATGATTGATATCTACATCGAAATCCGCCTGAAAGTAAAAATAAATAAAAATCAAATCATAGAGAGAGAGAGAGAGAGAGAGAGAGAGAAACCCTAGAAATGCGAGAGATTAGAATTCAAAGCAACTCAAAGAAGAGAAAAGAGAAGCTTAACTTATTAAAAAATAAATTCCATTTTATTTTATCGGTGTTCATAGGATTTTGAATTTAATACAATCTAAACTTTGTTTTTTATTTTTTTAAAGAGAGTAAAATATACTGTGTATTCTCTCAATTTGGGTCAATTTTGATTTTCTTTCACCACCATCAAAAATTGGACGTTGAGAAAAACAAAATATTGATACTTAAAAACTTTAAGTGTTTTAAGTGTCAAGAGTGTATTTTTTTTTTTAATCTTTTTTTAATTGATTAGTTAATTGGGTAGTAGTGGTGGTGCCAACAAATTAATGCTAAATGTTAAATTTTGGGTGGATAAAATTTGGCTACAAACTTAGTTAACAATAGAAAGATAACATGTATTCGCCTACTAAACTAAACTTAAGTGATTATATACAATTATTTTAAGCGAGTCTATGATATAGACACATGTCATTACAACCAAGTTTTTAATCAAATTCTTCTCATTGTAAGTGGAGCTTTGTGAAAAAAGTTGAATAAGTTTTGTCTCTACCTCTCTTTAACGGTTGTTGAATCTACTTGTTTTGATTTTTTGAACATCACATGCCAATTACCACTATGAATATACATTTCTTTTATTATTTTTGTTAGCTTGTACTTTCCTTACATCTAGAAATTTATTTTTGTAAACATTGTGTCTTAAGAAACAGTTATTTTTGTTTCATCTATTTATGTTTATATTAAATAGATACTAATTCTTTCTCAAAAAAAAAAAAAAAAGATACTAATTCAGATTTTCAAAACCTTTTTTTTTTTTTTTTTTTTCGTTTATGCATTTGCCCTCTCCAGTTCAAATTTCGGTTCAGTTCTTGCTTGGGCCTTCCTCTTTCCAGCTCTTTAACAGTTCAATTTTTGAAATCATGAAAACGAGTTTCCCATAAGATATTGTGAAATTTAAACAACTTTTGGTGATTATTGATCATGATCAATGATTGTATCTCTTATCTAAATTCTTCCCTTTGCATCCAATCTCCAAATAAATAAATTTAAAAAAAAATCTCAATTGTTTCAATTCTACCCCATTATAGATGGGCATGAGTTACTGTATAACAAAATTGTTACTAGAAAACATGTATTATGTAAGAATGTAATGATGATTTAACAATGAGCCCTTCTTGGATCAAAACAAAAATCAAAACACCCCCTACTTTATATATCACCTTACACATGGGATCATTTTTTTTTTTTCCCGAATGTTTAAAACTGTAGGTTTTGGTGGGCCTAGATGTGAGGTTGTAGGTAAAGTAAGGGGTGTCATGAAATTGAAGACCCACGAAATCTCAAAAGATTTGAAAACAAGATTCCACAATCGACGAGCCATCTCACAATGAAGCAGTAACTAATCTATAGTCTCCCCACAACAACAGCACATAATACACCAGTCAACAAAATCAAAGCCCCTAAGCCACGAAATCCCTCCATTCTCTCTTTACTTCTTATTCTTTGTTTACTTTTTCCTTGTATTCCTTTTGTTTTGTTTTGGCCTCTTTTCCCTGGTGACTTTTGCCGTCTAAGACTAGCGTTCTCAGCTACTTTTGGTAATTCTTTCTTCTCTCTTTTCAATTTATTTCTGTTTTGGCTATAATTCTGGCTAGAACTTGACTTCTGTCTTCTTTGTTTCTTTCCCTCTATATCTTCTTTACTAGATTGTGTAAGTTTTTAGAAAGCTCTAATCGAAAACATCCCTCAGTTGGGCTTTTTGTGTCTAGGGAGTGTCCGTTCCACCATGCTCTAGTGGAATTTTATCCTGTGGCTCGTCCATCTTTCGGAGTCATCCATCTATTGAAGAACATGGTCACTGAAGGCAATCCAGTCGACTTGACACAGGATTAACCTCAAATGGAGAGGCTAGGGCTAGCTCTTTTGACTTAGGTTCATCTTATGGCCCTTCTACTTCTACCCGTGAGGCTTTACATACACCCTTCCTTCCTTGCCTTAAGAGTTACAACTTCCTAGTTTGTTAGGAGAGAAAGATCTTGCAAGGATTAGGAAGAAATTTCAAAATCTTGAAGAGTGTGGTTCTACAGTTGCCTAAGAAACTAATAGAGGCTGGAAGAGTAAATTCTTGTTTGTTTATGGTATAGGCCGGGAGTACGCATCAAGTGATAATTGGATGAGGGATTCCGTTTTCTCCGTACATGGGATACCCCTAGATCAGTTGGTGTGTTTTTGTGCGGTTTTAGAGAGAGTGAGGTTGAAGAAGAAGTACTAAGATCGTTTGACTAAGGGCCTTCCTATTGAGACAACAGACTTTCCTGAACTCGTCAACCCGACACACTGCACTTCCTTCCACTCATGCTCTAGAAACTCATCCTTCCCCTGTTGTTTTGCTGGAAGAATTGCCCCATCCTCCTTAAGCCATTTGGAAAAATAAAGGGAAAGAAGTAGTTGAGTCGCCCACCCTCTTACCATTCATAAAGAGTGCCTACTAGATCAACCCTAAAGTTTACTTTTGGGATCAAATGAAAAGGACAAGAATCTAAATATAATTAAAAAATCCTTAAAGCTCCAGTGAGTTTCACCAAACAGGCAAACACGAGCTGAAAATAAGGCCAACCTCTATGACTGCTACCCTCGAATGGTCATGGCCACAAAATGGCGCAAAATAAAGGGGGAAAAAAGAAGAAAATGAAACAAAAATGTGTCAATTTATCATTTCAAGATATAACACAAAAGGCCAACAAGGTAAAGAAAAACACCACCATGGCAAAAAATGATGGGTGGCAACTCAAGTCGGGAATATAGCCTTAGTGAGAAACCTTTATAATTGATTCCAGTGGTCAATAACTTACTCCTTAGCCAATGGATGGTGCCTAGGATGAGGGTGATCAAAGAATTTTCCCTTACCTAGCACCCTTGACGTTTCTATTGTAATGAAGTCATCACAAGTTTCCCTTTCATTTGTAACATCACCAACTCCTGCTGCCTTAAGAACAATAGCAACTGCCATACACCAGTCCCTCTTAGCCTCCATGCTCCATTTATTCTTAGAGTAATGTTTCCCAAACCAATTTCTCCAACCAAATTGAATCTCAAGCATTGTAAACACATCATTACACAGAGCATTTGCAACATAACAATGAAGTAAAAGATGAATCATTGTTTCCCTACTAAATCGGAATATACAATACCAACTTACTAATGCAAAACCCCTCTTGATAAGATTATCAAGAGTAAGAATCCTACCTCAGGCCATAGTCCACAAAAAGAATGACACCCTCCTTGGGACCTTACCATGCCAATGCTCTTCCATGGAAAAGAATGATCATTTGTACCACAAACGGCCTTATATTAAGACCAAATATCAAAATTCCACTCCCATTCAATCGCCATGTCATACTATCAGCCCCCTCTCCCCTAGGCACCTTAGAATAATTTTGATCAAGAAAAGAATACACTGTTTTCATCTCCCCATCATGAAAGTCTCTGTGGAACTGAAATTCCAACTCAAAATCTCCCCATTTAACTGAGAATCCAACACAATAGAAACTAAAGCTTCTGTTATGACTAATTTTATTTAGTTTTGGGCATAAAGTATTGTTAAGTCCCAAAAAAAAAAACTTAAATATTCATATGGTATGGACACAAAGAAAGGCAGGATTAATGAAGAACAAAACAAGAGGGCATGCAAGACTTACCCAGCCAAGAGAGAAGCAGCCATGGATGATACCTTCATTTGGGAACGGGGTCTTGACAGCATAATGTGCAGAATACAGGAATTTTGCCCTGAATAGTCTAATGGCATCTTCTTTGTATGTCTCCCCGAGGGATTCAAATATTACTATGCTAATAACACGTACTTTGTCATTTTCTATAGCATGATCGCTGCCATATTTTGGATGCGGAGGCATGCCAGTCGTTACATAACAAAAGCATTTATTCCCCAAGTAAAGCAAGCTTGAGGAGGATTGCAACTGCTGAGGAACATTAAAGATAGCATTCATACCCATCTCCCTGGAGACTACATGGCGGCGGTAATTTCTAATCCTTGCACCCATCTCATACTCCTCCTCCTCCTCCTCCTCTTCTTCTTCTTCTTCTTCTTCTTCCTCCTTAGCTACTGGGGCTATTGCAGCTACTGTGTTGTGGTAACATCCATAAAGGGTACCCTCTACAACTTCAATCCTGCCTGAAACATTACAAAGGTGAGAAGGGAGGGCTATGTGTTTTGTCCATCGACCTCTATCAAGATCAAAACAGTAGAGGCGCTCTTTTCCCCGCTGCCAAGCTATAAAAAAAACCTTCCTTCTTTCAACAGCGTGCCCCATCCATCTAGTCTCCACATTCCCAATGGGGGGATTTGGGAGGATGATCCACTTATCTTTATCAGGACAATAGACCTCAAACAAAGAAAGGCTTTTGAGTTCTGAGTCCTTTCTCCAGGATATGTCGAAAATGTCACTTGTGAAGTTGCTTCCAAGGACAAAAATTTTCTCATCCGCCACGAAGGCCAAGGGCCAAGGCTTTCCACTGTTCATCGCTGTACCGTGCTGCAGCAAGCTGTGGGTGGTAGGATCAAAAATATAGACATCTCGAGGAAAAATATCCCGCTTTACATTCTTGTACTTTATCTTTACATCTTCATCTATATCGTATTCGCCGCCCATGAAGTACAATTTGGAGCCCAGTGAAACGCAACACATGTTTGCAGGATATTCTCCGGTATTGAGTTGCATGATTGGTGCAAGATGTTTTGGATTGATTATTTGTTCGTCTTGGGCGTCTTTGGTTGGGGGAGGAGGGAGAGGATTTGGTACATCAATCTCATACAAAGAATACATAACCGGGCTATATGTGTGCCAAAAGTATAAGTAAAGCTTGTTCCTATCTCTATGATACCGTTGAAGCGACGATGACGCTGAAGCCATCGTCTGGTCAGGACTGGCGGCGTTTGGTTACTAACCTGGAGTTGTGGATCCTCCAAGATAGAAATTTCTTTCGCCTGTAATCGGAAGCGGTTAAGGAACACTTGACGAACGAATTAGTTTTTTTGCTGGTTTTTCTTCAGAACGGCGAGCTGCGGCAGAGCTGTAAAAGGCGCTACTAGAGCTTGAGAGTCTTGCCTCTATTGGCTGTTTGTTTTTTTTCGGGAACGCCTTTCTATTCAATCTGTGATTCTTATTTTGTGCACATGTGACATACCTTGGGAACATGTTTGGTGCAGGGACTGTTCTCTTAAAGCGGCTTTTCCAGAATTTTATCTTATTAGTTAGACAAGGGAGTCTTCTGTGGTCATGCGTTTCTCTGGTGGGTGGATACATTGAGACATTCAGTGCATGTTTGGATATATATATTTTTTTGTTACTCAATTTTCGTCACTCAATTTTCATCACTCATCACTCATCACTCATCACTTTAAAAATACCACACCCTTTTGGCACCATCACTCACTTCCCATCACTCAATATTTTTCACACTGTTTGTGGGTCCCATTCCTGTCACTGGGTGCCGCTTTTTTTTCCCCTAGTACCCAGATCACCAAAACCGAGTGAAAGAAGAAAAAAAAAAAAAAAAAAAAAGGAAGAACTGAAGAGTGAAGACCGAACCCAGTGAAAGAAGAAGGGAAAAAAAAAAGTCAATTAGTCAAAATGTGCGGCTAAGTTATGACTAGTGGGTCTCATGTGTGTTTAATTACAAAAATGCTATTGAGTTATGCGTTATGAGTTATGGAAACTGAAAACAACCAAAATGTGTTTTCAGTTTCCATAACTTATAACTCAACAATCAGAGAGTTGAGTGATGGAAACAAAGTCATGGAAACAGAGTTATGGTGCTCCGAAATAGACTTCTCGTTATGGGTCCCACCATTTTTGAGTTATGAGTTATGAAAATTGATGATCCAAACAGCCTCTCAATTCTGTCGTTTAGCGCAAGATTGGGAATTAGAAGCATTGGCCTTGTTTATGGATATGATCTATTCCACGGATGTGCAGGAAGTTAGCACTAGTAAAGTTTGTTGGAAGCTAGTTATGAGTAAAGGCTTTGAGGTTCGAGGTTTTTATCATTCTTTATCCCTTGCTTTTGTCATTTCATTTTCATGGAAAATAGTGTGGCAATTGAAGGTTCATTTTAGAGTAGCATTTTTTCTTAGTCTGCCTATTTAAGTAAGATTTTAACTACAAATAATCTTTGGAAGAGGTGTATTGTAATGCTTAATTGGTGTTATATTTACAGAATGTGTGGAGAATCGGTGAATCGTCTTCTTCTTTATTGTCCTTTAGCATATGAGATGTGGTCTATGGTGTTTTGTTTGTTTGGTACTCATTGGGTTTTGCCATACAGGGTTGTTGAGTTGTTAGTTTCTTGGTCGGGCAAGTTCAGTAGACATAGAAATGTAGTTATCTAGAGGTTTGTGCTACATTGTTTGCTTTACAAACTACCCTCTTAAAGTTTAGAGATGTTTGGACTTTACAACCTGAAATTTTAGAATTTGAGTTTTTTCCTCTGAAATTTTGGAGTGTTTAGATTTTACACCTTGAAGTTTCAAAATTTGAATTTTACCCTTTAAAGTTTGGTGATATTTGGATTTTACACCTTAAAATTTCAGAATTTAGATTTAACTCCTTAAATTTCTATTATGTTTGCACCAACAGCCCTTCTATCCATATTTTTTTGTTAAGTGCCATATAAACTTACCACACATATTTAGTTTATTCAATAAAATAATGTCACATCATTTTATAGCCTAAAAAAATTAAATAATTAAAAATGGCATGGCATAATAAAAATGACATGACATCATTTTGTTGGATAAACTAAACAAGTGTAACAAGTTTACGTGGCACTTAATGGAAAATATGGATAAAATGGTTGCTGATGCAAACATAATTGAACTTCGGGAGGTAAAATTCAAAATTTAAAACTTTAGGATATAAAATCTAAACATCTCCAAAATTTTAGAGGATAAAATCCAAATTTTGAAATTTTTAGTTGTAAAATCCAAACACTCCCAAATTTCAGGGGTTAAAATCCAAATTTTAAAACTTTAGGATGTAAGATTCAAACACCCCCACAAACTTTAAGGATGTAATTTGCAATTTAGCCAATATTTTATTGCCAACAAAAGGAAAAGACAACAAAAAAAATTACAATAGTAGCTCATGATATGGTCAAATGACTTCTAGATTGATAAGAACCAACTTGCCGCATACTTCTAATTTTAGGGATGTAGTTTGCAATTTAAGCAATATTTTATTGCCAATAAAGGGAAAAGACAAAAAAAAAAAAAAAAAAATCACAATAGTAGCTCATGATAAGTAGGGTTATCAATGTTCAACCTAACCCACGAACCCGACACGGGTTTTTTCGGGTTAGGGTTGGGCCTTAATGGGTTTGGGTCATAAACGGGTCGACCAGAAAGCGACACAATAAGAAATGTGTCATAAGTGGGTCAACCTGCATAACCCGCAATAGACACATTTGATATGCCAATTTATTTGTGTCAACCCGAAATGATTCATTTAACACAACCCATTTAACTTATATAACAAATAAATATTTATTTTATTTTAAATTTGTCAAATACCTTTGATATCCAAACATATATTTTAAATTTTTTTTTAAAAGTGAGTAATTACAAAAATTTACAAGGGATATAATTGGAAATTGAAACTTTGCAAACCCTAGATCTCTTAACCCTACAAACCCTAAACCTCTAAACCTAATTATAAATATCTTCTTCTTCTTTTTTCCAGCCAAGTTCCAAGGATATTATATTTTTGTTGAACTATGTTATTTTTTTATATTAAATTATGTTATCTTGACTTTAGGTTGAAGTGTTGTACTTCTTTTGGAGTGTAAAGAACTTATTTTTAGATGAATGTTATATTTTTGTTAAATTATATTATTTTGAATGTGGGTTGAAGACTTGAAGTGTATGTACTGCTTTTTAGGATTAAAAAAAAAATTATTTTTAGATGGATGTTATATTTAATATTATGTAGGTTGAAATGTGATGCGTTACATTTGTGTCAACCCAACACGACTCATTTAATAAGCTTGTTAAATGGGTTGGGTCAAGTCAACTCGGCTTATTAATAGGTCGGGTGAGAGTTGAAGGATCATGACACGATTATTAAATGGGTCGGGTTAGAGTTGAGTCATTTAGTCAAATACCCCTACCTCGACACGACACAAACCCGACACGTTAACCCAAATTGACACTTCTATTGATAAGGTCAAATGACTTTTGGATTGATAAGAACCATTTTGCTGCATACTAAATTTTTCAAAGCTTAATAATGCTATTAGATGCAGGGCCAAACATATTCTTGCACATTCTCAGCGTAAGATTAGCCGGAAGCAAGTTCATAGTTACTTTAATTCACTAATTTCATTTCTTACACATTCACAATGGGTCTCAATTGATAAACATGAGCATCCTGATCTGTGTAAGGCAGACAAAAGCCACCTCTGCCGACTGTCGGATTCTAGAATGCCAAAAATTATCTCCAGAATTACGTTCCCATGCTGTAAAAATTGAACGGCTACCTCTGAGAACTGTTGTGCAAGTCTTCTTTTTTGAACACAAGAGAGGTTCCTAGGAAACCGGTCACAACTCACAAGCTGCTAGTGTTTCTTTTTGAAATAAAGACCCTATTATTTCTATTAGAACTTACTGTAATTGGCCTTGTTCTGTTAATTAATGTTTTGATTTTAAACTGTTATACCATAAATAAGGAGAAAATGGGCCATTAGCCATAATTGCTGAAGAATATAGTTAGTAGGTACTGTTGTGAAAGATAATATGATACTAACATCTCGAGTCTAAGATAGTCGATTTTAGGGGCCAAAATCGAGTCTTTGAGACTCGATTTTATCCACGTGGTGTCCACCTAAAAATCGAGTCTTAAAGACTCGATTTATAAACCAAAAAAATTTCAAGTCTCTCCTAAAAAAAAAAAATTAAGAAATCCCAGAAACCGGTCACGCTGCTGGGCTGCGACCTGGGTCGCGTGGCTGGGCTGCGACCTGGGTCGCGCGCCTAGGTCGCGACCTGGGTCGCGCGCCTGGGTCGCGACCTGGGTCTTGTGACCTGGGTTACGCACTGGGTCGCGACCTAGGTCGCACCGCTTGGGTCGCGCTGCTGGGTCGACAGCGATGGGCCTGTGGTGGCTAAGCTTGTGCAAGAAGAAGATTAACAGATGCACAAAGGATTTTAAATGAAACTTAGAAAAAAAGAAGTAGAAGGAAAATAGTGAAAGATATAAATCGAGTGTCAGATACTCGATTTTCAGGTGGAGTCCACATGGAAAAAATGTCACATCAGACTTGATCCGACCATGAAAATCGAGTCATTGAGACTCGATTTATAGGTCCAAAATCGAGTCTCTTAGACTCAAGATGTTAGTAAAGAGTATAGTTTATAAAAAGTACCTACTAATTATAATGTTTAAAAATTAATGTTAAATTCCCATTTTCACCCATAAATGGATCAAATCCAAGTGCTCCACGACTCCACCTTCAAACTTTGTTGCATAATCACAATTAATTCCTATTCTAGATTATAAAATAATAAAGACAGCCTCTGTCAACACTGTAATTACACGGGAGCATGTACAAAGCGTATTTGTTTTGTTTTGTCCCCAACTCACCAACACTAAAATGGTCAGGAAGATAAAAGGGTAGGAGAGAGGGAGAGAGGGAGAGGGGGTGAAGAACAAAGAATGAAGATGCAACCTTCACCATTTTGCCCACAAAACGATCATGTGAAATCTTGCATGAAAATGCTTAAGCTGGAATACATTTATCTTTTAAAATAGAATACAAGACCTATATTTGGTAGGATTGGTACAAGTCAAGCTAACATAATTTCACTATTTAAATCAGCATTTTGTGCTCAAAACATTATTTAGGTAATGGAAAAGAACCTCTTTTAGTACAGGAATCAGCTGGTGCCATGGCTTTAGACCTCAATACCCAATCGGCATACCATCCTGTGCAAGTACACTAGAAGGAGTTCGCAAACCTCAGTAGTTTTATGTTCAATAAATCGCTCCTCTAAGTAGTCTGCCTCCATTTGTGGATCAATTCTAACATTTTTATCCATATAATGGAAACGAACAACCCTAATATATCGGAAGAGTTCACTCGATGTTGGTCTGTAAGAATTATTCTCGAATATCCTTTCAAAGGGAGTATTAGAAGGAATTTTGTTTTTCTAATTGTAGTCGTAGCGAAGAAATCTTCTGAGAATGTCGTTCATATTTACCTTAAGTTTCTATCAGCATGCACAAATTGCATCCAGACACGCTCAATGTAGTTAAATCTTATCTTCCAATGCCATAGGGACGGGTGGTCAAGAATAATTGTCCAATTTTGAAAATTCATATCATCAGAAAGCAATCTGCATAGATCTTTCAAATCTTCTGGGTACCTCTTTTCAATCCTACTTCCAAGAATTTGATCAAAAATCACACATGAAATGGCTAACATGTCATTTTGACGTACGTCCTTTTTTGTGGATGTTTTTGGTTCCATATTTTCATATACAGGGTACACAAGTTTAATCTTCCTACAGTTATACTCGATGAAAAAATTCTCAGGATGGTGCAAGAAGCCATGAAAGATGCCCTTAGAATGAGAATCATAAACCACATGGAGAATACACTGTATAAGTTTCTTAGCCTCTTCAGTTGGTCGGTCAGCATTCCACTTTCGATAAATCGAACACCAATTATTTGTATTGCACTCCAACCACTCCTTTAGTGTAAAGTTATATTTGTTATGAGTGAGAATAGAACGCTCTTGGCGATTATGCCTCAGAACATGATGCTAGTCGTGCAAGTCAAAATCCAAATTATAAAACTGTCTATCAACACAAAACCCTGGTTCCACCTTGAAAACAATCTCCTCTAATAAATTAGGATGGCCATATAGAAGTTTAATGCTATTTGATCCAGAAGATGATTCTACATCAGCACCAATTTCCTTGCACCTTGCATTCATATGATGTATCTTATTCGACCTAGAGGTCGATCCTTCAAAACATTTTACTTTTTTGGAATCTCCCCTTTTGTTCGTATAATGCCACTTTCGCTTCTCCATTGTCATTGCTCCCTTACCGAAACAAACTTTCAATCCCTCAAAGATTACTATGCAATTTGAATTTAGGCATGCATCATGTTTGCACAGATGATCATACAAAAAAAGAAAATTAAAACATCAATCACACTTTCCTAGTTAATTAAAAAAAAAAAAACCACAATAGGAGAAAAATAATAACATCAAAAAGAAAAAAAATCTATAGGTTGCTTTTTTTTTTTTTAACATAGGTTACATTTGGATACTTGAACTTAGTTTCTTGATTGGGATCCATTTTTTGATGAGAAAATACTGCTGCATATCATTAGTATAGAAAATCAAGTACAAACAACTACATCATAGGTAATAACAGCTTCTAAGAAACTGGGGATTTCCTCAGGCCAAAATGGGCAATTAGCCACAGTTGTTGAAGAATATAGTTAGTAGGTATTGGTGTGAAAGTAAATATAATTCTAACATCTCGAGTGTAAGAGAGTCGATTTTGGGGGTCAAAATCGAGTCTCAAAGACTCGATTTTCAAGGTCTATCACGTCTGATGTGGCATTTTATGCACGTGGTGACCACCTGGAAATCGAGTCTCTAAGACTCGATTTACAAACCACCAAAAAAAAAAAAATCCCAGAAATCTCTGGGTCGCACCGCCTAGGTCGCGATCTGGGTCGCGACCCAGGCGCGCAACCCAGGTGGCGACCCGCGAGACCTGGGTCGCGACCCAGGCGCGTAGGTCGCGACCTGGGTCGACCTAGGTTGCGACCTAAGCGCGCAGGTCGCGACCTGGGTCGCGATCTGGGTTGCGACCTGGGTCGCGACCCCTGTGCGACCTGGGTCACGACCCAGGCGCGTGACCCATGCGCGCAGGGGGCGCCGCCGCCTGGGTAGCGCTGCCTGGGTCGCGCTGCTGGTCGGCAGCGATGGGCGCTGACCTTGTGCCGGAAGACAGATGAGGAAATGAAACTCAAAAAAAAGAGAAGGAAAATAAGAAAAAACAAGTGAAAGTTGTAAATCGAGTGTCAGATACTCGATTTTCAGGTAAAGTCCACGTGGAAAAAATGCCACATCAGACTTGATCTGACCATGAAAATCGAGTCTTTGAGACTCGATTTATAGCCTAAAATCGACTCTCTTAGACTCGAGATGTTAGTAAAAAATATAGTTTAGAAACAGTACCTACTAATTATAATGTTTAAAAATTAATGCTAATGGGCCATTTTGGCCAATTTCCTCAACCCATGCCTCAAAATCAACAACAAACTTAGCATGTTGTGCCAAAAGATGGGCTGGCTTATTGCCATCCCTTTTAACATAAGAAAACTGACCAAAATACTCTCATAATCTTCAAAATGTCCCCTAAAAGTAAAACCTTCAAATAATCAAAATATCTTCAAACTCTCTAGAATGACAAAAGTATCCTTGAAATGTCCAAAATCACAAATTTACTTCTCAAATTAACCAAAATACCATCAAAACCTCCAATATAACCAAAATACCCCCAAATCTATAAAATGGTCAAAATAACCTTCAAACCTCCAAACTAATGGAAATGTTATCAAAACTTCTAAAAAGACAAAAATATACTAGAAACATTTAGATGACATAAATACCTCTAAAATTTTCGAAATAACCAAAATATCCTTAAAACTTCCAAAACGTCTAAAGTACCCATGAGCCTATCATATGACCAAAATAAACTCAAAACCTCGAAGTGGAAAAAATATCCTAAAATACCCTAAAATGTGTCCAAATGAAAAAAAAAATCTCGAAATTTTTTGAAATAATCAAAATACCCTTTTCCAAAATAACTGAAATAGTCCTAAACCTATAAAACGACCAAATAAACCTAGAAATTTCCATTTGTGATAAATATCCAAAAAAAGACCTCAAACATAACTGAAATACCACCTAAAACTACCAAAATGATAAAATACCCCTAAAACCATCAAAATGATGAAAATATTAAACTTCCAAAACGACCACAATATGTCTTAGCTTTACATTTTTTAGAGGGACTAAGGCAATAATTTATAAATACATGGGACGAGAGAGGTGGATTCACCCCATTTGTTATGTGTTTAGTTTAATGAATTGCATATTATCAAGAAAATAAATAAATTCACGGGAGAAATTGAACATAAATAATATATAGTCACGTGTCAACCATAACAAAAGTAATGCAATAATATTGAGATGGAAACTTAAAATTAGTAGTACGCCCAAAGCGTAACACAAACTCTACTGAAGCTATACAACTCACAACACACTTTCTTAAGCAATGTGGTATAATTATCCTTGTGTGTGTTTGTTTCTCAAAAATAATCAGTAGTATGCTTGTGCACTGCACAAATTAAATTAAAAAAATTAAAAATAAAAAATATTAATTTTATGTAAACCACAAAAATATTTTTTCCTAATATTATTCAAATTATCATGATAATTAGTGAATACTTGAAGGGTTATGTCTATAGTTTCACCTAGAATAAATTAATTAACTTAATAATTATTGAGTTGTATGACAAAAACACATTAAGTAAACAAAGAAGTAGTAAGTGTTAGCCTTATTGTGGAGTAAAGCTGCTTGAGATGATTAATTATGAGATCTTCACATGCCTTTATCAGTTTCTGTTATTAAATCCAGCTGCATTTCATAACAAACACTATAAGGTTATAGTATTTATTTTCCACATTTAAATTCGCCAATCAATTTTGTTTTCTAAAGAATATCCCTTGCTCACACCATGCACCATTAAATTGCTAAAGAAAATATTTTAAAAAAACAGCATAAATGCACACATTTTGGATTCTAAAATTTTTTATTGTCTTCAAAATACAAAATACTATTTTTTTTTTATAAGTCAAAATACAAAACTTTCATCAACTTTAACTCATGTTTGTTTGGGATTTCAGACTAAAATTTTCAAAATCTATTCTTTCACATCACTTTTCAGTTTTCAAAAAGAAGAGAAGATACTAACATATTGGCAAGAATATATCCAACAATAGCATAGAATGCCTACAGCCAGGCAACCTCTTTACCAATCTAACATAATTTAATGTGTTACACATAACTTTCCTACATAATTCTTTACTTAAAATTATTTACACTTTTCATCCTTCCACTCTCTACAATCCCACCAACTTTTATAATACTGCAATTCATTGCCATGCTAAGTGGGTCTCAACAACATTTTTTTATAAAAGGAAATTGTAATGATGAAATAAATAAAACCCACCAAAAAAATGAAATAAAATAATAATCAAGGAGATATGACATACCCAATAAAAATCATGCCTGACCTTTTTGCTCCACATATGAAATATCTGCAAAATTAAGTATTGATGAGTCTCAATAAAAGAAATGATGAACAAAATAAATAAAAGGAACCAAAAACACACACACACACACACACACACAAAACACTTCCAATTAACAAACCTTGCCAAACATAGCCAATATTATGTATTATGTAGGACTGTATTTACTATTAAAATCCTTGAATATTCTCCCAAGGGAAGTGTCGTTTTGTTTTTCCAGATTAATAAAAGTGCTTTTTTTTTAAGAGACAACATCAGAAATTTTATAACTAAAATAAAAAAATTACAAGTATAATAGAAAGAAAATGTATATATATATACACACACATTGCAGAAGTGATATTTTAGTCTGATAATAAAAAACATAATTATCAGAAGTGGACGCCATAAGTTGAAACTCTATTTCAAAAAAAAAAAAATATAATTATTTGTTTAAATTTAATTATTGTACCTAAATTTACCCTAATAATATAACAATAACAATGAAACTCTGAAGTCTGAACCATACATTAGACTATTAGAAGCCAATGATGATGCCACAACTCACCTCTTCTTTTTCACCAGTTTGAGAATCTTTACTGATTCGTTACTGAAAAAGAGTGAGATCTGGATCTGCTTTCAAAAACTTTTGAACAAAGAAATCCTAATTCAACTCACATCTATAAATTGATTCTTTCAAGTGTCAACCTCAAAAAGCTTAATTTGTTCCTCCTAAAAGGAAGGACCATGAACTTCAGTTAAGAACAACTGACATTTTTTTTTTGGGCCTTTTCCAAATTATAGAACTAACCATTTTTATTTTATTTTTCCATGAATTTCCTTGAGGCTCACACCTAAAATGTCCTAAAGCCTTAGGGTTTATACTTTTAGAGGCATCTTAGTGATGCCTTGCCCGAGCCAATGGAGCAGCAGCTTGCCTTTTACTTGTTGGGAGCACAGATAATCGGTGGAAAAAGACATCAAAACACTAATCATGATCTTCTAGATAATTAAAAGTCACAGCAAAAAAAAAAAAAAAAAAAAAAAAAAAAACTGACCAAGATTTGATAGTAGTGGTGGTGCCAACAAATTAATGTTAAATGTTAAATTTTGGGTGGATAAAATTTGGCTACAAACTTAGTTAACAATAGAAAGATAATATGTGTTGTAAATGCAAAATTTGTATCTGGTCCAAACACCAGATGGACTCAGGCCCAAAGAACCTTATATAATAAAATTTGTAGAGTATGAGTTTGAAATCTAGACTATGGATATTGGATAAAGAGAAAAATCAGGCTAGATTGCCGTTATCCACGTGTTCAATAGATGAGAATAATCAAAGAAATTCTCCTCGGACATAAGCCGAGGACCACTTGTACTGCTTTTTTTATTATTTAAGAACAATATTACAACTACAGTTCCAGTGTATTCTTCTTTTTCTTCCCCCCCTCCTTCTTCTTTCATCCTCTCGCTTTTATATCTCTCTTGTTCTCTTGTATCCATCTTCTTCTTCTTCCTTTTCTTTCTTCCACGTGTATCACAAATCCCCTATCTAGATACTTGTCCCTTCCAGCACCGTCTCGAAACCTTCAAATACTAGTTGGAAGGCTGAACCTCACTGTTCAGAGGTCATTTTCCCATTAATGCGATCAGAGAGGTAGGCGCAGGGTCTTTAATGCGATGGTAGCAGCTTTTTCTCCTCTGATATTTCTCACACGTTTCTCCTTTCAACAGCTACGTGGATCATACATTTACCCAGCAGATCTTCCGGAATTCTGTCTCCAAACACCTTGGCAGGTCCTATGATCTTTTCTTAACCCATCCGAGGAGATGCTCCTCCTCGAACAGCTCCTCCACCCCTTGAAGCGTGAACTAGCCTGAGAGAGAGAGAGAGAAGAAAAACTAATTTAAGAAAATGAGATGGAAGAGAAAACACCAGAGAGAGTCAAGATAATATTTTTTTTTAAATTGACAAATTATTTTTAAAAAAAAAATAGATGTTGATGTGGCATTTTTAATAATATTTTAACGTCTCTGGCTGCCACCTCAGCTATTTTCGTCGGCTAACTGACGGAAAGGACGAAAATAACACGCGTTAATTAGTTTAGAGGCTAAAAATGATAAAAATAAAATGTAGGAACTAAAATGAAAAAATGTCAAAATTTAGGGACTAAAAGTGCATTTATGCCTTATTATTATTATTATTATTATTATTATTATTATTATTGCTTTCATTATTTTTTAGGTAAGATCACAAGAACTTGTTCTTCATGCTCTTCCCGAATCCAAGAACAATCAAACCCAGAATAAGAATAAGAGCACAATCAAACTCAAAACAATGCAAAATTTCATACAAAAGCCCTATCCTCCACCGAAACCTCCAGAACATGAAAAAATTATCAAATCCAAACCCACATGAGAAAACCAACCTAGAAAAATCATCAAACCTCCTACCCAAAAAAATGTCAAACCCAGAAACCTCCAACCCAGAACATGAACTTCATTCTTCATGTTCTTCTCCAAATCAAGACAAACCCAATTGACTAACCCACTTAAAATCAATCTCAACACAAAAAATTCCAACACAACAACATTGAAACCTCTAGGAAATCAAACCCATAAATCTAGAAAAATATACAAATCTGCATTAAAAAAAAAACCTAGAACTGTTTGGGAAAAATCTTAGAACACAAACACACTCAGAACACATGCAAACCCAGAACATCAAATGAAAAAAAAAAAAAATACAAACAAACCCAGAATTCGCCATCAACAACAACACCCAGCTGATCCACAACAACAAATCCGCCATCAACAACACCAAATCCACCATCAACAGAACTGAATCCACCTAGTCGAAACCGAGTCCGAGTCACGGTCAACGAAACAATACGAAAACGACCTCGCGTTCAGTTGAGATGGAACGATAACTTTCCGCTGCCAAGTTCAAGCAATCCGGCGGTTCCGATGAACAAGCCTTCGTTATTGTGACCACATCCAATGGCTACATTGTTCACTGAAGCCAAGCCGAGAGCTTCGTCACTGACTGTGTATGAGCCGTCACCGTAAGCGAGATCTGATTGGAGAATGACTGACTCGTTCCTGAAATGATGGGACCTTGTAGATCTTGTTCTTCTCCTCGTCCTCGTCCTCCCGAAGGTTCGAGATCTGATTGGAGGATGCCTGTAAGGGCTTGATGTAACCGAGTGGTTAAATATTTGAGAGAGGGAGAGAGAGAGAGAGAGAGAGAGAGAGAGAGAGAGAGAGAGAGAGAGAGAGAGAGAGAGAGAGAGAGAGAGGGAGTTTGGGATTAGTGGTAGAGACCAGAGAGTGTAGAAGATTTTTTTTAAGCTGATTGGGTTAACCAAAAACCAAATAAAAAAGAATTAAAATGATTATGAATTTTTATTTTTTAAGGAATGATTTTAGATTAAATTAGATTTAAGGGTTTTTTAAAAATTTTAATTTACTTTTTTTTTTTAAAATTTCTTAGCTGGCTTTTTTTTTATTAATTTAATTGCTCACATAGCATTAAAAAAATGCATAAATGCACTTTTAGTCTCTACATTTTGACTTTTTTCCATTTTAGTTTCTATATTTTATTTTTACCACTTTTAGTTCCTAAACCAATTAACGCGGGATACTTTAGTCTTTGAAGCACCATTCCGTCACCAAACTAACGGGAAAACTAACAGATCAATAAAATAATAATAATAATTCACTGTAGCATTGACACATCAGCATATAAATTTAAAAAATTAATTTATTAATTTTAACTAAATAATAAAAATAAAAACAAAATTAAAAATTAAAAATCAAAAATCAAAAATCAAATGAATTATGATTTAAAGATTAAAGAGGAGAGATTTGGTTCGCATGGTTTGATTTTTTCTCTCTCACTCCCGTGACTTGTGATTGTTCTTGGTGGTTTTGTGGTTGTGCTCCAGCGATTCGTGGGTCTGATTTCGTGGTTGTGCTCCGGCGGGTCATGGGTGACTGTGCTTCGATGGTTCTGATTAGTTCGTGGGTCTGACTGGTTCGTGGTTCTTGGTTGTGCTTTGGCGGGTCGTGGGTCTAATTTCGTGGTTGTGCTCCAGCGGGTCGTGGGTAACTGTACTTCGATGGTTTTGATCGGTTCGTGGGTCCGACTGGTTCGTGGTTGTGCTCCGGCGGGTCGTGGGTGACTGTGCTTCGATGGTTCTGATTGGTTCGTGGGTCCAACTGGTTCATGGTTTGTGGGTTTTCTTTTGGCCGTGGATCGTGATTGATTTGGCCGTGGGTTGTGGCTAATTTGGTTGATTTGGTTCATGGGTTTTTTTTTGGCTGTGGGTTCTGGTTGATTTGGCTGTGGGCCGTGGTTTGTGAGTTTTTTTTTTGTTGCAGGTTGAGAAGTGGTGGAAGAGTAAGGTTGTTGGGTTGCGGCTGCTGTGGTTTGTGGTTGTGGCTGGTGGGGCAACGGTGGAGGTGATGGAGGTGGCTGTTGCTGTTGTACTGTGATGAATTTTGGTTGTTGGGTTTATGGGTTTGGTTGTTTTATTGAAGATTTGGGTTTGGTTCTTTGTTGGAGATTGATTTTGCAGGAGATCTGTATTTTTGTGATTGTTGAGTTTTGTTCTCATTTGAAGATTGCTTTGTATTTTGCATGTTTGGTTGCTAAGAAAATGCAAGAAGGGAAACAAAAATATTGATTTTTTAAATTTCTGGGCAAGGTTTGCTAGAAAGAAAATGAAGAACATGATTAACGGGAAGAACACATGTTCTAGATTCTTCATGTTCTTCCAAAAAAAAAGAGAAAAAAAATTAATTTAATTTTTTTCTTTTCTTTTTTAAAAAATAAGAAAGTTAGAAATTTTATTATTATTTTATTAATCTGTTAGTTTTTCCGTTAGTTTGGTGACAAATGGTGCTTCAAGGACTAAAATGTCCCGCGTTAATTGGTTTAGGGACTAAAAGTGATAACAATAAAATGTAAGGACTAAAATGGAAAAAAGTCAAAATACAGGGACTAAAAGTACATTTACGTCTTAAAAAATGTTAAATATATATATTTATTATTATTTTATTAGTCACGTTAACAAATAATGCATTTCGTTTGTCACTTCAGCATTTTCCGTAACTGGGTTGACGGTAGAAACTATTTTAAAAACGACTATGAAAAAGAAGGGACTCAACTAGGAGCAAAATCAGTTTAGGGACCAAATCGAAAAACAACCTAAAATATAGGGACCAAAAGTGCATTTACGCAAAAAAAAAAATCATGAATGAAGAGCAATGATTACAAAAATAATAAGAAAGGCACAACAAGAAACAAAGGAAGTTTGAAAAGAAAATTGAAAATATTGGTCAACGTTATGAGAATAGATACAGCAGTCTAAGATTATAATTATATATAGCCTTACCTCCAATTTTTTAGAGAGGTTGCTTCCCGAACCCAATCTATCACTACGATGGAAGACACTTGCCAATAAATAATAATTTAGTAAAAAAAAAAGGAGAGATACCAAATCTACAATGCATGCATTTGAATCACTCCTAAAGGTTTACAAGGTAGGGTTTAAAAATCTATTAAATCAAGATTGGGCGATGAATATTACCCAAATCATGGCCCTGAAAGTCAGAAGGGAAAAAAAAGAAAAAAGAAGGAAATTTTGTTCTTAAGCAGTAGTAGTTAAATGACAGTTTGTCTTTCATGTTTAGCTTTTTGGTCCATCATCAGAAAGGCCAAAAGTTGAACCATAAATACTATTTGAAATTTGAAGGGTATGTGAGTGAACACTCACTTAAAACACTTTTTTTTTTTTTTTTTGAGGGGACACACACTTAACACTTTAATGAGAGGAAGTGCTAGAATATGCACACAAAAAAGGAATTTAAACATCAGCACTAGATCATTTGAAAGAAAAACTACTTGATTCTAGTACACTATGAGCAAAATTACCATTTTTTCCCTGATAAGTAAACAAAATTCAAAACAACTAGGACAAATATGATACACCAATGCCTAATAAACAAATTGAGTTATATGCAAAAATTACATACCCTTGATAGAGACAAGACACTCCTCCATCCAATTTAATCAAAATATCTTTAACATAACAACCAGTTCATAAGGGAAAGCTTCAGAGTCCCTTTTTGTTTGCCCAAGCCTAAAGTAAGCCCTACTTCCAAGCTTTCAACCTTACCCAAGAGCAGCACCCATCAAATTCCCTTTGTTCATGCATGGGCACATGAGAAATGAGCAAATAAATACAAAAGACAAACCAGGCAGGCTAAGAGTCCTATGAAGCACATTTTTTTAAAATTTTTTTTTTTTAATTTCACAAATCAATCCTAGATAAACGAGGGTTGTGGTAGGTTGATTATCAAACATGAACCCAAAGATTTAATCCCTAAGATAACCAGATTCAAGGAAAAAGAAAGCAAGTACATCAATGTCAATATCTTTCAAATTCATAAGACAACTTTTTTATAGGTAGATAGTGGAGAAGAGAGGACGTAAAAATAGAACCACAGTATGGGGTGCCACAAAGGACATCATTATTGTAGGACAAATTCACAGACAACTTTTATAACCCAAAGTTCTAGGGAAAACTTTGGAATTCTTAGCCAAAAAAGGCATCTCCTATGTTGAGACTCAAAGAGAACCATCCAATTACTCTAGGAACAACAATAATTCATCCTCAGATTCCAGGAAATTGCCACTCAATAAAAAGGGTAACTAGTTGATGCTGGTAAGTGGCATTATCATCGCGATGATAACCAATTTGAAAGTTCCCAATAACTCCAACTATACAACACACAATAAAGCAACTAAGTCCCCTTCCAAGTACATTTAACGAATTAAACCATATGTCATGTTGTAAAAGATTTGCATGAAATTAACCTATAAGGAAAAAAGATCTGATAAACCCAAGCCAACTAATAGAATACAAGAAAAAACCAGCCAAACAATTACCATATACCAAAACAGAAGCACAACCTAATGATACCAAATCATGCAATATAGTCTTCCAATCAATTTTGAATTTTCTAATTAAGTTTAACAGATCACATATCACCCATTAAACATATACAATAAGATTTAGCCATGGATATTAGGTTCTAGATCCAAGCTGGCCATTTGGTTCTTGATCAAATACAGAGATTTTAAAATTGAAAAAAAAAATTATGAACAGCACCAAGCTCCAACAATGATAGAATATAGATGAGAAAATGAGGAAGAGAGAGAGAGAGAGAAATTGCTTTGTAAGCTTCAAAAATTCGAGTCCAAGACTAATTGATCAAAATAAGTTTTTGAATCAATCAAATAGATGAGAAAGCGAGAGAAATCGCATGGAATTCAGTAACATTTTCCATTAATAAAATATCTAATTTATTTTCTTCTCGTTGGAATAAAACTTTTTCCAACATAAGCATTTTTTCAACCCCTCTTTTTTTTTTACATTACTGGGTAAAAAAAAAAAGTAAAATTTTAGAAGAAAAAAAACACCTTATCTCAACAGTTATCCCAACTGTTGAAATAAGTATGCTAATTTCCTTACTTTTACTCCACAGTTGAGTACAATTGTAAAAATTTAAGGCTTCTATCAATGTTTTTTTTAGTGATTGTAGATAAAAAATTGTTGAAAAAACTCAAGTTATTTTTAGTGGTTGAAGCTTATCAATATTAATTGCATCTCATCAATGCTCCTTTTATGGTGTCACAAAATAACATTTCAAAATAATGAAGTCCTCTTTGTTGAGTTACATATAGACCAGAAACCTATTGAAACAAAATCAAATTAGTGTATTTGACACTCATAGATTTCAATCAATTGAGGTTAAGATGCAATAACGAGGTATAACCCTAGACGAAATTCTAAACACACGTAGGTATAACAGTCACAAATGCGGCATCAATGGTTAAATGGAACAGGAGTATATACTATACGAATAAGTAGCAATTATTTTTGAAAATAAATTAAGTCAATTATATGAATGTAACCCAAAAAAAAAAAAAAAAAAATTGATTTACCTTCAGTACTTATTTAACTGGACATGTTCTTTTGGTAAGAAATAGTGAATTTTAACACTTACATTTTATTTAATTAGTAGGTAATGTAGTAATCACTCATTAAAACAAAATGAAATTTCTTTTAAAAAAGTAGTGGAGGTAAGCTTAATCCAAAAAATATAGGAGGGAGATGTGCTGATGGGGTTCACAAAGTCCATGAGGTACCTAATTAATTGAGTGACTAACTACTTTGACTCATTAATTCCAAGAGAATATTATCCTTTTTAAGGAATAGAATTAAGCATATATGTAAGGTTATTAATTATTTGTCCTAGGCTTCTATTAGTTTCTAGAGCCATTTTGGGAATGACAACAAGACACGTATCAAAGTAAGAATGGTCATTTTAACATTTTGTCTGCATGTATCCACTGCTAATGATTGTAATGAAGCAGTTAAATTTATTTTAACAAAAAAAAAAACTAATGTTAGTTAATCAAGACCAAAATCCTTGTTTGTTACGTTCTAATTTGGGCATTTATATAAGAGATTTGAAATTCAATTCTTGTTTACATTACAAACTGTTTTATTACTCGGAACATGACTCGTTCTGGACTCGGTCCATTCGACCTGTGGGAAATGAAGTACGAGGAAGAGCCGGCGATGGAGAGGGTAGAGTCTGGGAGGGGGTTACGAGCCCAGATGTATGCGAAACTCAATAAGGAGAACTCGCTCCGACGAGTTGACTTGGCCGTGTTTGGTCCTGATTTTGGTTGGGTGTCGGAGCTGGTTAAGTGAATTGACTCACCGAGTCATTTCCATCATAAGTATATAATATATCTCTTTTTGGGTTTAAGAAATCGGTGGCCTTTGATTCTTCTGACTCTGTAAATATTATGTTGATTTTGGACATTTTGCACTGTAAATGCTTAATGGGTTAGGAAGAGAGATCCAAGTCTCTGTTTTGTATAGACTAAGAAGGATTTCTCAGACTGCCGAAGAATGAGTAGCAGTTGGTTTGATCAATTTGTCTATGATTTGTATTTTAACTTTCTGGATTCTTTGTCTAATTTTCTTGGAGTATTATTATCATTGTACATGTTTTGATCACCATTTTTATTTTTCTCTGGTTTAAAGGAAACAAATTCTTAGGCCATTGCTAGTGAAGGTGGTGGTGGAGGATCAGTTGTGGGAGGCGTTGGTGGTTTGTTTATTTTATTTATTGTTATTTATTTTAGGTAACAAATAATAAAGACATAAAATTATAATTTAATTTATTAGGTGAGATATGTGGCAAATTTTTATTGGTGGAAGCAGGCAAAATGAGAAAGGAGATTTGGATACCCTACATACAGAAAAATAATGTGTTATTCATTAACCAAAAGACATCAATACTAGTTGATACAAGAATAGGACACAAATTAAAAAAGACTATAAAACAAATTAAGTGCAAAAAAAGTATATAGTTATAACATATGCCATATCAGAGAGAACTTATGTGCTTCATGTATAACAGAATTTAATTTTAAATATTGTTAACCGTCTTTTTCACCACTTGCTTTTAATTTTCAAGAACATCTTAAAGTTTTTGGGGGTTAATGTTACCTTTTCATTATAATATTACACAAATAAAAATGCCTGCATTAAAACTTTATTGCCATTTTTTTTTTTAAGTTACTTAGTATAACTGTATAATTAAGTATGATGTTTGTTAATAATCTACCTCAAAACTGAGCTGTCCCTCTAACCTCAATCAATTATATGCAATCATTAAGTTACTTAATAATAATAACTAGCCTCTGGGCACGCGTTCACGCGCGTGCTCAAAGGCTTTTTTATTTTTTGGGTAAGGATTAATTTAGAGCATTTATTATAATTTGGGATTACTTCATTTTTCTATCACAAAAAAACCTAGGGGTGTGATGAGTATCATGTGCGGTGAAATAATTTTTCATCATACCCCTAGGTTTTTTTTTTTTTTTTTTTTTTTTGGTAATTAAAAAATGTAGTAATCCCAAATTATAATATATACTCTAAATTAGCCCTTACCCAAAAAATAGAAGAGTCCAAAGGCTAGTATTCTATAAATATCACCTAATTTTTTTGTGTTGCTTCTAATGTGATTTTTAATAGATTAATTTTTGAAACATTACCCCCACCTCTTGCACAGGGCCTTCATTTAAATTGATTTGATTTGTCTCTAAATCAATTTGACTGTGCTCAATGTCTGTTGTTCCACATTCTCTATTATTTATAGAATGTGCTTGTGTATTTTCGGAACTCATATCTAGTTAATACAAATTTGATTAAAAATTAAAATGAATGCTTCCCATTAGTGAATTTAGAGACAACAAAAGTGACATATTACACGGATTTGCAACAATTTGAAAAAAAGAAGAAGTAATAGATGGACTTTAAATATTCTATAAATAAATAGCAAACACTAATTTAGTTTGTTTTTTATTTTGCACATAGGAAAGACATCCATTAACTATTTAAAATTTAAAATACTCAACTTCTACACAAATACAAACTTCCACCACCACACACACTTTCTCCCATTTGAATTGGGCAATTCAAGTTGTACTCGTAGTCTTAACTTCTAATCCTTATCTTATCTTTTCTTTTCTTTTCAAAGTTTTTTAATAAAATAAATCTTTTAAAATTGTTTAGAAATTTCTCTTACTCGGTTACTCCTTATCCAAAATTTAAAATTTTAGATAAGTAACAACTTAAAAATCTTAAGTTTTAGCTTATCTAAAATTTCTTTCTCAAAAAAAAAAAAAAAAATCTAAAATTTAAGAGTTTTAACTGTTCATAAATACATCTACTAGTATTAGCAAAAAAAAAAAAAAAAAAAAAATCCTTACACCTACACGTTGAAGGCTTAATAAAAATTGGTTAGGATAATCAATTATCACTTTTTTCACTTTTTTTAAAGAAATAGAATGAAAAAGTCTCCCAAAATACATGGTTCTTACTCGGTAACTCCTTTTAAACTTTTAGATAAGTAAAAACTTAACAATCTTAGATTTTAACTTATCTAAAATTTCTTTAAAAAAAAAACTTATCTAAAATTTAAGACTTTTAACTGTTCATAAACACATCTGCTAGTATTAGCCAAAAAAAAAAAAAAAAAAATTCCTTACACCTACACGTTTAGGGCTTAATATAATGATGATACCTTGAAGAAAAGTTACATACCTTCTAATGAAATTAGAAGCTGTGTCACTGATTCTAGTTCCCAATAAAAAATCACCAAAATTTTAGCAGTCTTATAATTTGCTAAACCTCAATACTACAATTCTTTCTACTCAGACATGTAAAGGCACCAATGTTAATTTAGAAACGGTTTTGTAATCTATATAAATCAGTGGAGATTTGCAATAAATATTTAACGAAAGGCTTACCTAAATCTTGTAGAGAAGCGTGAAAGTTCAATTTCAGAACAGAGCAAATTACAAAACTAAGCAAAGAAAAATTAATTAATTGATTAATTAAACAAAAGAAAATTCTTACAATTTGAAAAATCTTCTTCTTCGTTCTCGTTGAAGGACAGAATTTTGAAAAGTTCCTGGGCACTAATAAAAACTCACGTGATTCATGTGTTTTTCTCTTCTATATTCAATTAAACCACACCTAGGCTCCTTTTATACAAAGATGTAGCCACTTGAGAAGAGTTTTTGTTGATGTGCAACTGTCAAAAATTTTATTTCAATGAGAAATAATAGGAGTAGACGTGGGGAAGAAGAGTTTTTTTCTATTTCAACTGAGAAGTTCTCTTTTTATGAGAAGTTCAATTCAGAAATTGTGGGGAAGGTAATACGTGGGGACTATACGTGGGGAGTTTTCTAATTTATTGAGTAGAAGTAGGAATTTATATCAACATAAAAGTAGGAATGAAGAGTTTTTTTAGCTATTGAGTAGAAGTAGGAATTTATATTAACGTAGGAGTAGGAATTTATTATTTTTATCAATTTACTATTTTAACCTCATTTTTAAGTTTTAGGTAGGGTATATTTGACAATTGTAAAAAGCAATAACTAACTTTCTTTTGCCAATTTACTATTTTAACCCTATTTTAAAATTGTTGATTAATTAATATAGGGGTATTTTTTACAGAAAAAAAAATCAATAACTAATTTTTTGAATTCTCTTAATATATACAGATAATAAGAATAATTGTGGGGACCCGATGACTGAAAATAGGAAGCACCGTTGTAACCTTTAATTGTTCCTCTAGAACGAGCATTCATGTCCTGAGGAGTGAGGTGGTCTGAGGATAGAATGGAAAGTGACAAAGTGTCTTTGGAGGATATAAGGGGTGCAGAGGGGTGTCTCAGGGGTTGAATGAGCTCTTTGTAGGAAGTTTTTTTGTAAAAGCCTCACCTATTCCTTTGCATTAAATGGTTGGTAATAGCTTTATCAGCTGCATTAATGTGGAAGTGACCTGAACAGTGGATTCACAGCTTAGCAGTTCATTCCACCACCTTCACCAGAAGTCTAAAGGGACAAGTGTCCTAAGGAGATTTAGAAAAATTAAAGATGGAGGATTAGGATGCAAGAGGCTATGAGATATATAAAGGAAAGAGGCTCTCAGATAGTAGGGGGATCCAACGAGAATTGAGAAAAAGAGATCATAGAGAGAACAATAGCTGAGAGAGAGTGAATAGTATTTGTAACAATCAAGAACATTTTCCTCAAGCAAGCCTGTAAAGATCCATTCATATATTCAAATCTTAGGCCCTTGGTCTTTTCTTTTTCTATCTTTGTCCTCGGGCAAAGCCCAAACTTGTTCATCCCACTTTGTATACAGATATCTATTAATTTAGGCTGAGTTTAGAAATTTCAATCTCACTATTCTAAGTGGGCTTGGGTCCCCAGATTTCGTGTTCTTACAATAATAATAATCTACATCAAAACCGAGTTGTCCTTCTAAAGCTCAATCAATTATATGAAATCATTAAGTTATTTAATACTCCCTCCGTCCCACTTTGTTTGTCCTGTTTAAATAGTTAAATTTTTTAAGAAAGCATCATTTATTGTCTTGTCTGCCTTATAAAAATGTATAAATTTACAAAACTGCCCTTAAATAAATTTATCAGTTTTTTTATTAAAAAAAATAGTTATTCTTAATGAGAGAACTAAAAAGGTACCCTAATTAGATTGATTTTTTAAATATTTGTTAGTTTTCTTTTCAGATAGTTTTGAAAATAAAATATGGGTATATATAATAGGAATATTAGTAAATTAATTAATTTTATTTTTAGAAACAAGTTAACATTTTGGGACATCCCAAAATAGAATGGAGGACAAACAAACTAGGACGGAGGGAGTAATATTAATCTTTTTTTTTTTTTTGAGGAATGGGAGTAATATTAATCATTATAAGAGGGTTGAACATTGTTATTTAGTATAAGTATAATGTTTGTAAATAATCTACCTCAAAACTGATGAGTTGTCCTTCTAAAGTCTTAACTCAACCCAATTTCATGAAATTATTAAGTTACTTAATAATAATAATAATTATAAGAGGGCTGAACATTGTTTGACTACGTATATATTTATCTTGCTATACCTACTAAATAGATGAAGTTGATATTACCTTTAACAATAGCTACCATATATGAATATGTGCCTGTTTGGTTACTACGTTTTGCGCAAAAAATTATGTTTGCAATTCTAAAATGTGATTTAATGTGTTTGATAAATTTACAAATTATATTTTTCGGGTCCTATATCATAACTTTTCTACTTTTTTGCATTGGACCAAATGAATAGCAAAAATAAAATTTTTTATTTTTTTATTTTTGTGTGCATAATCTCACAATTTTAAACCACATATTCATCCTGTATATACATACATCTCTGCCTCAGTCAATACTGGTCAACTTGTTTAGCCAAATGTCATAATTTTTATTTTAAAAACTAAGACCTAAAATTTAATACCTTCCATCTTAAAGGAAAAATTGGGAAAAAAATTTAAAACTAGTCTTGAAGAATTTAGACTACTTTATTTGGTTAAAAGGGTTTAAAATACATGGAAGGTGAAACAATATTCCCAATATTATGGTCAAACAATTTAGATAGTAAGTTTATCAATCAGATAATGATCTTCTCCTATCATGTACTAAACAGATATGAAATTATAAATCATGAGCAAACAAATTTTGCCTTGTTTAGAAATTAGAATATTGGGATAAATTGCATTTTTTTTTTTTTTTTTTTTTTTTGCCTTTGTTTAAAGGGCTAAAACCCACGTTGTAGGAACAGTTTTGCATGTATCTTTTTCAGTATACTATGGGCAGGGCTAGTTTTTCAACTGTCAACAGTTCTCAAATCTTTGACTCTCCTCTCTAACACACACGAGTGGTGAAAAAAATGCTGTTTCCCTTTTTGCCCTCAAAGTCTTAATCTCAGTGGTGACGTGTCACAAACCCAATTGACTGTCGGGGTGTGGCCCACAGAGGCATTTCCTTTTTTAACTACCCTCGAAATTTTCTTAATTTTTGGGCCCCAATAAAATGTTGCACAGTGATCCATTCTGATTCTCCATTTAAACCAAGTTTTGAGCTCCATTTCTACAATCTACACCTCTTTGAGTCTCTCTCTCTCTCTCTCTCTCTCTCTCAGTTCTAAGCTTTCTTGGTCTAATATATCATTTTCTAGTTGTTCTTGTTCTTAGATTTGTTGTGAGCTTGAGCTTCATTCTTAGTCTAAACTCTAAACAAACCTGTTTGGTGATCAAAGTTTCTTAATTCCCAGTCTTGAATTGGCCACCTTCACCTTGTTGTGAGAGCACCATTTCTACAATCTACACCTCTTTGAGTCTCTCTCTGGTTAAGCTTTCTTGGTCTAATATAATATTTTCTAGTTCTTCTTGTTCTTAGTTTTGTTGTGAGCTTGAGCTTCATTCTTGGTCTAAACAAACCTGTTTGGTAACTTTCTCAATTCTCAGTCTTGAATTGACCACCTTCACCTTCTTTTTTCTTTTGAAAATGGATGGAATGGGTAGTGATGAACTGATTAGTTCTGTCCCTAACTTTGCTCGCGGCCTTGATATTCTTTTGGTGGATCATGAAACTGCTTCTCTGATGTACCTTGCATCACTGCTTGAACAATATACATTCAAGGGTATAAGTAGAAATATATTAATTCATCATATATTTGCTTCAATCAAAGTTGTTATTTTTATTTATTTTATGTATATGCATTAGCAAAAATAAGTAAATAAATCAAAGTCATGACTTTAATTTTCATGTTCTTTTTGTCTGTTATCCTCCTGATTTTGGTTTTTCATTCGGTTTTAATATTTTATGCTTCATTTCTGAATTCTGATTAGAGACCAGAACTCTATCTTCATTTTCTGTTGCAAAATACATGAGTAATAAGTTAAGCACACCTATAATATACACTAGCCTCGTCACAAAGCTGCGCACATGCGATGACACCTTTTTTTTTTTTGAGTTTAATATAATTTTTCAATTTGAATTTGTTTATTGTTAGTGAGATTAATTACACATAAAAGGGGATTTTAAGAAATTAAAATTTAGGATTTTGAAAATGAGTAAATTGCTAGGTTTAGTGTATACTAGCTTTTAAGAAAAAAAAAAATCAAATGTATATAGATATAGTTAAATAGAGAGTGTGCTAAATTTTAGGAAAAAAGTTTCTCTGATAGTTTTTTGTTATTGAATTTTGTTGAATTATAATTTTAATCTTATATTTTATTTATAAGAAAAAGGATTATTTAATTAGATTAGGAGTATTTTTGACATTTTTTGAATTCATAACTAACTTTCTAAATTCTTTTAATATATAAAGATAAAAATCATAGAGGGTGGCTTTGTATGAAATGTTTAAGTGTGTATTTGTATAAATATAAATATTCATATGTTGGTGCAAGCGCGAACACACAATCATAGAGACATGTATATGACAATTAATAATTTTTTATTCTATATATTAAATTAATAAGACAAATCTTAGCCCAACTCTTTTCCCCCCATTTTTTAATTTATTTAAAGATTAAGGTTACCCACAACAAAAAAATCTTTAAAAAAAAGTGAAAATTTTGACTAATTTAGAAAGAATTCTTCAATGCAGGTAAAAATACTTGGGCATAGATGGATTCATTGATGACCTGGTTATTTAAAAAACTTAGTTCTCTCACATTGTTAACCTTTATACCCCAAGCCCTGTCAAAATTAGGTAAAGGTTTAATTTTTGTTTATGATTTAGTTTTGTAGTTTAGGGTTCGTTTGGTAATATTGATCTAATAACGTTTAAGTATTGTGAAAATACGTATGGGTGAAAGAGTTTTATAGAAATACATGTTGTATTGTTTAAACAACACAACTAAATAGGCCCTCAAAATTTCTTCATAAAAATATTGTCCTAGTTTATTGCTGACTGTTATAGTTAATTTGATGTTTTAACCCTATAACATTATAATGTGTCTGTAATTTTTTCTCGAAATTTGATTTCTTTTTCCTATTCTAGTTTTTCTATAGGAAGATGGCCATAATCTACATTGAACATCGGATATCTTTGATTTAATCGCTATTCCAATTTTACATAATTCTTCATATAATTTATTTTATCAGCATAATTCTTTGTATCATTGATCTTAGTACTTTTACATAAAAATTAGCCAGCTTGTTTAGTATGATTTAGTTGGAGGAAAGTAATTACTCTTTGTCAAGCATATAAAGAGGTGAAAATAAAAGCTTCAACATACATTTATCCTCATTTCATTTTATTATTTATTCATTTGTACATAATTTGTTTATGTAAACGTTACATCTTAAAATTTTTCTTTAGTCTTACATTGACAGAATGAGGATAATGTATATTTTGTGCTTGGAATGTAGTTTTATTCTTACAATTTTCTAGAAAATTTATTACAATGAATATTCATTGTCACTTTGTTAATCTAAATGCCAACAATATATATTGTTGTACTTTCAGTTACCACCACTGAAGTAGCAGCCGTGGCATTGTCTATGATTCATGAAGACGAGCATCGATTCAGACTTGTCATAGCAAACATGAAAATGCCAGATATGGATCGTCCTTCTTTTCTGGATGTACTACTTAAGAAGAGAATTCCTATCATTTGTAAGTTTTTCATCTTACTAAACTTCCTTATTTGGTTTTTAATGTTTTATGTATTAGTACTTATATGAATTGAATACCATGCAGTAATGTCTTCTGAAAAAAGATTAAGTGTAGCAGAGAGAGCCCTATCTGAAGGCGCATGGTATTTCCTTGAGAAGCCTGTTCTTTTGGAGGATCTAAAATACATATGGCAACACGCGTATCGCAAGAGAAAAGATTTGAGGAAAGAATTCCAAAAAGAAAACATTGAAAGAGAGGTGAACCTTATAAGTTCAAAGGGTCAATCCCCTCAAGGTATTGAAATGAAAGAGGCAGGTTGTGTCACTAGCCCTGCCAATGGAAATGCCTCATGTGACATTGGCCAACAAGTAACTATGGATCCAAAAGGAAAAAATTGGGAAATAGAACCAGAAGCTAGTTTGTTTGAGGAAAACTATGTAAGAGAACCTCAACATGAAGCTAATTTTGTTGAGGAAAACCAAGTAAGAGAACCTCAATGTAATTGCAAAGATAGGATGAAGATCTCAGAGGACCATCAACAAGGAGGAACCAATATGTTGAGATCATATTCTAACATTGAAGACAAACAGCAAGAGAGGAGAGCTAAGTTTAGCTCAGAACCAACAAGTTTCTTTACTATCAAAACCCCTGAGGAGCAAGAGGCACAAAGGAAAGATAGCAACTATAGGTCATCAAAAAAGGCACGTTTTCTTTGGACCACAGAGCTACATCTCAAGTTCACAGCAGCCCTTAGCCTGCTAGGCGATAAACGTAAAATCAAACTTTATAAAACAGTCTAATATATTGATTTGTCATTTCCAAATTGATTCTGTTTTTACCTCATCCTACTTGCTATTTTGCTTGCATTGTGCTTAACTCCAAGAAAAGTTGGTGAATTTCTTGTTCTCTTTTTGGATACAGAGGCTCGTCCGAAAACAATACTAAAGTTGATGAAGGTGCCTAATTTGACCATTCGCCAAGTTGCAAGTCATCTGCAGGTTCTCTATCAACTTTTGAAAATTAGAGGAAAAAAAAAATGTTTTGTATAAGTTTCTCTAAATTAAATTTTATGCATTACAGTATATTAAGTGAGGTGATTGTTGAATTATAGTAAAGGTAAATTAGTCCAATACTTTATACCAGCATTTAATTTGGGACTTGAATTTATTAATCTATATGTGAATTGAATTTCAAATCACAGATTAGTCCAGGATTAGAAACCCCTTTGCATTGTTTAAAGTCTTGGTGAATATTGGGTCTGGATTTGGGCCTCCCATCCAAACCCTCTTCCCTTAAATCCTCAAGTGAAAATGCTACACAGCATAAATTATTTTGGCAAATAATGCATTTCTTCTTTTCACTAAACAAGATATTGTGCACTATTATTACTATTATCATCATCATCATCAATAGCAGTGTTGTTGTTGTTGTTATTTTTATTTTTAGTCATTATTTCATGTAAAAAGTAAACTTGCTTATCACAATGTACCTCCTTTCCAGAACCTCTTTTCATTTCTTTCTTTCCTTCTTTTTGAAGATACCATCATTCTGTATGGTATACCGAAACAGCAGCCAGGATCTCCTCCTGAAAAGCAATAAATCCCACTTTTCTAGTAATACTGGCAATTGAAACATTAATTTAACTCTTCAAATTTATCGAATGAAGTTTACTAAAGATCAAAATTAAAGCTTGTTATTAACTTTTCCAGTTTTTCCTGATTATTTAATCTTGAAAATGGAGAGTACATATTTAAGGCTATAACGTGATAGTATTGACAGGGGACATAAAGGGAATAGACTATAAAAAGCCAGCAATAATATAATTGTTCATGTCTTATATTTAAACAGACAAGAAAATAGTGCGTTTCAATTAACTCAACTAGTAAAGTTTTTAATGGTTGATTAAGAGATCTGGAGTTTTTGTGTCTTAGTCTGATGATAAAAAGCTATCATCAGAAGTAGACGCAATAGGTTGAAACTCTCTCTCAAAAAAAAAAAAAAAAAAAAAAAAAAAAAAAAAAAAAAAAAAAGATAGACAAGAAAAGGGCTGGTATATAAAACTTTCCCCATGCAACAAAAAAAAAGGCCTAGTATATAAAATAAAAGAATGTAACTTGTACATGCAGTCATTTTTATAATGGCTGAGATCAATCACAAGAAGTCTATTCAACTGTGTTAAAATAACTTTAGTTACTATAACTTTGAATCATATACAAGCAGCAGATAGAAGGAACATGAAAGATTTAGATCTCCTATCTGCATAAAATCTTTGAATCTTTATTTATTATTTTTTTTTTAATACAGATTTTAGTAAAAGAGGCTTTGTACTAGCATGAAATTGTTAAATCCTTTTTTGCTGTAACATTATGTACTCAAGCATTACTTGTTTTCTTTCCTTTTTCCTGTTTTCCTTCTTATTTGGATTCCAAAGTGGCTTGCAACTATTCTTATCACGATGCTTTTCTTCCCAATATCACTGGAAGAAAGGAGCATGCCATATAAGTTGTGAAATTAACGCTTTAATAGATTTTTCGACGGAAACTGATCACAATGGCACTACTCACTTTGTCTATATTTTCTTTACTTTTGAATTTGATATTGGTTTAAAAGATTAAGAGTTCTTATCCATTTTCTTTTCTTTGTGATTTTTTTGGTGGAAGCACTGATTTCCCCCTCTCCCCTCCCTTTTTTCTCTTTTCCTTTCTCTCAGAAATACAAAGCTCAAGTACAACGTATCAACGAGGTTGGTACAATTAATTTACCTTCTGTGAGTAAATCATACTATGACAGAACTGGAATGGCACAATCACTTGAGAAGCAGAGTTCTTTTCCATCCCAGTTGGGATATGGAAGTTCTTATTTCAGAAGTGGAGGTAATACAACACAATTTGCCCCAAACATTTTGCCTAATCAGGGACCGTATGCTGGAAATCTTGTCAATCATGACCTTAGAAATCCCAACCAGTATTTTGGATACACGGGCCTTTCTGGCAATTCAAATCCATATCAGTTCACTCATACCAATGGAGTTCAGACACAAAATAATCCGAATTCATATCTGTCCACTGCCACCAATGGATTTCAGACACAAACTAATTTGAACTCATATCTGTCCACTGCCACCAACGAAGTTCAGACACAAACTAATCCGACTTCATATCTGGCCACAGCCACCAATCGAGTTCAGACACAAACTAATCCAACTTCATATCTGTCCACTTCCACCAATGGAGTTCAGGCACAAATTTATCTGAATTCATATCTGTCCACTGCCACCAATGGATTTCAGACACAAACTAATCCAAATTCATATCTGTCCAGTGCCACCAATGGAGTTCAGATACAAAGTAATGCAGAGTTTCAAATGCTGAACCAGGTAAGGGAAGCAAATAATTTTCCTTATGATGTTAGCATGAACGGAAATGAAAAGGGGAAACAGCCTCTTGAGTTTGAAGATGGCAGTGTTCAAGTACCTAATTTGGACTCACAAAATTTGAGTTACATGAATCTAGATGCACCTTCTACCTACATTTCAGAAGATATGTTTCAGTTCTCAAATGTGACTCCTGAATTAAATCAAACGTTAGATTTTACTCAAGAATTGGATGCTCTTTTAAGTTCACCAAATCAGAACCAGTTTTCAATGGATTATACTGTGACAGCCAAAGAGCTGGAATGTGTGCCAGGGCAGATAACTTCAGGTGATGCAAACATTCAAGGCAATTTTCCAGAAGATTTCACCAATGAGAGTCAACAGCTGGAAGTTACAGTTGGTCATGTTCCTCAAGCCTCTTCATCAGTTCAAAATCATTCCTGGCAGATAACTTCAGGTGATGCACACATTCAAGGAATTTTTCCAACAGATTTCACCAATGAGCTGGAAGCTACAGTTGGTCATGTTCCTCAAGCCTCTTCATCAGTTCAGAATCATTCCTGGCAGATAACTTCAGGTGATAACATTCAATGCAATTTTCCAACAGATTTCAACAATGGGAGCCAACAGCTGGAAATTACAGTTGGTCATGTTCCTCAAGCCTCTTCATCAGTTCAGAATCATTCCCAAACTGAGTATTCTGATCTGTTGAAAGTGCTTGAAGAAGATCCAGAAGAGTTTAATGCTTTTGGAAGTGAACCTGATCTGGGTGAGGTTGATCGATACTGTGAGTGGCTAAGGAACACTATGTGTGGAAACACTACAGGCCTAGAACAGCTTGATGAGTGTTGCAATTCATGAAGTTTTCATCAAAAGGTCTGTCCCCTATTCAAATCTACAGTGACGCAAGACCTAATTGAAAATTTTAATTCAAATATACGTTCTCATACATTATATGCTGATAATTTCGTTCAGCGTTTTAAAAATGACTCATATTCTGAGTATTTCTGAATGTTTTTTATTTTAGGGGTGCGTATCCACCAGATGAAGCTTAATTTTTGGTCCAGGCCTCATAATCAGGAGTAGATAAAGGCCCTTTTCTCATGCAAACTGGATGGGGAAACCTTATAGTTGATATTCTACAGATGGTGCAGTCAAACTGTAACTGGAGTAAGCTTAACTTGATATGCAGTGAAGGGAACTTTAAAGAGCTTGGAGAACTTTTTTTCCTTGATTGTTCTCTGCTATATTTCAGAAACTTCATATGTTATGAAATCTTCAAAAGCCTCTTTATCATTACAGTCTTCTTTATAATTGGATTTGGCTGCATCAGGAAGCAGTCAAGTTCAACCTATTACTAAGTGGGACTTCTTTTTTAGTGATATAATTTTATGAGATTATTATTTCGTTAATTTTTCGGAAGTGGCTTTTCAGTGGAAGCATACCAGATTTTATGTGCAGGATGATTTATATCAGAACCTACCATATGATCAATATTTGGGAGGAGGGGGGGGGGGGAGGGGAAGAGGGTTAACTCACTCTTGGCAGTTTAGGCTTCCTCTAAGGCAAAAAAAAAAAAAAAAGTACATATGAACACGATCTATTCAGTGGCAGAGACATGGAGCCAAAAAGGACATGCAGCTGATTTGGATTTCCATAGGCTTTAAGATTACATGCATATTAAGCTATAACCAACTCTGCAGTGTCCTTTTAAAGTGTTAGGTCCATATCAGTATGATTGAGAACATAATCGAACAGCTGAAAACTACAGAATATATATAGTCATCACTCATCAACATTTGATTGAGAGGAAAAATTCCAAGAGTTGGATTAAAAAGATTATCGCATTATATTCCTGTTTGTAAGATATCCAATTCTTTGTACGTACATGACTTCAGGCATCTATATTGGTTATAGGACCTCTAAACCAGTGACGAGCACTGAAAATCCAAGAAGAAATGACAAGAATAAACAAACAACCAACCGCTACAGGAGTGTAGTTGAGTGTCTCATTAGTAATGGGATAGGATACAGGCAATGAGAAGAGGACTGAGATGGTTACCACCCAGAGAACGGCAACCCAACCGACAAGGATCCCGTAGCGGCCCAAGTTGAAAGGTCCGGGGATAAAGGACTTGCGTGCCAAAGTCACTCTAAAGAAGATGGGTAGGGCATAAGCAATGTACAGTCCAATAGTTGCTATAGATACCATAGCCTGAAATGCCACTGAGCTTCCAAGAGACTGCAAAAGATTTAGAACAAGGGTGTTAAAGGCTAAGTACAATAGTGTGTACTGGCCAACATAAAAAATGACATAACTTGGGACTTAAACAAGTTCAAGCCATATTTCCAATGTTGTGTTTTATAAACCTGTAACGATATCTACCCTTAGAACTGTCATTTAGTAAACTAAACAAACAAACATAAAAGAAAGAGAAAAAAGTTCATCACCAATTATATATCATAATTATAGATCTAGCCTTTTTCCACTTTTTGTTACAAATCCAACTCATGAAAATCACATAGCCCATATTCCTTTTGTTTGACATTATTTAGACAGATCCCCTCCTAATAAGGGTATTTGTACCAAACACCCCCTGGCCCCCCTTACCTTTTTTTTTGTCTTCAACTCATGCATGCTGGGAAAAGTCCAGGAAATAAATATTTCATGCTTAATTACTATGAAGAATACATTTGGAAAGGGACACATGTACGATACAATGTGTATGTGCCATCTTTGGGTCAATTGGCACCTCCTGTGTTTCAAACGGAGGCATCCAAGATTCATATCCTCCCTCACCCATTTGAAATGTGTAGTAGAATACTTGACTTACTCATGCAGGCATCACTAGTTTATGCGGTAGACATACTGTATGTCATAAACCCTTCAATAGTTTTTTGCAATTTTTCCTAGTTCTTTACTTAAAGAGGTCTTCTCCTAGTGCTAGAGTTATATCCAATACTAATAAATCAGTATCTTAAATGTATCAGATACAGTGTCAAAATTTTAATGCCAATGAAGTATTGGATTGATACTAGGAAGTATTTGAAAAGTATTATCTCTGATTTAGATAGATTTAAATATGATACAAATATAATTCCCTTGTAGATTTTTCCAGCTACATAGCTAGCAATTCTCATTTTATCCACTTAAAGAGAGACAAATTTCCCTGCACTGTAGTGGCAACTCCAGTGCATAACTATAAGCAACAAAGAACTCTACATATAATGTTATAATACCTATGATAATTACAAGAGTAAATCATCTAAAACACAAAAGGAGGGGGGGGGGGGGGGAGATGTGCATACCGTCAGCGCCATGCAAAATGATATAAGGGCAGAGAGCCACACAGCATTTATGGGGACCTCCTGATTGTTCACTTTATGCCAAACTGATGAAAATGGCATGGCTCCATCTCTAGAGAAGGCATAAGCCATCCTGAAAATGAATATTATGAAGTAAATAGTTAAGGGATCAAAAAGTGAGTCCTATCTCATGTTATTAAGTCAAAGAAATGTATGCTTACCTTGAGTTGCTAGTAACAGAACTCATACCACAGAAAAATATGGCAACAGCAACCACTCCCAAGCAAATAATTCCTCCAACGCCAGTGCCGTATCTACTCTTAAATACTTGGTAAAATATTTCAGCAATGGCATAACCACCAGCATCATTGTTTTCATTTAAAAGGTCTGATATGTTAGTTACTGCAAAGGTGATCCCAAGTATGTATCCCCATCCAACAATAACAGATATCCCAATGGAACTGATTATTCCTCTTGGTCCATTCTTATCAGCACTCTTGGTTTCCTCTGTCTAGAATTAGAAATTCACAGGAAACAGTAGGATTTAGTTACAGTTATATGAATAAATGCTAAGTCATCAGCAGAAAGAAAAGTGCCAAAACTCAAGGAATTGGG
Organism: Castanea sativa; assembly: GCF_040712315.1. Lineage (NCBI taxonomy): Eukaryota > Viridiplantae > Streptophyta > Magnoliopsida > Fagales > Fagaceae > Castanea > Castanea sativa. The sequence goes on along the minus strand of NC_134020.1, from coordinate 53,415,253 downwards.
ACTAAGAATGGCATAAATTCCAGATACCTTGTTTAAGATTCTGTTAATCTGAAATAAATTAACTGAAATATTTTGTAAGCAAGTAGAACTGAAAATAAGCACCTGATTTTATGAGCTTGGATTCGCATTACAATAATGACTAGCCATACTTGAAAAACTAAAAACATCTGATTCCAGAGATTTTGTTATTAACAAACTGTTCATTTTATTGTGTAGTGTCATGGGGTCACCTAATAAAAGTTTTGGAACTTCTCAGACATGTCAAGATCGACACTTTTCTTTCTGCTTCTGAAGGCAGTAATTTTTTTGAAGGGATGAAGAGAACAGTGCAATTTACCATATGAGCAGAGGCATCATACCCAGTTAGGGTATATTGACTCATTAGAAGTCCCAGAACAAATATGTATACTTTACTGTTGATTCCTTCACCATTATCGGTGTTGAAGTAAGTGAAAACAAACTTGGCACTAGCCCTCTCCGTCGCGACAGAGGGAATGAGAATCATAAGAACAAAGACACCTGAGGATGCCAAGAAGCATTAGAGATCCAAGAAAGAGATTTCCATGAGCAATACCATGGGAAAACTTGAAAAGGAGAAATGGCAAGGAAACTCTTCATACCTACTAGGTTCCATAAAGCAGCTAATTGTCCAAATAAAGATAACCACGTGATAGGAAGACTGTTGATGATAGCATGTAGGAGTAAAATTCCCCCATGGAAACAGATAACAACATATTTGGATGCCTCATATCCCCCTCCATTTTTTCCACCTGTGCTAAGTAGAATTATCACTGAAATCAGCTGTGCAAGTGAATAATCTATACTTGTTGTGACAGCCCACTGCAAATGAAAAGGTATCCAAATCAGTTAGAGTTCATAACAGATTATATCACATCCAAGACAAGCTTGACCTCCTAGTGGATTTTGAAGAACTTGAAACACCAGGACAGACTATGCTCAGTAATACCTGACCAACAATGTTGAACCTGCATAAACATAAAAATCATTTACTATGTATCAGAAGATGTGATTGCAGCAATTCCAAATTTCATGTATCTTATGATTGGCTTGACCAGCTGGTTCAACAAAATAACTAAAATTTTAGGCTTAGTGGCAACAGGAAAACAACACTGACCATCTCTTGTTTTTAAAGATGTACAACACTGACTAATGACTTTTCATTCATTGTTCAAATAAATATCAACTTATGACAGACAATGCATATTGTAACAAGCACTATAATTACAGGTTGTGAAAAAAGAAAAGAAAAAGGAGATAGCAAACAAGTCGTGTTGAGCACAATTTAAAGCTCAATCACCTTAGATCAATTTAGCTTTTTTCACTAGAAATTAAATTCCCTGCATGGGAAGTTGGCACCTTTTTCACGGCCCCAAAGGAACAAAACTAGAGTGGCAACCAAATAAGAAAAACCGATCATATTTTAAGAAATTGGGAAGTTATGAAGGATAAAGACTTTAAGCTTATATGGGAATTAATGCCATGGTCTACTATGATTGAAGCTTTAGCATCGACACCCCTAGGAATTGTTTCCCTGATAATTGAACTAAATGCCCCTTGAGGCCATAATCAGAATCAGATTAAGACAGCTAATGCAAATCAAATCCTGAGAATGCTTGCTGATGATTGCAGGTGGTTGATGATGACCTTCTGCCTGGAGGCTTGCATCATGCTTACCGGGAGTGTAACAAATGTGCAGACCTGTTAACAAAGAAAGGAAGTCTACACTCGAATAACAGAGCCTTTTGAGGTTTACCATTTCCCCATGAGGACATTAGGCCATTGTTGGCTTCTCACATTTCAAATATGTACCCCAATTGTATGTTGTTCCATTAATCTAATCCTAGATCCTTTTCTATCCACTTACTCTAAAACCCCAATAAAAAAAGTCAACCACTACCTTATTCTAAGTATTGCAGATCTCATGAATTCCAAGCACAACTTGAATTCCTCAACAAACATAGAAATACACAGCAGCAACAACAACAACAATTATACTAAAGCTTAGTCCGAAATCAAAGCACTTATTATGTCAACTTAACAGTGGTGATAAAAGCAATTAAGGTGTCAAACCAATTTATCTTTTTTCATTCTTCTTATGATTACTGCAAGTCAAACCAACAAAGTAACTTTCCAAGAAAATGATTACCATCCAGTTATCCATGAGGCAAAGGGTGCCCATCCTGGGCCAGCAAGCTTTGCACTCCAATAGTAGAGACCACCAGAGGTTGGGTAAGAGGAACAAATCTCACTCATAGACAACCCAACAAACATGGTGAACGCACCAGCTATTAACCATCCATAAGCTAAAGAAACTGGCCCACCATAGGTTAGCCCAGTGTTGTAAAGTGTGGTTACACCAGTAAGCACAGAGATTATAGAAAATGAAAACGCAAAGTTCGAAACCACCCTGCAATTCCCAATAACCAAAACCATAAACCTCAATGACCCACTTCAAGTTTTGCTATGAATTGAGGATCAAAGAGCAAAACAAAGCAAAAGAATGAGAAACAAGAAAAGGGTAGTTGAGAAAATTTACGATAGATCACGCTTGAGCTCTTGTTTGTAGCCAAGCTCATGAAGCCTGGCATGTCCTGAATCAACAGAAACGCCGCCGTTTTGAATACCAGAAACCATCTTCTCACAGCTGAGAAGAGTCAGAAATAGAAAGAGGAAGCAAAAGATTGAGTATTTGGTTGTTTCAGCCAAACATTCAATCTCTTTCCTTCCTTCTTGGAGTCTCTCTTTCTCTCTCTCTCTCTCAATCTGTATCCGATAGACCGATACTATAACTCTGATATTTTTATGCTAATTTCAATATTGTGTGAGAGAGAAGCAAAATCAAACGTGTGGAATGAAGAAATGTATATACTATATTTTTTGGCACTGTAGCAACTATAAGCACAATTTAATGGTCAAACAGAGCTGCCAATACTATATAGAAAGTTGGAATCTTTGATTTTTGTTAAACAAGTTGGAATCTTTGATAGCTGGAGAAGAAGGTGATGGTGACTGGTCAATGACTATATTATACGTGCTTTGCTTTGCTTTGCTTTGAACTTCGCAAATGTATCTTGATGATTTCCTGAATTTTCGTATCTAAATTAAAAAGTAGGCATGCTGACCTTTCGTAATTATTATAGTATAAAATGTACAGCTAGTTCTCCTACATAACCGTTATAATACCAGATTGTTTCATAGGCTTGATATTACATTCTATGGATGAGATTCTAACTCTTTTTTAAGTCTTAACAGCTAGTAGATCCCAAAGGCCAACAAACACATTTTTAAACACAGCTAGTAGTGTCATAAACACACATGCTAAAAAAATAATGGATATTCGAGATATATATATATATATATATATATATATATATATATATATATATTATAATTTGTAGGCATGATTCATTTTGATTATGCCTACATTTGGATTGCAATTTGCGTCTGACGTTTTTTGGATAGGTCCTATGCATGGTTCACAGGACTTATAAATACAAATTTCAGTAAATTTTTTTTTAAAATTAGGTCTCATGACACTATTCACATATTTAAAAATTATTTTATTACAATGTTTTTAGTTTTCAGAAAAAAAAAAGTATATATATATATATATATATATATGATTTTCTTGTTATTTGGATGCAGTTTGATTTAAAAGAATATATATATAAACACACGCAAAGACATCATTTAATGGGATTTGAATGAATTGTGTGGACAATCAATGACATGTCTTTTTTGGCCTGATTGGCTGATTGCAAAAATACATAATAATAATAATAATAAGATAATTATTGCTTTGACGACCGACTTGAGTGGGAACGCTTCAATTAAAGGACCACAAACACTTTCTTCTTAAAAAAAAAAAAGAAAAAAAAAGAAGAAGTTGTTTTGACGGCCACACCAAGTTACCCGCTAACAACATAGTTACAGGCAGTTTTTCAGTTTTTTGGTAACTTTTAACAACTTTTGACCATTTTTTATTATCTTTTTTGGTAATTTTTTTAACATTTTTTTAAAAAGTAAGATACAAAAAAAAAAAAAAAAATTAACAATATTAACATTAAAAAAAGAAAGAAAAAAAAGAATAGAAAAGAAGAAGACCACAAACACTTTGGGCTTTGTACGACCTCTTCAAGAAAGATTCACAGACACAGACGGTATATAGGCTTCTAGACTTTAAAGAGGATTCTGGTGTTGTACCATTTGACAAAGCAGTAATTTCCTTTACCTAAAATAGGACAACATATATTTTTTTTGTTTTTTTTTTTTGAGAAACAATAGAACAACAAATCTAGTGGCAAAATATTTGACAATTTTTTTTCACAATTGATAATAGATAAATCTTCACTGTAGAATAAACTTTTTCTGTTAATAGATTTACTTTAAAATGTTAAGGATCATTATTGGATGATTCAAAACAAATTATCATCAACGATAACATCACTTGCATTGCAATGACCAATATAATACAAAGACAAAGATATAATCTTTTCTCAAGAACAATTAAATTGAACTATATAATTTATATTTATTGGTCAATGCAATTATATGATTGACTAAAGTAGAAAATCTTAAGAATGAATTCTACCAAAGTTTGGTCCTAAAAATATATTTGGAGTAGTCCTTTTACTATGAATGAACCCTACTATTTCACTAGGCATCCAAAAACACCAAAACAGTGATGGACATGGTTGATGGTCCCAAAAAGTCAAGGATTGCCTATATATTGGAGAGAGAGAGAGAGAGAGAGAGAGAGAGAGAGAACTAATTAGCACATTCAGCAGGTGGATATATGACAGCACATTGCATAGAAATTTCATATATGAAAGGTAGAAAAATTGTAAAAATTGACTTGCATACATTTCAATTTGTATGCAATAAGTTGAATTTTCATTTCCATTTTTCAATGAAGTTATCATTTTCTTCACCTTGATATATTTTGAGACACAATGAAAACGGAAACTGAATCTTTGACTGGATAATCATATATGAAACCATTTTAAGCAACTTTACCATTCCCCTAAGCCATTAAAAGTTTTTACTTTAATAAAACTTTGCCCCTTCAAATTGCAAAGTCAAATCCAACATCTTTCACTAGAATGTAGGCATGTAATGGAGGTTGGATTAGTGACACCGACATATTTGGATTAAACGTCCTATAGTTAATGGGTACAAAATTGTAGGAGGACCTTTTGGTGTGGTGTGTAACTGTTCTCATCTGCTAAATGTAGAGTAGACTATTTATATCATTTTGAGGAGTTTTAGTATTCCCATGTTGTCCAAAAAACTAATTTTTTTTATTAAATTAAGTATGGCTTTCTTTAGATAAACTCTAATTAAATTATGTTTAATCTTCTATCATATCTAATGAATGAAACTCCAAATCAGATTCTTGCACAATTCTACTCTTGACTTGAAGTTGAGATTCATCGAATCCCTAAACTTAGGCATAACTCACATGCTTCTTTTTCTCCCTTATTGACACTTGACAGCTTAGCTTACACGAATGTGGATTTGTTTACACCACTTTGCTTATTAAATTGCGATTTTATTGTCTATCTTTGGTGCCTACCAAATATTAATGCACATGTTTGGGCACGTAATAATAGAGAGCACGAAAGAAAAGAACACAAACACACACTTTCTCCTTCCCTGTAATTGGGTTACGAGAAAGTATTATAAATCTATATTTATAAACGAAAAACAATCACAAGAAAAAGGAGAAGCAAACAAAACATGTTTCAATAAAACTATCACACCAAAATTATGTTATTGAAGGACTATTAACTTTCTCATTGGATTATGGCTGTTACAGTAATTTGCATCATACAATTGATGTGATGAGTTTTATTTTTTATTTTTTTATACAAGATAAAATTCTACTTTAACATAATCTAAGTGTATGTGTGTGTGAAGCTCCCTCCTGGAAACTTGAACCCCGGCCCTTGTAATGTGTACAAAATTTAGATAATGAGCTATTCTTTACTAAGATAAAGTTGATGAACAAAGCAATAATGGGTTTTTATATACTATTCAATAATTTTAAACGAGAAATTGAGCTCTCGGAATATAATTTTAGATCAAATTAATTTAGATTTGGGAAATTTATCTCTTGAATATATCGTAAGATATGATTTTGTACCACAAGTATGAGATGACCTACTATTCTCAACATAGATTTATCATTCAATTGAAAGGAATAAGCGCTTTTACTTGTAAACAAATTCAAATAATAACAAATTACTACCTAATAATCAAACTATTAATTTTCAATCATTAAGAGAATATCACACAATTTTCCATCATTAATGAGATAGGCCACTCTTATCCTTTAAAATCTATAAACCTTTCACGATTGGATGATCCAAAATAAATTGGGCTTGGAATAGATGGAATAGAAAAGCTAGTTTCAGCCATAGGGTCAAGACCTATTCAGTACTTAAGGCACTTCTTGGGTCATGATCCTAATTATCTATTGGGATCATAGACCACCGTCATAATTGGGCCATGGAACAGCAACAATATGAACTTCTGGTTATGGCATTTACACAATGGTTTAGGACTCTAAACTTTTCAACTTTAATAGGTCCATATTGTAAATGCAATGTAAGAGCTCAACATTGTTCAGACTAGATATTTTTCTTTATCTTAAAACCTATATTCAGAGACTCAAAAAGATCACTTGGTAAACTAATTTCAACCCAATATCATATTATTATTTCTAGGCATTGAAAAAGATAGATTTACCTTCCAATTTTTCCTATAATTGTAATGCTAGTAGGAGCGTCGTAACCCACCCCAATCCCAAACAGTTAGCCCATTGATTTTGGGTTTGGAAATGTAATAACTAATAGCCCAACCCCAAAGGCCAAGACAGAATATGAACCGAGATTGAGAGTATATAAACTAACAAACTCCACAAAAATAAATAGGAAAGGTAAAACTTTTAAAAATTATATGTAAATCAAATAAAATAATTAACTGAATGTCTAAGTAATAGGCCCAACATGTGATTTCAAAATACTAACTTAGAGTTTTAATTTTAAGTATTTAATAATTCATTTATTTTTCAATCTTAAATTATATACTACACCAAAAGTCACATGCTACAAGACAACAAGAGAGACAAAAAAAAAAAAAAAATCAACAAATAGATATAATTTATTAACTCATATATCATAGTTACGCATTGTTTATGTCATCTTTAATAACGTGTACGATAAGATTGATTGTAGCATTTCTCACATAGTCAAATGATATTGAAAGGTATTGTTTTGGATTGTATAGTAGTTAGTTAATAAACTCAAGAAGTAAAAATTAAAAAAAGAAAAAGAAAAGAAAAGTCAACAATTGATTTTTAGCATTGACTATTAAGTACCATTACCACGTGTGACACAAAATACAATTGTACAAAAGGATAGGAAACAAACCGTACCAGCCAGTGATCCAAGAAGCAAAAGGGCCCCAATCGCTGCCACAGAGCTTGGCACTCCAAAAGTAGAGCCCACCAGAAGTTGGAAAAGCAGAGCAAATCTCGGCCATAGATAGACCCACAATCAGGGTCAACATTCCCACTATGGGCCATCCATACACCATTGTTAAGGGCCCACCATAGGTGAGTCCTGTACTATACATTGTGGTCAGGCCTGTGATTACTGATATGATGGAGAAAGTTACTGAGAAGTTCGCTATTGCTCTGCACAATGCAACAACAAAGAAAGTAACAAAAACCCATTACTACCATTTCTTCTATTTTAGATTCCACACAACATTTTGAACATTGTACATAGCTCTTTTTGATAAATCCCCAAAAGGGTATGAAACAAAGTGGAGCTCTAATAGTCTAATTATTAAGTTGAAGTTACACTATGATCAAAAACCATTACAAAATGTCTTCTTTCATTTTCTAAAGTTTTGTTTAAATCTATATATCTTGTGTATCTAATGTGGGGTTCTCAGTCACACGCTATGAAAAATGAAACGTACATATCAGATGAATGAGATAAAATTATAATTAGAATTATTATTTCAAAACTTGAAATACATGCATGAGAAAATTCTTGCCTAAACTATTATACCAAATGTGGGTGTTGGATTAAAAAGAAAACTAGGAAAAAAAGAAAAGAAAAAAAGAAGAGAAAGCAAGCATACGAGAGGCCCCGGGTGAGTTCTTGCTTGTAACCAAGCTGTTTCAAGCGCACATCATCGGAAGAAATGGTGTCTTCGTCAGCAAGAGGTTGATAGGAATAGGGTCCTCCTTCTTCTGCAATTCCAATTCTGCTGCTATTCATTTTTTGGTTTTGCCTTGAGAGTCTCGGATTGATTCTAAGCTCTGTGATTTTGATTTTTGTATATATACATAGCTACCTCTGAAGTCTGAAGTAATGGTTTGGTGAAAAACAATATAATATATATATATATATATATATATATATATATATATATATATCTAATCTAACAGTCAAATTTTGTAGTATAAAGATTTCAAAGAATGGGAGATCTTTGACAAGTTGGTTCGAAATTTTTAGATGTGGGGCCAAATTTATATATAAAATAAGATTCAATCTCCCTCTATTATTCTTTGTCAGATTGGCAGTAACATAATTTATCTATCAACTGCTTTTGTGGCCGCAGTTTTTCTCTATTTAGTATATTTACCAACTGTACAGAATATTCAATGCCCCTCATATTTTAGCTTGATTTAAATTTTTTTAATCTAATTCTACTTAATTTTTGATAGTTTCAAAACTTTGGATCTCGAAAAGTTTTAATTAAAACTTAATTAAATTACGTCTAAAACTTATGCAGCATTAAGAAAACCTGTCATATGTATCACAAAAAGGTGACATCTCCATTAAATTGTTTGTGTTTTATTTTAATTTTATTTTAATTTTTTGTTTTATAAGCTTTCCTTCTTTCATTATTATTTATGTTTTTTTAAAAAATAAAATTACCACATGTAGGATTTAATTACAACCTTGCGGCTTCTGTTATTTTTAGTTGACAAACAAGTGAGTTTGGAATTTTGGATTGGCTTATTATTGATTGCTTATTTTCTCAAAATGGGTAAAAGTATAAGGATTTGTATATATACTTACAAAAACCAAAACTTTAAAAAATTGTATATAAACAAATAAATAAGTTTAAAAAGATAAAGTCCAGTTCATCCCAGTATGAGTATATGCTTGATGTCGGACTTATTATATATCCACGCACATTACACAATCAATTAAATTGGGGCATCACAATATATGCCACTAAAACAATCCTCTATGTGATTAATATATGGATTCTTTGAATTGCTCCAATACTTGAAAGGATCCATCACTAGAAAAGTTTCACTAATCTTTCATGAAAATAAGTGTTTTGGTGCTAAATAACACGACTTTTATATTATTGAGAAGTAGAGAAAGTCTAACCATTAATAAACTTCTTTAAAATGTCCTTAAAATATCCAAAATTAGAACTTATTTCTCTTTTTTGTATGTGGCTTATCATGATAAACAGATAAAGTTTCTTATCTTGTTGAAGAAAATGTCACCATATCCTATCAAATGGGTGGGGACTTGTGGTAGCGTGATGAACTGCCCTTGCGTTCAAGCAAGTCTAACCATCTGTTTCAAAATGGGTGGAGTACCGTGATAAAATTCTACTGTTCAACTAAAACTTTTAATTTTTTTGAAAATGGATGAAAATATCATTGTTTACTTGGAGGACCACAATTTGACTTCCTATAACCACTTTAAAAATAGGTCTGTGAATGTAATGTCAAATGTCATAAAAAATTTAAGTATGTTTTCCTTATCACTAATTGGTTTTGAAATGAATTGACATAACTCACATAACATTTTTTTTTTATAATTCTTATATAATAACAATTGTTTACCACCTCCCCAAATAAGAGGAATATTGTCATAAGAGTTGTTTTATTGCTTGTGGTTGAGTAGTTATTGCACTAAGGTTACATAGTTCGATAATTTTATTTTTATTTTTATTAAATGTGAATTTTAACAAATTTATTTTTAAATTGTTTTTTTTTCTTATTCTCTTTATGCTCGCGAAGTTGAAAATGATCTAAGAACGATAATCATCTATAATATATATAAAGTGTTGGCGTTGGATAATTATCTTGTCCTCTTTTTTTTCACGGGTAGCCTTTCTTTTATGGACAAAAAAGTACTTATTTCTGGCCAATAATTACCCCCAATAAGACGAGGGAGTATTTATTTATTTTGAAAGTCTTTCTACATGAATGACATGTGACATTTATACCACATGTAACCTCTATTAAAGATAAAGAGTTAGGGTTTAACTTCTGCTAACCACTCTCTTTAATATTCACATTAATTGCATTATTGCTAAAATTTACACTTAAGCATAATTTCTAGGTCAATTTACAATTACTGACACCATATCTTGAGATCAGTAGGTGACCATTCTAAAAACTATACAAACACATTTCTTTGATTTTATTCCTTAGATCCACGTGTATCCTAGTGGGTGTATGGAAATGCCCATGTGTTGGTGTTGCCATCTTGATCCACTTAGGTGCATTGCAATACATGTGCTACTGTAGTAGCTCTTATATAACAATTGCATGCCTTTTAATAATATTTTTTATCCTCATAATTTTGATGTTAAGACTTAAAGACCAAATTGAGTTTATTTATTTTTGTGGTATATATATTATATATATATATATTTTTTTTTTTTTGACCACCTCATACAATTTTTTTATTTTTGATTAATTATCCAGTGTGTGAGACGAAAAAACTGCACACCCCTTAGTTAGATGCTTACGAATCCTAAATATTTGCATTAGAAAAAGAAAAAAAAAACCCTCTATTCATTGGGTACTTTTTTTTTTTTTTAAGTCCTCCTCTCAAACTGTTCATTGGATACCATTTAAAAAAAAAAAACATGGTTGCATCAGATTGAATCAAGGAAGTCAATACCGTACCGGAGGTTGTACCTGTTTGGCCACCGGTACGATATATTTCGAATACCGGTCAATACCGGTGTACCGTTTCGGGTTTACCGCTATTTTATATATATATATATACACACACACACACACACACCAAAATCTCTAGAACTATGTTTATAAACATATAATATTTCACTTATATTATAGTAAATATAAAAGTTTATTATAAAACATTACCTCAATTCAGAACAAATTATTCATAATTTTAGACTTTAGTATCAAATAAAAGAAAAAAAAAACACAATATAAAAGATAGAAAGCTTAGTTGTTCATTGCATACTAAGAAAACAAATAATACTAAGAAGTTAATGTAAATAAGTTACCATTATGCCTTTACAAAAATTCAAAAATTACAAAACTATAAAAAAAAAAAAAGCTTTTTTCTGTATCGGCCGATACGCCCGGTACCGGCCGGTATTGCCCGAAATTGGCCGGTATGGCCGGTACGACCGGTATTTTTTCCGGTACAATATAGAAGTGTACCGGTACCGGTGCACTGACCGGTACGGTACGTACCGGCCGGTACGGCCGGTACCGGTACGGTATCGGCCACACTGGATTGAATTCACATATTAATTTCCTGGTATAGATTGTAAATGTTTTGGCACTTTCTATGTATTTGAATATGGATAAAGTTTAGCTACAAAATTGATTGTAGCTTAAGATTATAACTTTACTCAATAAAATAAACATTACTACATATTTTGAAAATCTAATCATTGAATTGCATGTTCTTTACGCTTTTAGTACACACGTAAAATTTTGTGTCAATTAGATATTATTTACTATATGATCTATAAGTTTATATTTTATGCATAATTTTAAACTACAAAAACTTGTAATTTAAACAATTTATTGATGACATAGTTATTAACCTTCAATGCTCTAGAAATTTTGCAAACATAGAGGATATAAGAAGAAGATGTAATCTAATAGTGGACTTGTTAAAATTCACTTCCAGTAAAAAAATATTGAATAAGGTTGTAGCCTAAGACTACAACTAATTTTGTATCTAAACTTTGTTCTTTGGATATATTTCTTCCTTTTTTATTTTTTATTTATTTACAGAAAATTAAAATTATTAAGAAAAATATATATGCTTTAAATAAAAAGTTTCACTTCACAACTTTGATTTACAAACTTACAATTCACAAATAGACCACTAGAAGAAGCAGATAAACTTCTCAAATTTCCCAAACTCGCAAAGAAGTACAAACACAGCTGTGAACCAAAAAGAGAAAAACAGTACACAATTTTTTTTAGATAGAGTTGATGGCTACGTTGTTTACAACGCGAGATCTATGATAATTACATTTTATCATTATATCAAGATATTAATTGTTATTTAGTATAAGCTCGACTCGATAATAAGAAGTTTTTTCAGTTAAAATTTGCATCATCAAAGTCCGTTATTTCGCAGGTAGAGGTTATCCTCTTATAGATTTCCTAAACAAATCTACTATCAACTTCCTCACCGCTAGAAACCATTGAAATCTGTCTGCCTTTTAGGGACCCCTCTCACCTCCAAACATTACTCACTTTGTTTAGGTTCCCCACGTTGCTCGCCAACAGAATCATCATGTCAACATATGCATCATGAAACTTTGTCAAAACCTTAGTTGGTGAAGCAGTGTTAAATAAATGTTTTGGGGGTGTTCTTCTTGACCCGTGAGCAGTACCCCCAAGCCTTGCAATCATGAGCTTCTTTTTATTGCTATCTGCACCATTTAGCCTTAGGCATCTTCTCCTCCTCCAATACCTTTCCAAGTTTTCATAATATGAAGAAGGAACAATCTCCATTTGGTAGTATATGATATGAGAGACAAATGTTAACTAGAAAGATATGTATGTGTGAGAGATGTTGAAAGAGGCTAGTGAGAGAGTGCTTTTATAGAACCGAAGCATATTCAAATGGGGTTTGAATATAATAAAGGATTAGGAATTTTGGATAGTTGTCATCATGGACGGAGCCATGGTTGGAATTGGGGGCAATGGCTGACCCAATTTTTTTTTAAATATATTATTATATATATGGGTACTAATTTTAGCAATTTTATTTTATAAAATTACATTTTTGTCTCTTTAATAATATCATTAATTCTTTTAAGAGTATTGTTATACTCACAAATTTTTTTACAACATTTTTGTAAACTGTTAATGTAGCAACTTCTTATTGATTCACATTTGGGTCCACAATTTATATTATTTTTTTACTTACCAATAACCACTTATCACATCAACAATATGTAAAAAAGTTTATAGCTCTGGTATTTTTCTCATTTTAAAGTCCAAATCTTAAACAAAATATACAAGCCCAAAAAAATTAATCCAACAACGAAATTACCAATAGTAAAACTTAAAAAAATTAAGCCTAGTCAACCAATTTTACTCAAAACAAACAATTTGACCCTTTAAAAAAAATTTTAAACAACCAGTAGCTAAGCGACTAAGTAACAGCAAAGTCGGAGGCTGAAATCACTATATACAACCAGCAATAAAGCCGCCCTCCTAACTCTAAGTTCTGGCTTCATCCCTGGTTGTCATTGATGTATAATCCGTGAAGGAACATGGCGGATATAAGGGACAAGTAAGTTTTCTTAATACTTGGTCAATATATAGCCTATTTGACCAAGCAAGGGTTATTAAATTGTTACTAAAGTTTTTTTTTTTTTTTGAGAGTTTCAATTTATGGTATCCACTCCTGATAATAGTTTTTTATTGTCAGACTAAGACATTAATCAGTTTTTGGTGTAGGCAAGAACTGAATCCCAGATCTCTTTCCTTCATACTTTTATTCATTGTGTGTGATTTAATTATAGGGATGACTTTTTGATTAAAAAAGATTATATCAAAAAGTCTTTCTTACTTGCTCTTGCGGAACCAACAATTATTCCAATAATTACATATCTGATTTGACCTATACGGATATTTCTTGCTCATTATTAGACAATAACTTATTCACAAACCTCGTGTTTCATGCTTGTTTGAGTAATTGCAATGAGATTCTCCAATATCATGCTAAGAATAGTAGTAAATAATATCCGATTAACACAAAATTTGACATGTGTATTAAGAGCATAAAAAGTATGCAATCCAACAGTTAGATATTCGAAATATGTAAAAATATTAATGATATTAAATAATATTAGATTTTCCTTCATACTTTTATTCATTGTGTGGGATTAAATTATAGGGATGACTTTTTGATTAAAAAAGATTATTTCAAAAAGTCTTTCCTACTTGCTCTTGCGGAACCAACAATTATTCCAATAATTACATATCTAATTTGACCTATGGACGAATACAGATATTTCTTGCTCATTATTAGACAATAGCTTATTCACAAATCTCGTGTTTCATGCTTGTTTGAGTAATGGCAATGAGATTCCCCAATATCATGCTAAGAATAGTAGTAACTAATATCCAATTAACACAAAATTTGACATGTGTATTAAGAGCATAAAAAGTATACAATCTAACGGTTAGATATTCGAAATATGTAATAATATTAATGATATTGAACAAGGTTGTAACCTTAGGCTACAACCAATTTTGTAGCTAAGTTTTGTTCATATATATATATATATATATATATATATATATATATATATATGAAAATTTTGATAATAAAATATTATTTGGAATAGAATTTAAATTTTTAAAACTTAGATAATAAAGTTTTTATCTAAAATAAATTATTGTTAAATCATATCCCTTAGTCAAGAGTTTTGTAGCTTAATATCCTAATAAAATATTAATTTAATAAGATGCAACTTGAGGAAAGAAAAAAACAAAAACAAAAACGTGAGTTGTGTGAGATTTAAATTTACAAAATTTTGATGATAGACTTTTAATTTTATTTAAATTAAACAGCTGTTAAATGTTATCCCTTAATTTTAGGAAATATATCATAACAGATAATATAAAAATTAATTTACTAATTAGTTGTTTTTAAAATGTTGATAATAGGTTTTAGGTTGAGTAGAAGTCAAAAAGTTTTTTTTTTTTTTTTTTTTTTGTTGAAAATTACACTTTACCACCTTAAATTATGCACCGGATTACACTTTACACTCTAAACTATCCGAATGCACACTTTGCACCTTGGTGTTACTTTTGCTGTTATGTTTGACAGAATTCTACTACATGTGACAAACGCATGCTTGCTTAGGTGGAACAAACTTAAAAGACTGAAACATTCTTCTTCAAAATCAATTAAAACAAAAGCCAATTTTTTCCACATCTCTCTATATCGCGTGTGTGCCTCTCCCTAAATTCAAATTCTTCTCAAAACCTCAGGTCTCACCCACCCCACCCATCAATATCAACATGCTTCTTTCGCAAGGTTGGAATTACAACAGTAGCATCATATTGTAGAAGTGAGATGGAAATCTTTTCCTTATTGGGGTATAAAGTTAATTGGGCTGCTGCCGTTATAATGCAAGATTTTTTGGAATGCATAAGGCTGGGTGTGTATATACTTGATGACAAAGGAAATGTCATCAACTGCTATGTGCTCTAGAGGAGCTTTCTTATTAGGTATGGCTGACTTAGCTGCATTTTGTGCTATTCAAGCTATTTTCTTTGCTCTTGAAATTGGGATCTGAGATGCTTTTTTGGAAACTGATATGCAACAAGTGCTGAAAGCTCTGCCTATGCCCAAACTAAATTCGTCAAGTTTAGTTATATACAGTGCATTTTGTGCTTATTTAATATGGGAGTAAATTAAAATTAAATTCATTTTGTGCATTTTGTGCTTATTTAATATGAAAGCTCTGTCAATCTCCTTATGTGTGAAGAGATCATGAAGAAACATAGTTCTTGGTTCGAACAATGTGGTCAAATTCGTCACCAGGTAGAGATTGTGGATCATGATGTAGCCCAATGTCCTCATCTCCATGGTTAAAGGAATTGTGTACATTGACTTCTTTTTTAGAGTACCACCGAGGAGATCCACCATTGGCTCAAGAGAGTCCAATCTATCATCATATTGGATGTAAATTTTTTGAGCTGGTGGATGAATTTCCAATAACACTTGAATGGAATCGCTTGAGATAAAGAATTCCCTTTGCTGCACCCAACAATTAATGCGCTCCCCTTCCACAATGGCATTTGAAAAGAATTTCCTTACGATTTCAGCAAAGACATTCCCACTTTGATTCAACCACTTTGATTCAACAACTTTATCCAAGTCCTCTCCTTGAACACTTCAGGAATGCAATTGTTTTCAAGGGTCTCCTTTTTTACAACCCATCTATGATGATCGTTTCCTTTTTGTAGAAGTTGTTGTATGCCAACCCTGCATCAACATTTCAAAAATTCTTTGCGTCCGTGCGTGGACGCTTTGATCCTTTCTTTGTGGTAGAATGCTTAATAGGTGACATTTGCAAAAAAATTCACAAAACACAGAGAAACAAGTGCAAAAACATAAACACAAGAATACAAACTTGATTAGTACGAACTTAGTCTAGAAAACAACTACAAAGTCCTAAAAGGAACATAAACAAAGTCACAATATCATGTTATGTACCCTAAACATGTTGTAACAATTATCTAGCATGAGTGATATGCAAAACATGACAAGTGAACAAGAGTATGCGAGAAGTGTGCATGTGGTGTGCATATGTGATGCATGATCAAGGCATGACAAAACACATATGGGTCAAAGTGTGTAAAACACACAACCAATGATCAAAACATGATAAACATGTATAATCATGATAATCCCCAAAGTTTGGTACTCATCAAAATCCAAAACAACACCAAAATGTCGTTTGGGCATTTTATCAAACACTTGGTATGCATCACTATAATTAACATGTAAGCAATGCATGAACATATGTGAATCTTGCCTAGATACATGTTAAAATGCTACAAAGGGCCAACACAAACACAAACAAAACAAATGGGACAGAGCCCAATGAAGAAATTGAAATTTTTTTCACAAAATAGAAGATTCCCAACCTTTTTTTCAAAAATATCCCAACTCATGCAAAAACTATAATCTAAGGCATTAGCTTATGAAATAGAGAGAAAAGATTGAATGAACATACCTTAGAGATGATTAGGAGATGATTACTCTTAAGATTTAGTTAGGTTTTTGAGAGAAAATAGGTTTGGGTCTGAGGGAGGCAAAAAAGGTTATGTTTAAACAACTGTCATGATCATTCCTTTAAAAACTGAAAACACGCGTTTTTCGCGGGATAGCTCCTCGTGAAGTTACTCACGAGAAATGCCACTGAAGCATAGAAATTTTCGCGAGATAGGCTTACTCGTGAGACAGTCTCGAAAGTTTGTCTAAATTACATGTGTTTTCATTTTTTGTCTATCTCATTTTTTTGGGAAGAGCTTAGTTGCGAGCTTCTCGTTAAAATGCCTCTGAAGGAGTTTTTGATAAAAACATAAAAATGCAATATGAACAAAAACTCAAAAACACAAAAGCATAAAAACACTTTAAAAAACATATAGAATACTCAAAAATCTTTTTGAGTTTTATAGACAAGTAATTGAGTATACACATCACATTTGATCATGTACAATCACACAAATGAAATAAGTATTCATTGAACAATAAACTTGTGTGTTGTGTGTGTGTATCAAATGTAGAATAGTCCTTAGTTTAGAGTAAAATTTCAATGATCAATTCAATCAAGTCATACACAACTAGTACTAAGTTAAGTGGTCTATCTCAATTATAGATATGAACATATATGACCTCCCATAAGAAAATGATCATAAAACTTTGAAGCATTTCTTTTTAGCTTCTTACATCTTATAACTTTTGATCATATAAGAACATTACATCTCATTTTGAGATAGAAGCCTGAAATTTTTGATATTTCAATTTTGTGAGTAAGCCTTTGGCTTTTTGAGGCACCATACATTTTAATACAAGCCGCTTTCCTTTTTTCCTAGTCAAATACTAGTACGTACAATGGCTTTTGCAGTTCATTATCTCTTTTTGAGATTTGACATTAGTTGAGCTATAGAGCAAAAACATAAAAAATGTAGGAAGATATATAGGCACAAGTCTATACATGTATCAAAATCAACAAGACTATTGACTAAACATTCATGACAAGCTTGAAGATCAATTTACAACAATCACACATAGATTTCAAGACTTTTCCCACAAAGATAGATGTGCATACAAAACAAGCTAAGCTCGTAAATGCACTACGACATTATTACGAAGGTACTAGGCCAAACTTACATGTGAAATGTGCTCAACATATACGATCAAAATTTTTGAAATTTTCACTTTTTATATGTTTTTGGATTTTTACTCACACCAAAACAAAGCAATAAAAGTAAGATCAAATGTAAAAACAATGCATATAAAGAAATGCAAGATGCACAAATGCATGATAATGAAGCATCTAATGCAAGAAGAGTCCTACAAAGATCGAAAGAATTAGATCAAGGACCAAAAGAGTATAAACTCAACCATAGGAACCCTTCCTCATCCAAACGGAATGATTGCTTGGAATGAGTGTCTCATGAGAAGTGAGACGATGGTTGAAAGAATGAGAACAAGAGATGCACATAGACAAGGAGGTAAGAACATTAAAAACTTTCTTTAACAACTTACCATTTTTCCCCCAAATCCGGTTTTGCTTTCATAGCACAACTTCCAAGAAGCTCAAGTTTCTCTTTTCTTTTGATTCTTTTAAGAGCTTGAAACTTAGAGTAATGAAGTCTTAGATGACCAAAAGTACCACAATGGTGACAAAAAATGGGTTTAGATCCACTAGGCTTTTTAGGGAGGGATCTAATAACATGATTTTGTTCTTTTTTCAACATGGAACATTAAGGTCTTATGTGACCGATCACACCGCAATGGTGGCAAGTAGGAACAAACTTGGATCCACTCAAAACCTTAGGATGAGACCTAAACAAAGGCTTAGGCTTAAGAGCCTTGCTCTCCACGTTTTGATTTCTTTTGTGTGGAGGAATATACACCGATTTGTCCTTTGAGGTAGAACTCACAATAGGCATAAAATCGGGTATCACAACATGATTGCAACAAATATTTTCATCATTTTTAGCAGTAATTTCAGCAATCAAACACTCGGCATGCATCTTAAGAGATTCATTTTCACATTTAAGTTTATCAACAAGTTTGTTAGACAAAACAAGTTTAGCATCCAAGTCCATATTCAAACATTCAAACTCCTTCAACTTTTCATAAGAATTTTCAGCAAGCTTCTTATACTTTTCCAACCAATTTATTGGATTCATTGAGCTTAACAATCAAATCATCATTTTCACAACGAAGCTTGCTCAAATTCTTACGAAACTCCTTAGCCTCTTTCTTCAAAAGTTTGATGTTAGGAATATCAACAACACCCAAAGATTCATGTAACATGACATCATAATCATGAGGATAAACACTTATAGAGGCATTTTCACAAACACGTGGCATGCTACAATCATCAACAACCAAAGAAGCATACAAAACACTATCCATGGCAATAAACACAAGGGTCAAGGATCACACTTAGGTAATTAAACCAATACAAGTGTACCCACTCTAATACCAATTGAAAGCTCGGATTTGTGTAATAACACAAGAGTTGTTCAGACCCCAATTTAAAAGATTACGGCTCGGTTGATTTTACTCTAACTTAAACTAAGTGCAGAATAAAGTAAATGCAAGCGAACAAGCAATAAAATTACTCTAAGCCATATTCACCATATAACAACAGTAAAATGAAAGCTAAAAGAGTAGGGAAGAGAAATGCAAACACAAGATAACACGCCGATGTGTTATTGAAGAGGAAATCGAAGAGCTCGGCGAAAAACCTCTCGTCCGCCCTCCAAGCGATAAATCGATCCACTAGAACATAAGTTGGGATACATGAATAATAAGAGACCCTTTAAGCCTAATCTACCCAATGCACCTAAGCTCTCCAAGCTCTTACTCCAACAAGACTTCTCGGAACTGTGTCTTGTTTAGCTTTCCAGATCCCACAATGCGCTCGATTGTATCCGCCAAAGCTTGGCTTCTTCCAATGCTTTCCAGCAGCACAAAAACCTCACTTGACACTTTGATTGGGTGTGGTAAGTGTTTGGGCTAACAACCTTTCAAGGATATGGATATGAAGAGGTAGGAGTATGAGAAAAATCGTAAAGGATTGTGTAGATGATTGTGAGTATAACAATCTCTAACTCTCAAGTGTGTATGCTAGGGTTTTCTCTCTAAAAAGCACTTTTTCACAATATGTGGGTAATGTGGGTATATATAGTGTGGGTGAAGACATGGTAGAGCAGATAAGTCAAAAAAGCAAAACAAAATGTTTCGCTAGTATTTCACAGGAAGGCCTTACCCGCGAGATAATCGCGAAAACTAGTTGTCACTAGATTGTCATGACTCTTCGCATTCCATTCATGTGCTCTTCACGTGGCTTACTTCGCGGGAAATTTACTCGCGAGATACCTGTGAAAACAACTCATTCTTCAATGCAAGCTTGAGTCTTTACACTCTCTCTCACACACAACCCATACAATGAAATCCCACATAAAATACAAGGTAAACATGATTGAACAAAATTACAATCAAATTTGGCACAGAATTAAAGCCAACACAAAATAGTTGTAAATAACAACTTTACACTACCAATAGATGTGTTGTGTGGATCCCTAAACCTTAGCATCTTAATATATTGTTATTTCTCTCAATTTAAATTAACTTAACTAAACCATAAAAAATATCTTCAATTAAACTTAATTATTTTAGTTTTATTCTCTTGTGGTTTGTTAATTAATTCCCTTTTTCCTGTAGATTAGACTTCGGACTTACCGAGTTATTACTTCGCGACAATCCTGTACTTGAGAGCATTATTTAAGTTGCAGCAAGTTTTTGGCACCGTTGCCGGGGATTAGGCGATTAGAGAAGCATTCCACTTCATTTGGAGAGGTTTTCGGCATTAAATTTCTTCACATATTTGGTAATATCTCTCCAACTCTTTTCTTTTTAAGTAGTTTAGTTTTCCTTTAGAGTTTTTCTTTTATTTTTACTTCTTTTTATTGTTAAAGGTATTTGTTTTCTTTTCTTTTTCTTTCTTGCTTTACTATTGCATGTGTATTTGGTATCGTGATAGTTATAATCGCTTGGTTAGAATTGAGTCTAATAATTTGTTTGGTAATTTATCTGATTCTTTCACACATTCTCACACACTTGATATCATGACAAACTTAGAGAGTAATCATAGTGATGAGAATAATTTACATGACGAAAACTTTAATGCTCACCAACCCATTAGAACTCTCAGGGATTATTTGCAACCTAATAGGAGTAGTGCACCATTATGCATCATTTTTCCAACTAATGTAGATAATTTTAATTTTAAGCCCGATATAATATTCACATTAATTGCATTATTGATAAAATTTACACTTAAGCATAATTCTAGGTCAAACCATATTTTGAGATCAATAGGTGACCATTCTAAAAACTATACAAACACATTTCTTTGATTTTATTCCTTAGACCCACGTGTATCCTAGTGGGTGCATGGAAATGCCCATGTGTTGGTGTTGCCATCTTGATCCACTTATTAGGTGCATGGCAATACATGTGCTACTATAGTAGCTTTTATATTTACCATTGCATGCCTTTTAATAATATTTTTTATCCTCATAATTTTGATGTTAAGACTTAAGACCAAATTGAGTTTATTTTCGTGGTATAAATTATGTATATTGTGACCACCTCATACGATTTTTTATTTTTGGATAATTATCCAGTGTGTGAGATGAAAAAACTACACACCCCTTAGTCAAATGCTTAAGAATTCTAAATATTTACATTAGAAAAAGGAAAAAAAATTCTATATTCATTAGATACTCTTTTTTTAAGTCCTCCTCTCAAACTGTTCATTAGATACCATTTAAAAAAATATACAAAAAAATCGTTACGTTGCATCAGATTGAATTCGCATATTCACTTCCTGGTAAAGATTGTAAATGCTTTGCCACTTTTTGTTAATTTCGATATGGACAAAGTTTAGCTATAAAATTCACATAAAAAAAATTAGCTACAAAATTAATTGTAGTTTAAGGCTATAATCTTACTTAATAAAATAAATATTATTGCATATTTTGAAAATCTAATTGTTGAATTGCATGTTCTTTATGCTCTTACTACACATATAAAATTTTGTGTCAATCGGATATTATTTACTATATTTTATATACTTATATTTTATGCATAATTTTTAAACTACAAAAATTTGTAATTTAAACAATTTATTGATGACATAACTATTAACCTTTAATTTTCTAGAAATTTTGCAAGTATGGAGGATATAAAAGGAAGATGTAATCCAATTGTGAATTTGTCAAAATTCATCTCCAATAAAAAGATATTAAGTAAGGTTGTAGCTTAAGGCTACAACCAATTTTGTAACTAAATTTTGTCATTTGGATATATTTCTTCCTTCTAATTTTTTTATTTATTTACAAAAAAAATCAAATTAAAAAGAAAAATCTATATGCTTTAAAAAGAAGAGAAAATTTTCACTTCGCAACTTTGATTTACAAACTTACAATTCACAAATAGCCACTAGAAGAAGATATAAACTTCTCAAATTTCCCAAACTCACAAAGAAGTACAAACACAGCTGTGAACAAAAAAGAGAAAACAGTACACAATATTTTTTAGATAGAGTTGATGGCTAGGATTTAAACAACGCTAACTCCATGATAATTATTATTTCATTAGATCAAGAAATCAATTGACATTTAGAGTAAGCTCGACTCGATAATAAGAAGTTTTATCAGATAAAATTTGCATCCTTAAAACCCATTATATCGCGAGTAGAGGCTATCCTCTTATAGACTTCTAAAACAAATCTACTATAAACTTCCTCGCCACTAGAAACCATTGAAATCTGTCTGCCTTTTAGGGACCCCTCTTACCTCCAAACATACCCACTTCGTTTAGGTTCCCCCCGGTGCTCGCCAACAGAATCATCATGTATGCATCATGAAACTTTGCCAAAACCTTAGTTAGTGAAACAGTGTTAAATAAAAGTTTTGGGGTTGTTCTTACCCCGTGAGCAGTACCCCCAGGCCTTGCAATCACGAGCTTCTTTTTATTGCTATCCGCACCATTTAGCATTAGGTATCTTCTCCTCCTCCGATACCTTTCCAAGTTTTCATAATATGTACATGTAGAAGGAACAATCTCCATTTAGTAGTATTGATGTGAGAGACAAATGTTAACTAGAAAGATATGTATGTGTGAGAGATGTTGAGAGAGGCTAGTGAGTGAGTGCTTTTATAGAAGGGAAGCATATTCAAATGGGGTTTGAATATAATACAGGATTATATTGTCCTCATGGACGGAGCCATGGTTGGACTTGGGGGCAAGGCCCCCCCCCCCCCCCACACCAAATGTTTAAAAAAAATATATTATCATATATATGGGTATTCATTTTAGCAATTTTATTTTATAAAATTACATTTTTGTCTCCTTAACAATATCATTGATTCTTTTAAGAGTATTGCTATAATCACAAATTTTTCTACAACATTTTTATAAACTGTTAAGTTAGCAAATTCTTATTGATTCGCATTTGGGCCCACCATTTACAATATTTTTTTACTTACCAATAACCACTCATAACATCAGCAATTTGTAAAAAAGTTTGTAGCTCTAGCATTTTTCTCATTTTAAAGACCAAATTTAAAACAAAATATAAAAGCCAAAAAAAAAAAAAAAAATTAGTCCAACAACAAAATTACCAATGGTAAAACTTAAAAAAATTAAGCCTAGTCAACCAATTATACCAAAAACAAACAATTTGACCCTTTAAAAAAATTTTAAACAACCAACAGCTAAGCAGCTAAGCAACAGCAAAGTTGGAGGCCGAAATCACTACACACAACTAGCAACAAAGCCGCCTCTTCTAACTCTAAGTTCTGGCTTCGTCCCTGATTGTCATCAATGTATAATCCGTGAAGGAATATGGCAGATATAAGGGACAAGCAAGTTTTCTTAATACTTGGTCAATATATATACATTTTTGACCAGGCAGGGGTTATTAACTTGTTACTAAAGTTTTTTTTTATTTTAGAGTTTCAGTTTATGGCGTCCGCTCCTAATAATAGCTCTTTATTATCAGATCAAGACACTAATCGGTTTTTGGTATATGTGAGAATTGAATTTCATATCTCTTTCCTTTATATTCTTATTCATTGTGTGGGATTTAGTTATAGGGATGACTTTTTGATTAAAAAGATTATATCAAAAAGTCATGGTTATATATATATATATATATATAAACAAGGTTATTTCTATTGATTGGTCACAAATCAGATGTTCTATTTCTTAATATTTTTTACTTGCTCTTGCGGAACCAACAATTATTCTAATAATTACATATTTGATTTGACCTATGGACGAATACAAATATTTCTTGCTCATTATTAGACAATCACTTATTCACAAACCTCATGTTTCATGCTTGTTTAGGTATTAGTAATGAGATTCCCTAATATCATGCTAAGAATAGTAGTAAATAATATCCGATTAATACAAAATTTGACATGTGTATTAAGAGCATAAAAAGTATGTAATCCAACAGTTAGATTTCCAAATATGTAATAATATTAATGATATTGAATAAGGTTGTAACTAGGGGTGTGCGTGGGTCGGATTGGGCGAGTAATGACTAATATTTCTATCCAACCCGCCACTAGAGGGTTAGAAAAATTCTAATCCGCCACCGATCCACCAAAGTCTAAATCCGGCGGATTGGTTACAAATTTTGGCAATTTCAATTAAGCAAGTTAAGCAAGTTCAATGGGTTGGCATTAACAATGATCTTTTAAAAAAAATTATCACATAACTAATGCACAAAAAAAATTAAAGGTAGATTTCATTTAATAATGTCAATTCCAACACAAACATAGGGTCAATGAAAAAGAGATATATCATCTCTAACAAACCTTGCCCCCACCAAAAAAAAAAAAAATGGTAGGCTGCCTTACAACTGAGGGAAATTCAATCAACAAACCCAAAGTCTTAACATTTCCAAAGTCGCATCAATGAATCAAAATAATAACATACCAACATAACAAATAAACTTCAAAATGGAATGTATGTTCTTAAAAACAATTACCACAAACTACAATTAGTTACTAAATACAGAGTATATATATACTTTTGATAAACTATAGAGTATATATAATCAACCTTGGTGCCTAAACTAACCATATTACAAACTATAAGAACCACTAAGAGTATTACATATACACAACAGTATAACTAATTCTATTATTAGAAACTAAATGACCTCTAGCTTTTCAAAAAAGTTGAGGAAGAAAAAGTCAAAACAACAAGAAAGAGGGAGGGAGAGGAAGCAGAGTGTAGTATATGGTTGAAGTGAGTTTAAGGTCTCCATGTTGATTTTGTATATTTTGTTTAAGGAATTGATTATTGATTAGCTATAAAAGTTAATTAGGTAAATTGATTAACTTTAATTAAAGAATATACGGTTGAACAATTTGAACTTATATATATATATATATATATATATATATATATATATATATTATTTATGTATAATTAAGCGAGCGAGTTGGATTGTAGTGGGTTGATAATTTTTCAATCCGTTTCCCAGCCCAATCTACTATTTTACGGGTCTAACCCATCCAACCCAAACCGCCTAACTTAATGACCCGTACAGGACGGGCGGGTTGGTGGGTCGAGCAGATATTTTGCACACCTCTAGTTGTAACCTTAGGTTTTAACCAATTTTGTAGCTAAGTTTTGTCCACACATACACACACACACACACACACACACACACACACATATATATATATATGAAAATTTTGATAGTAGAATATTATTTGGAGTAGAATTTGAATTTTTAAAACTTAGAGGACAAAGTTTTTATCTAATTTAAATTATTGCTAAATCATATCCCTTAGTCAAGAGTTTTGTAGCTTAATATCCTAATAATATATTAATTTAATAAGATACAACTTGAGGAAAGAAAAAAAACAAAAACAAAAACGTGAGTTGTGTGGGATTTAAATTTAGAAAATTTTGATGATAGAATTTTAGTTTTATTTAAATTAAATAGTTGTTAAATGTTATCCCTTAATTTGAGAAAACATATCATTACAAATAATATAGAATTAATTTACTAATTAGTAGTTCTTAAAATGTTGATAATAGATTTTAGTTGGAGCAGAAGTCCAACCTTGCGATAGAAGCATGTTGACATTGATGGGTGAAATGGGTGGGACTTGAGGTTTTGAGAAGAATATGAATTTGGGGAGAGGCACACGCATGAGACAGAGAGATGTGGAAAAATTGGCTTTTGTTTTAATTGATTTTGAAGAAAGGTGTTTTAGCATTTTAAGTTTATTCCACCGAAGCATGAAGCACGTACTTGTCACATGCAGTAGAATTTAGTCAAACATAATAGCATAAATAACACCAGGGTGCAAAGTATGATAGTTTAGGGTGCAAACTGTGTCTTTGGATAGTTTAAGGTGCAAAGTGTAATCTGGTGCATAATTTATGATGCAAAATGTAATCTGGTGCATAGTTTAGGATAATAAAGTGTCATTTTTCATTTTTTTTTTTTAGAAAGAAAACGTGGGTTGTTGTCTGGAATTTAAGTTTAGAATTTTTTATAAAATACTTTTAGTCTTAATAGAATTTAAATTTGTTGAAATATTTTTAGAGATTTTTGATAATTTTCTTGAGAAGAAAGAATACATTGCTTATTATTCATGAACAAGAAAATCCGAAGCTAAAAAAGAAAATACATCAAACCGACTCCATCCAAACTTAAAAAGGAAATTAAAGAAAGTCTTGCTCTCTGGACTAAGGTGTGAGCAACAACATTACCTTGCTTGACATCATGAGAGAAAGATAAACTTTGAAACGACTTAGCTAAAGACAGAATGTCTTTGAAAATATGACCACCTAAAGAATGTCCTATACCAAAAGTTTGTAAAGACGACAGATGCAGCATCTCCCTCAAGAACTGCCCAATGAAAACCAACCTCCATAGTGAACATAGCTGCACGTCGTGCTGTCAGTAGCTCCAAAACCTCAACTGATCGTGGTTTCGTAATCTTTTCTAACATAGCCACCATTACTTCACTTTCTGAACTGCGAATAACCACTCCAATCCCCGCCTCATCTGATTCTGGAAACCACGCACCACCAAATTTTGCCTTCACAATATCATGAACCGGAGGAATCCATTTCTGCACAGCCAGCCAATGCAATGTGGGAGTAGAGCTGGGCAGATTTTTAAAACTTTGCAGATAATCCTTCGCAAAACTAGCAATCTTTTCCAGCGGCACAAAGATTTCTTGCAACCGAGATTTGTTTCGATGATGCCGAATAGACTTTTAGTTTGAATATATGTTTAAATTTGTTGAAGTTTAAATTTATATAATTAATTTACTAATTACTTGTTCTTAAAATATTGATAATAGATTAGTTTGTGATAGTAGTTACTTGGCATAACTACGGTTTCTAAATCCAACTTTTAAATTTAAAAAATTTTAATTATATACTTTTAATTTGAATAGAATTTAAATTTGTTGAAATTTAAATGTATAAAATTGATTTACTAATTAGTTGTTCTTAAAACATTGATAATAGACTTTTAGTTAGAATAGAGGTCAAAAGGTGGAGGTTTTTTTTTTTTTTTTTGAAAGAAAACTTGAGTTGTTTTTTAGGATTTAAGTTTGGTATTTTTAAAGTTCTACTTTAATTAAACCGTTATTAAATATTATCCATTAATTTGAGGAAATATATCCTAACAAATAATATAAAATTAATTTACTAATTAGTAAGAGTAACCACTTAGCGCAACCACAACTTCTAAGCTCAACTTTTATTATCATACAATAGCATATGATATAATATGATATGATTCTATTGAAAACAGATTAAATTAGTCTATGAATAATATTCTCACAAAAAAAAAAAAAAGAGTCTAAATATGAGTACTTAGTTTACATATGACTCATTTAAAAGTTACCATGACTTTTGAGTGGAGTTTGTTATGTTTTTGTGTTAGAACTCTTTTCCCTCTCTCTCATGTGCGCATGCTTGTTTCTCAAAAAATAAAGTTTATATATGACTAAATAATTTTATACGCATAAAAATAATTAATATCTACGATATATGTAAACATATATATATATATATATATATATATATATATTCTTTATTTATGTCTGTCTACACCAAAACTTGATTGGTGTCTTGATATAATGATAAATAGTTATTATCAGAAGCAGATGCTATAGGTTGAAATTTTCTTTAAAAAAAAAAAAGTAAAATCAATTTGAGAATATTGGCCAAGGAGAAAGTCAAATCCAAGAAATTTTTTTTTTTTTCAAGTGCTGAACAGTCTATCATTTCAATTTTATAATGCTTTGGTTGCCAAGAAAATAAAAGAAAAGGAATTTATTTTGATGTTAGGACTTAAGGAACACAGTCAGGCGTTTTGTCCCAGAGGTTAAGACAGTGCCACCCAAGGTATTCTTGGTTGGATCCACAAACCTCTTCTCTAGTGCAACTTTTATCAGTAGATTTTAATCATCATTCATGTTGCAATTTCCAAACAGAGAGCAAATAAATTAAGAAGAAAAAAGGGGGTATTATAGCTAAGCATTCTTTTGACACTAGTGAAGAGATTACATAATTCCATATTTCACTAACATCATCAATTTTCAAATCTTGAAATTAGTACTTCACTTTACAGAACCAACATGCAAACCTATTATGATTTATCCCAATATAATGCTCAGAAATTTCAAATTTGTCCAAGCAATCGCTAATCTATACATCAAAATTGTGTTGTTTGAGAGGTAACAAATCGGGTGTTGCTCAATCTGGAACCCGGTCATAACCGAAAGAACAGATGAACCAGTGGACTGCCAAGAAAACTAAAATAAATAAAGGAATGAGGACAGTTGATGTTAGTTCCATGGTAAAAGCTCAAAGTTCATATACTGCTGATGTAATTCACACATCCTATTAATCTTGAAGAATATGGACATCTAGTATTGTCTATTTCTTCTCTGCAGCCCAAGCCTCTCTCCCCTACCTTTTCCCAATGTAAACATAGGGCTTGAGTCTCAGGTATCGACTCTTGATGTTTAACCATGTTGAGGTTGGATATATATACTTTGAAGTTCTGATTGGTGCACATTTGCACGATTTACGTTGGTGGCTGAGGATTGATTGCCATTTCCGGATTCTGCCAGCATCTGAAAATATGCGTGAGGACCCCAACC
This sequence comes from Castanea sativa, assembly GCF_040712315.1. NCBI lineage: Eukaryota > Viridiplantae > Streptophyta > Magnoliopsida > Fagales > Fagaceae > Castanea > Castanea sativa. The sequence goes on along the minus strand of NC_134020.1, from coordinate 53,385,957 downwards.
TGCACATTTTCCATAAAGATATATTTTTAGACCATTAATCCTCTTAAAAGATTAAAATGTTAATCTATAAATCAGAATGAAAAAAAAGGAATATAAAAGTGTAATTCTGCACTCATGACCTCTTTGTTGCAAAAAATATGCAATTATCAATGTTATCCAAGGCACAAAAAGCTACGCTCATGACATCCTTCAGATAAGTTTAAACATTATACTAAAATAAAAATTCCGAGCAAGCTGGTATTATGTTTAGTATGCAACAAAATAGTTATAGCAAAAATATTAAACAATGTATTTTTTCTTTCTTCATTTAATAAGAAAATAAATGCAAACAACAAAAGCAAAACCTTTTTAAGACTACCAAATATGAATTTTGTCATTCATAACAATCTGCTCCAATTACAGCATATCATACATAATCATTGAGAAAAGAAGAGGCCCTTACCATCTATATCATATGGAGGCGGAAAGAATTGCAAGTAACAAAATGACGCAATAGTAGTCCCTGCACAATAAGTTCAATTTAGAAAAAGTACAAGGAATTCTATGCCCTCAACAAACAATTCAGCACAAAACTAATTAAAAAAGAAAAAAAAAAAAAAAGACAATCCAGCACAAAAAACTTCAAAAATAAAATATAAAAAAAAATACTTGACAAACAGACCTATAAGTCCTCCAGCAAAAACATCTTGCCAGTGATGCCAATAATCATCAACTCGAGAAACTCCAACCAGAGCAGCAACTAGTAGTGGCAGGAAAACGATACAGAGTTTTGCAACATGGCCCCTACGATCAAATACCCTGACTTTTCCAGACAAATACCAAGCAAGAAAGCCAAGACCTGCAAAGGACCCTAAAACCAAAAGACAGAAAAAATTATCCTAATGTTCGTATTTTAAAGGGATATTTCTATGTCCTATGGATATCCATATCCATAGAGAAACTATAAAATCAAATATTACAAAGAAATTCCACAATGCTCATTATTATGAGAATTTTGGCAACCTAAAGAATCTACTAATCCAAAATTAAAACAAAAAAAAGTAAAACTGACTGATCATAATCCTTTATAAAGGAGCATTGACTTATTTGATATCCAATTTTAATCTACACACCCAAATATTGATTGAAGAAGTGATGATTGAACCTTCTTTATCTTGGAAAATGCATGGTTTGCTATAGTCAATTTAACATTTGAAGTACAAACTTATGCCCATGACACATCAATGAAGATGAAGCTCAACCTTTGGGTACCGATTACAAGTTTCATACACAACAGAAGTAGGAAACTTTCTGATATGAAAGCTAAAATTTGTCCCAAAAGGAATACAACAGCATCCTTACAGTGCCCCTAACTTAATGAAGTGATTAGATGCTTACAAGATGTATGCCCACTTGGGAAACTTTTGTATCCTTCCTTAATGACACTCTTTATTCCACTACACATAACGTCCCCTGAGATAATGGCTGTCGCATTGCCTGCGATAGTAGGATGAAACGCCTGCAAATATTATACACCAATGGCACTTGACTGAGAAAAGAACTAAGCAAGAGCAAAGAATTTATTATAACATAGTCAAGTAAACAATGTAGAGAAAAGGAAAGCCAGGGGAGTTGATGAACATGAGAGCCCACCGGTTTGCCATCAGGGAAACAACGCCAAAAGAAATCTGGACGTGGACGACCAACAGCATCTTTGATTGCATCAGTTATAACTCCAGTAAGAAGTACAGAAAACAGAAGGCCTGGACATGCATACAATATCCACTTAATGTTATTAGTATGGTAGAATAACATGCAAACAAGCATTGGTATTACATAAATTTCAAAAGAGAGGAAGAGCTACCCAATATGGCATGGTGCAAATCATAAACATCCTTTTTGATGAAGTAGTAAATAAGAAAGATAACAAAAGGCAACAATATTGCAATAATCTGTTGAATCAATGGACAAGAAAAGGGTTATTAGTTTTTTCATGTTGCAAGTAACTAACACGCAAATTCCACGTAGATGAAATTTTCTATAAATTATTTGTTTAAAGGGCCCAAACTTACTGGAACAGCCCAAAAGGGAATGGTATTGTCTTTCAATGGGTATTTGAGGTCTGTCATCATTTCCTCTCCCACAAAGTGGTGGAATGGCTCTATAATGTTCAAAACGACCTCAATCACCACAAGAAGCAACAAAATCAGCCAATCATGCATATGTATTTTTGCCACGGCAACTCCATGGGATCTTACAGTGTGTGCAGCACCACCCAGGTTGACTGGCATTTTCCCTGACCTGATGATAAATTAAAAGGTTTGTCAATGGAAATTACATTAAAAGATGTAAAGCAATATAACTGACCACAAAAAGTGAAAAAGAAACATATCACATAAAATAATGTTACAGTAATGAAAGGGAAGTACAACCAAAAGTTTTTAAACGAGGAGATAGAAAAGGAAAGATAGAAAAAAACAGAAGAAATATTTCCCGTAAATAGATTTAGATAATTAGATGCCAAACAATCACACTGATTTTTGTTCAGACATCAACCATCAGCTGTAATTTCAGGCAGACAACAGTTAAAAAATAATTGCGGAGAAAATGGGTCAAATAATAAATATGCATATTCTAGGATCTGATGTAAAACAAAACGTAATCACAAAATTTATTGTACACAATACAAGGAAACTCCAACCCTTCTCCATTTTTACTAACCAATGCATAATCTTCTCAAGAATGTAAATAGTATACTTTTGTTGGAAAATCTTTCTAACATATAATCAGAAGCCTTATGCCTCTGGTCCAATAGAGGTGATTCAAATATCAAGGATAAATTATATTACAAGTTATCGACCCCACGAATCTATTCCGAAGCCATTAGAGCCCTTTAATAAGTAACCTTGAAAGGTTCTAAATGAACCAAGACTGCTGCCTAATCGATTTCAATTAGCACCTAACCACAGTCAAAACAGGTCAAACCACAGGCAGTATGAAGTACAAAAAGGAGCAGCCCAGCATCAAGTAAAAATTAACTGCTCACAAGCAAGCACAGTGTACCTAAATTATGTTCAACATTCATAGGACCATGAGCAGACCAACAATAACCAAGCCTTAGTCTCAAACTTTTGGGGACAGTTGCGGATCCTTAACAAAGTAGTTAGGGTTGGTCTCACATATTCGTTTATGCCATTCTATTCTATCTGAAGTTGTACAATCTGATACCTCCTTAATTGACATGTTCTTTTTTACTACATATATTAATGTTATTTTAGGTCTTCTTATACCTATGTTCATTCCCTCAACTAGAATCAACCCAGTCTTTCTCACTGTCTCGCCTTTGCACATGACATGAGCAAACCAATCTTGTATTTTTTTTTTTTTGGATAGGTAATAGAAGTTTTATTGATAAAAGTACACCATGTTCATGATGGTGAACTCATTGTACTTGAAACAAATCAAGCAAAACTAAAAGAAAGTAAGAAATAAAAAATAGAAATACAATGGGTAGAACCCCAAACACAAGACCACCCAAATAAAGTCCCAACTAGCATAGACTTCAAAAGATCTACAGGTCTCTCAACATCTTTGAACATACAAGTATTGCGTTACCTCCACACTATCCACATAAGACAAGTTGGTACCATATTCCAAACATTTGAAAGACATTTTCCCAAACAATTCCTCCATGCAAAAAAGAGAAGCAATTGTCTTCGGCATCTCCCACTAAATCCCAAATATCAGAAAAGTTTCACTCCATAATGCATGAGCAAACTTACAATGGAGCAGAATATGATCCATTGATTCCCCATCACAATGACACAAGCAGCACCAATTAACAAGGGACAGACCTCTCTGCAAGGTTGTTGATTGTGAGTATCCTATCCCATGCGGCTGTACATAAGGACTTTCTAAAAGGAAAGTTCTATGATAAGCCACATTCCATTTGGGCTACTTGGTGGGTCTAACTGTGAAAAGAATATTCATAAAATTGATAACAACCTAAAAGGTTTCCCATACGAACTCCCTCTCAGTTGTATTGGTGTTAACTACCTGAGTCAAGGTTAGCTCCCACTGTTCACCCAATCATTAAGTAGGGATGCATGTTTGCACAAAGTACTGTGTTACTAGGTAAGATTAGATTGCTAAGCAGGTTTTTGTATTATGATACAAGTGAACAAATATTCATAGCATTGATAACAAAAACAAATATTTATTAACAGGGAACAGAATGAACAGATGAAGTAGTAGCATCTATACCATGCAATTCAGCTGGAGAAAAAAAAAAAAGCCAAAGCAATTTTAACATCTACTTCTCCATAGGCAACCTACACCAACCATAACAATTTTGCAAAGTGCTATACTTGAAGGTAGCAACCATAACACCATCACAAATAATTTTAAAAAATCAATAATAGATATATATGGAAAGAAAAATGATAGACAGACACACGGGGTCAACAGAACAAGAAGTTAAATGGGAAAATTACACAATAGGAGCAAAAGAGATTCTTTAACTTGAGATAAGGTTCATCTAGAAAGCTTTTGTATATTGTTCCTAAATCATTTATCTGAAGATCCAGTTTAAGTACTTAGTAATTTAATTAAAACAAAATTTTAAATGCATATCAAAGATTCACAGTACACTTACAAGACTAGAAGGAGTTGAAGGCTATCAACTGCAAATAATGACAATTTGTCTAACAGAGAGTTTGTGACGTTTCCAACAAAAAGATTAGAGGTCTAAAAAGGAAATCCACTCTGGATATTTCTGAAATTCTGTCATGCGTGTACTAATTTTCTTGATCCTCATCCCATTGTTGTCTACCGAAATTATTGCATAAAAAACCATTCCAATCCAAACTGACATAAATTGAAACAAAGACCGCCCTCCAATAATCTCATACATGTATTTTGCATCCAGAGTTATAATCTTTGTGTTGGTAAGGACAACTACAAATTATGACAAACCAATAATACACATCTATGACCATCTTGGTATAGTCTTTATGGTTCTTATGGAACCTACCCGTGAAATAATTTAGATCACCAACCACTGCCGACATGACTTTTTGATAGAATGCTTAATGGAGGACAACCACTTAATAATGACCTATTATGTCCAAAATTGTTTTGAACAATTTGTTGGCTGCTCCAAATGTAATTTTCCCTGAATACAACTTCTGATATCATATCATTGACTCCTAAGGTACCTCTAAAAAAAATTAAAAAATGTTAATTCAATTGCGTTTGTAACCTGCCAATAGAAAAACGTTATCATTATTATTAAATTGTTGATTCAGTTTGAGAACTGTGCTGGTCTCAGGCCTTTTGAATGGCAAGGCTAGCTACATAAAATGACAAATCATTATTTTATTCTGCAGAGTGGAAATTTTTTGGCACATACACAGAGACACATAGTCATGGATCTAGCCAGAAACTATTCAAATTAAATTAAAAATAATGCTTGACTTATCAGCGGCATTATAATACAACTAAAAAGACACATCACTAAAAGTTCCAAAACTATTTAAATTTGACAATTTGACCAGGCGGCTCTCTTGTATTGCTCTGTAGCATAATTCAAAATTTTAACTCAGAAAACAAGCTGTTACAAACATATATATTGTGCTCAAAAGCTTGTAAAATAAAATCTTCCAAGTGAAAAATATAAATAAGACTATAATATTATTCCCGTCCCTAAAGTTTGCATGAATTTCGTTTTTCCTCCATAAACTGTTATTGTTTTTTTGATAGTTTAGAGATGAAAAACAAAAATTTTAAACTAAGTTTAAGAACGAAGAATGAAATTAAGAAGGAAAACAATATTTTAGCTTTGAAAAAAGAAAAGAAAAAGTAACTACTTGACTGACATTGATGATTGATCAAGTTTTTAACTTTTTAATAATTTAGTGATCAAGATAAATGCAAATATACAAATATGAAATCTTTAGTAAGAGACCTGTTTGGAAGCTAAGAAACTGAAAGAAAAGAAGAAGAAAAAATTCAAACTTTCGGATATTTGAAATTCAAATAGCAGAGACAGTGAAAAAGAAGCCCAACTCATTTGAACCGAGCATTATAAACAACTACTCATAATTCTAGTCCATATTTCTCGAGAACCAAACGGAAAAGTAACCCAGAAAACATACAATACAGAACAAATAGTACATTAAAGAATCACAGCAAAAGAGCATCACAATGAGTTTAAGAAAAAAAGCAAAGAAAAGAATAGATTCACAGAGAGAGAGACCAACATACATGAAACTGAAAATTTACTTTACCTGAGAATGTAGAAGAGTGCGAGAGAGAATTGGAAGCGTTTTCAGTGAGTGAGAGAGAGGCATACAAAGTGTACGAGCGAGAGAGAGAGAGAGAGAAACAGAGGAAAGGAAAAAGCCCGTAGAATTTACGCGTAAAGACAGTGAGAGTGTGAATCAGTACTGAAGACAGTGAAACAAGTATGAGATTTTGAGAAATACATATGGGGAATTACAACTAGTCCTTCCTTAGATTAGTTTGGTTTTGCTTTGAATATCCTTACTGCCTCTGCAATAATAGAAAGAGTACAAAAAGAAACCGTTTTTTTTTTTTTTTGCTTACTAATAAATTATTTTTTTCCTTCTTTTTGGGGTTTTAATTTTTTTTTTCTTACTAATAAATTATTTTTCCTTCTTTTTGGGGTTTTAATTTTAATTTTAATTTTTTTAAATCAGTGGAGTAGTTACTTGGGGTTTTTGGGGAACTATTACTCTGGAGTTTGGGGAACTATTAAGTAAAAACCGTTTTTCATTGGCTTCAAGGAATTTATTTTTTTGAAATTTTCACAAGTGTTTCAATTATTCTCTACCCCAACCACAATCTTTATCATGGGATTCGCAATTATATCGACCATAAGTGTAATTGAAGTTTAAAATTTAAAGGAATTAATTATATTTATTGTGTTTACACTTCCAAATATTTTTTTGGTAGACATAGAATCACTTTTATATATTTTTCATTTTGAAGACGAATCCTTATATTTAATTATTAAGAAATTACTTATATTTATAGGAAAAATTGGCCTAAATTTTTGTCAGGTGTGATGTGTCCATTTCAAAAAAATAATATATATATTTTTTGTAAAGTTTAGATCCCTATAAACTAAATTGTTTAACCTAATTAATTAACTAAGTGAATACTTAGGTTTATTATTCAGATTTAGGTTAAAACAAAACAATCATATAATCCAAAGTAGCAGAAAATATAAAGAACACAAAAATCTGATGATTTAAGAAAACCAAATCGGTAAAAAACATGGAGATGATTTAACCTAGCTATCCTAGAAAGAATTAAAGTTTGTACAATAAGACTTAGACCATTGATATCATTTTGCTACCTTGAGTAGAAAACTAACTACTACAACTCCATGATAGCTCCAAGTTCATAGACTACTTGTTTTATTGATTTACTGCAACCACAAGTTCTCCTACTTGTGAATCTTGATCTTCTTAAATGTTTTTTATGCAACAACTGAAGCAACCACCAAGTTCAAATCTCACAAAAGATTTAACATACAGCTTATCAAAATCTCTAGAGAGACTTTGGGTACAAAACTCTAGATCTACAAAAGAGACACCATCTTCTCTCTCTGAAAAACCCATTAAAAACATGCTTAGGGTTTCCTTTATATTTCTAGAAGAAGTAGACCTAAAACTCTAATCTTTAATGGGCTTGAACTGCTGCTTGGGCTTAATTAAAATTCTACAGATACGACTCTCGATCGATTTAGCCTGTCTCTCAATTGGTCAAACCAGGCAAATTTCGAATTCTTCTTAAGTAAAAACCGTTTTTCATTGGCTTAAAGGAATTTATTTTTTTTGAAATTTTCACAAGTTTTTTAATTATTCTCTACCCCCACCACAATCTTTATCATGGGATTCGCAATAATATTGACCATAAGTGTAATTGAAGTTTAAAATTTAAAGGAATTCATTATATTTATTGTGTTTACAGTTCCAAATATTTTTTTCGTAGACATAGAATCACTTTTATATATTTTTCATTTTGAAGACGAATCCTTATATTTAATTATTAAAAAAATTACTTATATTTATAGGAAAAATTGGCCTAAATTTGTGTCAGGTGTGATGTGTCCATTTTAAAAAAAATATATATATTTTTACTTAGCCTTCTAAGTAAAGCTTTATATTCATGTCAAAGTATTATTGAATTGATAAGTGGTGTACATATACTTATTATTTATAAAATAAATATACCACTTGTCATGAACAATTTATTTGGAATTTAACATTAAAAAACAACAAGCTAAGCACAAATTTAATAAGACACAAAATCAAGAATAAATAATTATGATAGTGTCTTTAAGTTAATTGAATGAATTCCTTCTTAAAAAAAGAGTTTTTTTTTTTTTTTTTGAGAAACAAAAAAAGTTAATTGAATCAATTACATCCTTCAACCTATTTTACTTCCTTTTAAATTACAAAGTAAACAACCTAAAGTTACAACACATTTTGCATGGAATTAGCCATTACTTAATTTCCTAACTTTAAAAAAATGCAAACACAACCTAAGTTGGATGCTAGATTAGCATTCTTTCCAAAAAAAATTTTGAATTTTTGGCTGTAAACATGAATGATATGAATGATATTCAAACTATTCCAAAAGCTACATGTCCTTTTTCAAATGGAGCTTTACTTTATTACTTTATTTAGTTTTTTTTTTTTTTTTTATAAATGAATTTATTGATTTCATGATTACGTATCATTATAGTTAGCCCAGTGAGGAACTACCTCTTCAATGTACAATTGCAGTTTTGCTTAGTGTCTAAAAAATCAGGGAGGTCTTATTCCAATGATGATAACCAAATTTGTCAAATCCTTTATGTTCTTTCATATTCTTTGCTTGTTCTTGGTAAAATACTTTTACCCTTACGTTATCTAATTGAAGCCTTTAAGAAAAAGTAGTCGGTGGTGTGGAAAATTATAAAAGTGGATCAGAAGAAAAATATAAATTTAGATTAAAAGAATAGTTAATATACCTTGACAAAAAAAGAGTAAAATTCTTAGAGCCTCTGTAGCATTTGATAAAGATATATGAAACAAACTTGACTTCAAAGATTTTGCCTTAAAAACAAGATAAAATATTCACAATTTGAATGATGACAGAATTGCTAGTCTTGAATTTGTTTTATGTATTAATGTGCTCAGAGTCTTAAAGCGCCAGCTATTCCTCCGAAATTTAGTACACAAATTTGTATTTTTCTCTCATTTTTCTTTGTGGAGAAACAAGGGAAGAAGAACCTATTACCAAACACTTTCAATGCAAAATCAATACTCCTATCTTTTTCAGTTTTTCTTCTTGCCTTTTCTATCCTTACATTTTTTTTCTTCTCTCTCCAACTTTGCCATCTGTCCTACCAAATTTTTGAAAGAAAGAACAATATTTGCTTTTTCTCACATGAGCTTCAATTAACTATGTTAAAATGCTCAATGAAACTCACCTCTTAAGCATCTAGGTGGGGGACCTAACCTAAACCACTCACTTTGGTATGTAACTTAACAGATTGCATAGCCAAAGTTTAGTTGTCTAGTGCTCTGAAAGGTCATCCCAGCCTGTTAAAGATTGTGCTACGTGATAATTAAGTTCATAAGCTTTTTTTTAAGTTAAGATAAATAATCGATTGTCTCATAAGTTTAATCGGTTAGGAAATGATGAATTTAATCGTTTTATCATAATTTTAACAAGGTGTAGCTGTTCTAGTTGATTGATGTAGTATATGGCTTGAATTAGGAGTTCAACTCCTTGTTGGATTTGGACAAGAAATGAATTTTATTTCTTTTGAGTTGCTGTTGTTCGAAATTATTAAGCCCTATTATAAGTCTTGGCTACCACTTAATTTTCATTTCTATTTGAAATAGGAGTGATTCTCCTTTGTGCGTGGAAAAAAAGTCTAATTTTTCTTGATTTTGAATATACTGGTCAACTCAAGTCTCTTATATAAGTATAGCTTTGTTATAGAAAATTGATAATTAGGTGCGAGAAAAATAAGCTTTCTCTTGTTTGGTTATTTGATATTTATGAGTTGCAATTTGAAATAGTGAGAGAGGTTTATTGTCGCTTGGTTTGGCTTTGGTTTTGATTTTGCGGTTTGATAATTTGCTCTTTGCTCTCTCTTAGTGTGTTGTAACTTTTGAATTTACTTTATTGCTATCTCTTTGGTTTGCGCGCAATTCATATTTGGTATTTGCTTTAGTTTTGTCTTTGTGAGGGAGAGCTATTTAGATGTATTTGAGTTTTGGGCATATTTGAGATTTGAATTTGTGAGAATACATTTACACCAATTTGTATTATTCCAAACTTAATATGGTGAAATTTACTCGTCATCACCCGTGAATGTAGATTATTGCCAAATCCCGTAAATCTTAGTGTTTTGTATTTTTTTTTTTAATTAATTTTTTTCATTCCTATTGTTCATTTGGAGATCTTTCTCAAGTCTAAAATATTTTTAGAATCTATCTTAATGATTTGAGTTTTACAACAAATGATTGCTGACATTGCTGGGATATTACACGGTAATAATGGAAGAATAAGAAAAGCAGGAAACCGTTCAAACCGCGGTTGAACCGCCCGGGTTTGAGAACCGTGAGCGGTTTTCACGGTTCACTGTCAGAGCTATTTTTATTTAAAAAATAAAAACATTACAGACTCACAAGACCAAATCACCATCGTTGAAGCTTCAACCATAACATTCGAGAACTCGCATCAATGTTCTCGAATATTTCTTTTCGGCAGTAAGTGCTTCTGCGAAATTTTTTTGACAAAAAAAAAAAAGAATAAAGAAAAGAAGAAGAAGAAAGGAGCAGCCACGGCATGCAATGCTCTGCAAGAGTTTTTGACAAAAAAAAAACCATGATTGTTTCCGTGAGTGAGACTGAGAAGGAGTAGAGGAAGAGTTTTGTGAGGACTGAGGAGACTTGTGAAGAAGAAAGAGAGAAGAGTGCTCATCAAAAAAGAGAGTTCCCACTTCCCTGAAGAAACGTGTAGGCAGTAGACATTGGGAAAGGAAAAGAGGCATTGGGAAGGTAAATTTTTTAAATGAGTGGATGAGATAAATTTAAAATACTAGTAAAAAAAAAAGGAAAAAAAAAAGGAAAAGAGATAAGAATGTAAAATTATAAACGGTGAGGAGATAAATCAATCAATGAACGGTAGAGAAAAAAAAAAAGAAAAGAAAAAGAAACAGCAAAAAGAAAAATGGGTTGTATTTACGCAATTTAAAAAGTGTTAAGTTCACAATATTTTTATAATATTTTTGTAATAAATCACAAATGATTAATTATTATTAGTTTAAATTTAAATTTAATATTGAGATTACTTTTTTAGTCCAACAATAATAACTAGTAATAACTTGTCACTTAAAATTTGTTGTAAAAATATTATAAACATTTTATTTTTCTTTTTTAAAAACATAAAAAATTTAAAAAAGATATGAGATGTACACAATAATTTTATAATAAATTTAAATTATAAATTGTTACCGGTGATTATTATTAAAGAAAAAAAATAATTTTAATACGTGTAACACAAACGTCAGATCACAATACTTTTATTTATTCATTTCTTTTTTATGAGATTGATATAGCACTGCTGCCACAGTTGCTTAAGCTTATCAACTGTCCTCTTTAATATTTAAATAATATTTTATATTAGATTTATAATTGATAACAATGGTTACTATTTGGTTTGGTTAGTGATTTAAGTATATCAATTGCGTTTTTTTTTTTTTATAATCAGCAAATCAACCTTCACATTGTTATGCATTTAATTATATATTTGTTTATTTATTATATTTGCTTTGAATTTAATTTTTTTTATTTATCTTACGAAAGTTATGATATATAAAATAGATTTAAAATATAGATTTTTATATTTATTTAGGGATTTTTTTAGTCAAATTTTGTATTTATATTAATTTAATTTATTTAAATTAATTATTAAATTAATTATGATGTCATCACGGTTTGACCCCGATTCAACTTCGGTTCGATCTCAAAAATCTTGAACCTCTCTCTTTTACGGTTCAATGAACAATATAGATTTCAAAACCTTGCTTAGAGGCACTATTTCGTTTTCCTTAGACAATATTTGCCTCCACACTATTGTTGCTAAATGATTATCGCAGATTTGTCCCCAGAATACAATCAAGATGTTGTGTTCTACAAATAGCAATTTTTAAGAATGACCACAAGGTTATATTTCATCAAAAGGCATGTATGAAAAATTAAAATGTTAAACCGTTAACAAAGCTTGAAATCTCTTCAATCTTTCTGAACAATCACCAGAAAATTTTGCAGAAAATCCTATTTCACGATTTTTGATAGGTGGAAAATTACTTTTGATTGATCGAGTGCTCTTTTCGATTGGTTGAATAGTGATCAAGACATTCATAAATTCTAGGATTATTTTCTTTCAATTTTCGATCGATCGAGCCAAACCTTCGACCAATCGAAAATACTGATTTTCAAAATTTTGAATTATCTTTATGAAACCATATTCTCCAAACTCAAATATCATTATTACAACCTATCCTTATACACACACACACACAACAGACGTTACATGATAATTGGACATTTGATGGGTCTTAAAAGAATAATAAAGCAAACAAAATGCTAGGATTGTCTCTTTGAGTTGTCTTTCATAGTTTCTTGTCTGCGTGTGTTTATTTGTTCAAAAGAACATATTCTGGAGGGTGTCTTTTCAACTGATCTGTTTGATAGCTAGCAAACTATTAATGAAAGATTGTCTGTTTCCCTATACGTTTTCCTGATGACTTTTACAAATTCGAAGACATAAATTAACATATAACAATAACTTACGCTTATCCTAAAACCTTGCCATTTGCAGACTGTAACACGATAATCTAATTATGTAAGTTTGGACTACCAATTACTTGGTCAATCAGTGATTGATGATAGAGATTGGATGAGGAAGTAATCAAAACAAATTAAAAACTAAAAGGTTTAACTAAGGAAGGCCACTTTGGCATGATAGCAAAGCTTTCCAAAATATAGTCATATTAATACACATTTCCATGTGGCTCAATAATCAATATAATTACACATTGTCCTATTGCTCCTAAGTTTTTGCCAATCTAAAAATATGCAATTTCCCAGAACATACAAAATTCAGCAACTAGGGAGGGTCAATTAATTAGTACGTATTCCCAGACGTGCTTCTTTCTCTTTTCAAATTTTTTTAATGAACATTTGGAGTGCCTAAGGGCACCTACCGCAACCAATTTTCCATAACTTCTTCAGTTTAAACTCTTATAGAGTGCCTAAGGGGCAAGGGCCCTGCATTTGTGTAGCAGCCTGACATTTTATACTATCCTCATAAATCAGGGGGCAATGCACAACCTTTTGAAATTAAGTGGCACAAAAACCATATGATATATCCAACTGAATTAATCAAGTCTGTACACAATTGTTTTAATGGTCAAACGAATTTTTGGTTTACCAAATACGGCTGCGTGTCTCTTCTCCCATGTCAACTTTGCAGTTTGCACGAGTTTGAAACTAGAGAAAAACACTGGAATTTTTGGTGCTTATACATATAGGGTTGATTAATAGTGTCTTTTATTTTGAGTAGTCATGCTGTCAACTATGTGTGAGTGTGACCAGGGGGGCGGCGGCTCCAAGAATTTGTCTGAAGGTGTTTTTTAAGAAACATAAATAACACAATCTAATAAAAAAAATTCATTTATTGACAACAACAACAATAAAAAAAACATACAAATATATAAAATTTACAATTGTCTTCTTACGAGTTTTCATATTTTGAAATCATTGTATGATAATCTCATTATCAATGCTACAAACTACATTTTTTTAAATGTACACAACCAAACAATCATTCATCCACTAAATGTAGAACAAATTATGGAACAAAATTTAATTATATTGGCATAAAAAATTATTGAGGGTGTTCTCAAATTATTTTTAAAATGTAAATAAATAAATAAAATTTAAATTATTATATAGAAAATTTGTTTTTCTAGGTCAGGGTGGTCCTGGGACCACCCTGGCCTGGCGCCGCCCATGACTAGGGGAGGTGAGAAGCATTTCAGCTCATCTACTATCACCTAACTCCTTTGTTTCTCTAGATTGCCGGCGCCGTCATTTTTTCTTTTATTTCAGGCTCTCCTTTTCTTTTTGTCTAGTCCCTAGACACTAATGCACTAATGATTCAATAAAGGCCACAATCAAACTGCATTCTATGTTGCTAGACCTAAAGTTCTGTTGATACAGAGAATTGTCATTTACACATACATACATTAAATCCAGAAGCATAAAGTACAAGATATTCACAATGACCTCCCTGATTCCAATGCATCCTGGGCAGAGCTTAGATTGCGTACTGCCCCACCATTTTGTCTTCCCGGTTGGTTCACAATCTGAATCCCTGGGGCCTGCACATCAGGTGCAGTCATATTATTGGACGTGTTTGTATTGCAACGTGCCTCCTCCATAGCTTTAAAATATGCATAAGGGCCCCATCCTGAAACCAGAAGATTAAATTAAAGGAAGCTCAAAGCAGTGAAAAAAGAAGATTCAATTAAAAAGGAAGATGATGCGCAGGAAAAGAAATTATCCATGCGAATCATTTCAGGTTACCACCAATAAACTGAGTGGCTAGAGTGACTTGATTTTCTCATTCCTACTTTTCTTTTCTAAGATCCCAACAACTTCTCATTGAAGCATTTGAAACACAAAAGAATTACTCTAAAAGAAAATTAAAGCTTATCATATTACAGTATTGGATTAATATAGCTGCTAGATTTCAAACTTTCATATCTTTTTGCAACTCCATGGCAATCAGTGGAGCATAGGCGTACCCAATTGCAGTTCTAACCTCTAAGATATAACATTTCTTATATCCAGGCTGCAATAGTTTCCAGATATTCATTCCTCAATAATTATCTCCACATAATATTTGCAAAAAATTTCCTTTACTCTGGGGTTCTCTACTTTTTTACATTTTTATCCACAATAATCTTGAATCCCATAGCCAACTCTAACTAATTTGTTGAGAGTCCATAGCAGACCCCAAATTTTTGGGACTAAGACTTTGTTGTTGTTGTTGTTACGCAATAATCTTGAATCCCAAGCAATTCAAGTTCAAATTAATCTATATTTAATCTTTGTCACAACAAACAATTCCAAAATTTCAACAAATGAAAGGGATAGATATTCACCCATTGACAGATACACTCCCACATGTGAACTAAACAAGGAAACAAAATATGATGAATAGGTAGCATTGTTAGATAGCTGTCTTCAATACAATAATCATTTTCCCCAAAGATAATTGAAGTAGAGAAGAAATGAATGAACAAATCAATTTTTTTTTAGCAGAATAAATGACAGTCTTCAAGGCCAGAGGGTAACACATTAAAACTTGAATGGGCCGTAACTAATAGCTTAACTGATTTCTTTTTTTCAATAAAAGAAAAAAAAAAACCTTCCACATTTGGAATTAACCAAAGCCTATTTGGAAAGGCAGACTTAAAACCATTAAGAATGAATATACTTATCACTAATTTTTGTGAAGTAATTCAGTATTCCTAAACCACATAAAGCATGAATGAGTCCATTTTATTTTGGACGGCACTTGAGGTGATTGCATCCTTTTTTGTAAACATTTATAAAAGAATCATGGGGTTTTACAACTCTTGGAATGTGCAAAAAGTTGGTTTTTTTTAGCTGAATAAGTCGATTCATATTGCGACAATATAGCAAAAGAGGGTCAAACTTGATTGCAACCAAAGTGCTGAAACCTTCATCATCATATATATATTATTCTTTTTTTTTTTTTGGGTTCAATTTAGCATGAAGCAGCAACATGTTTTAAAAGTGATTAAACACATATTTGATAATATGTATGTAATGTAATGTTACAATAAAATTTTTTCTAGTGTTTTGACACATATGCAACAATAGTACTTCTTGAAAGAACAACAGAAAAGAAAAGGAATACCATTGTCATCATAAGGGTTTGGGAAGAATTGTCGATAGCAAAATGCTGCCACAACTAGCCCTGCAGGAGATGAACCATGTAAAGCTGCTAAAGCCCTATACCAAAAATGCAATTCCAATTTCACTTTCCCCATTAGTTATCATAAAAAAGCATACCTAGCAAACCTCCAGCAAACACATCTTGCCAATGGTGCCAGTAGTCATTAACTCGTGAGACACCAATAAGGGATGCGACAAGTAGGGGAAGGAAAATTATACATAGTTTTGCCACATGCCCTCTGCGATCAAATGCTTGAATTTTTCCAGACAAGTATAATGACAAAAAACCTAAGCCTGCAAAGGCCGCTGCAGACCAAAATCATAAATTATATCAAATGTGAAGATTCATACACTGCTTTGGTAAACTGACATGATAGCATTCTTTATGATTAAGTCACATAAAATATTGTCTACTTGGTTCTGAATATAAATATGAAGCAATTAGAAGTAAATTTTACAAGCACGATACCATCAAAGGCCTGGTTTGGCAATCATTTTAGGATACTTCCATGTCTTCTTAAACCACCTTGCTTAAATTATTAATTTTTTTAGGTATAATAGTTAATAGATTATGGATTCTGTATGTTGTTGATGTGTAGCTTTATCCATATCAATTCACCAAAAATATTAAAATCTGTAGAAGTGTTGCTTACCTGAAGTGTGACCACTTGGGAAACTCTTGTGCCCTTCCCTTATATCACTAGCTTTACCATGGCAGATCACATTTCCCAATTGATCATAAAACTAACAAAAAAAGAATCCAAACATCAATAACTAAGTACTAGAGGAGATTGGCCTATTATAATAATGACAGATATTGGACATTCGGGCCAAAAAAAAAAAATTTCAAAATAAGTAAAGGTTTCCACCATTGAATTAAAATTAACAGGTAAAGAGTTTGGAAGCAACTCTATGTTGTTGAGGAAGACTAATGGAAAAACAGTTAAAATGACATATTCAAATATTTATGTAATGATTCTTAAGTCCCATAAAAACAATTGCACAATACTTAGTAGATTAACTATAAATACTCAAATTTGACAACCTTTGGAATTTTTTTCTTGTTTATTGGAACATGTAGGTACCTGGAGCTACACCTGATCCTCTCCACCAAATCTAACCAAGGACTGGGATGGGCAAGTTGTTAAACCTCTTAGTTTGACATCAATTGGAAAGCCATCTGATGATATTTAACCAACTCCACCTTAGGTGGTTTTCTTTTTCTTTTTCTCCCCTAGGAGAAAGAAAGAAAGAAAAAAAAAGGAAGGCGGGAGGGAGGATGACCTGAATCTAGTCCTAACAATTGGAGTCTGCTTTGTTCAATTCCTTAAAAAGGTTTTTCCAAACTTACTTTTGGGGCTGTGTGACATATGATACCAATGAAGGTACATAAGAGTTTGAATGATTTTGGGAAAACAATTGACATTTAATAACAACAAAAACACAAAAGAATTTGGAGATAAATGAGACTATACTTCCTTTCCATCAGGAAAGCAACGATAAAAGAAGTCTGGTCGAGGCCGGCCAACTGCATCTTTTATTGCATCCGTAATCACCGCAGTAGCCAGCACAGAAAATAAGAGACCTGCTCTTCAACAGAGATGTAAGTTATCATATAACACTTCACAATATATTCCTTTAGCTAAGATTAAGAATAAAATACACTAAAGAAATTGTTCTGGTTAAATAATGACTATCATACCAAGAGTGCTGTGGTGCAAATCATACACATCTCCCCTACGAATATAGACGAGAAGGAAGATGGCAATAGGCAACACAACTCCATAAACCTGATAATAAAAAAATGGAAAAGAACGTTAAAATTAATCATTTTCTTATCCATATCATCTTTAAGGCCAAAATTTCACTTTCTTTACAGTTCTATTGTCCTTTTCCAGATAGCACAGTTTCAAATAATTTATAGTCCTTGATTTAAGTCCCTACATATTATAAATATCAAATAAACTTAAATCACAAAGCTATTGAAAACAGAACACAATTGATAAAATGTTTTGCAGCAACAGATAAATTTCCTTGTAGAGTACAAACACTGTATTAGTTCCTTATAGTAAAATTTACATAACAACATTTGAGAAAATAAAAAATACTTACAGGAACAGACCATACAGGAACTGTGTTGTCTTTCATAGGATACTTAAGGTCTTCCATCATATCCTTTCCCACAAAGCGGCGAAATGGATGAATCATAAGTAGACTGACTTCTACCATTGCAAGAAACAGCAATATAAGCCAATCATGCTTGTGATTCATAGCAAGAGCAGCGCCATGAGATTTAATAGTGTGCGCCGGTGCCCCAAGCTCAACTTTTCTAATTCTGCTCAGCTGTAACATACACAAAATTTGCATTAATGCCCAGACCATTGAATCCATTTGTTGCTCTAAGATTTAAAGGGCAAGCACATATTTCATAAATCACCTCATTAAAGAATCTAATATATTCCACCGATGAATGGAAGCTAAATTTTTTTTTTCCACAAAATCAGTTTCTTAAATTTAATGCAAGAGAGGATGTACAAAATAATTTAATTTATTACACATTAAAACTAAGAAGCATGGACTCAGGTTATAACATCGAACATGAACAATTCTTGAAAAATTAGGACACAGGAATACGACAATTAATTAATTAATTAAACTAATTAATATATTATTACCTATATTTTATTCATTTTTAGGCATATTTTATGTTTATTTTGATTTTTCAAAATAAATAATAGCTATCAAAATCTTTAATATATTACTTAAATAAAGAAAATGATGTTTTTTCATCCCTACACAGTCCGGACACGCATGCAGAGTGTACTCAACATACTTGAGTTCGACAAAGTGTCTGACACGCCAATAGTTACTTCTTCAGCTTAAAGCTAAAACTTTTCTACTGTTTTGAGCAACTGTTTTCAGTATTTAAACAAAATTACACGTATTACCATACAATTTTTCACTTACATGTATTTCCAAAAAATACCGACAATATTACTTGAACAACGTTACCAAACATGCCCTATATTTTCTGTTTCACAGGAACACGAGTAATAACTGCCGAAAAGAAAAACTTTGCTCTAGTTGAAGAAGCAGATTACAACATTAGATATTGCAGTCTGATTAACAACACAAAATCCCCCCAACATCCCACCACAATTTCCAGACTGATAAAAAAATCATTGAATTCTAAGACATATATAAACGAAACTAAACCAATCAAAATTCATAATTCAACATTTAATAAAATAAATTTAAATTTCAGAATAGAAAATAATAATAATAACAATAATTTTGTAATTAGATGAGAATCAGAAGAGGATTAAATTAATTATTAAATTAAATACAGTAAACGAACCTGAAAGGTATTCCGAACACTCGAGAAGGTAAAGAGCGACCTAATATTTCCCCACGCCATGGACGAAAAATAAAAAGCGGAGAATTAACGCACAAAGTTGTAGTACTTTGGAAGCTCTAACAACAATTTGCAAGTGTAAAAACCAAAAAAAAAGATAATGAGAGTCTTATCTTATCATGTACAGCAAAAAGTAAGTGACTGCAGAGCAATGAGAGTTAGTGTGAGAGACAAGGAGAAAGTGACGACGCACTGAATTAACAGTGGAAAAGGAAAGTATAATTATTTTTACCTGTGGGAAAATGAAATTTGAATTCCCAGGGAAAATAATTGCACTTGAGAATTGGATGTGAAATGATAGGGATGGGCCCCAATTAGGCAATCACTCTCAAAAATGAAAACTCATTCTTCTCTCTAATTATTCAGTTTTTAGAGAGAGAGAGAGAGAGAGAATTGGGGAAGTTTTGAAATGAGAGGATTTGCCGCCGGGCGGTTACTATATCAGAACACCGTTTAGTTTTTAGTGTTAACGATCAAGTGTGAATTAAGTAACGAACTTTTTTTTTTTTTTTGTGTGGATAAAAAACTAAAAAGAAAAAGGATAAGGTTTTTATTATATTATTATTTTTGGTTGGTTGTAAAATTGAACAGTCAAGATTATGTCTGGATTTTGATGATCATTGACCACTACCGTCCAATATGTTGACTTAACTTTCACCGACAATGGTGGCATGTGTGGTCTACACAAAGGAAACCGCAATAAATGAGGCTGTACTGCTTTAAGCCCCATGGGTCGGGTTAAAGGTTAAAAGTCCTTAATCGAATGGTCCAAATCGGGTTAAAGGTTAAAATTTCAATTTTCAAACCGCCACCACCCACATCATTCTCTATAATCACTGGATTAATCGATAAATATAAGCTGTTTATACTTAGCGGGTTGACATGACAAGATATATTTGCTTGCATTGAACTTCTCTAATTAGGCCATAAGATAAAGATAGAACATTTTGTTTTTAGTAGTTTTTTTTTTTTAATTGGTCTTTTTTTTTTTCTTTTCCAAATATAGCCTTTTGTTTTCACTCAAAAAATAGATATATAATGACACTTGAATATTTTCAAATTTTCTTATTAATAAATAGAAATGGCCTCCGAAATAGAATTCAAAACCTTTTGTTAGAAATTGTTTCTTTTGCACTATGATGGTGCATGAAGTTAACTCTATTAGTCTATGTCAATTCTCTTAGATGTATTTAGATGGATTTGATTGTGGAGTGGAATTGAAGATTCAAAACAATGTAGAGGTAGAGCCCATTACTTTTTTTTTTTTGTCTAAATTTCTTCGAGTATCTGATTATTTCGTGAAACACGTGCAGCATCTCTATTCTACCAACACCAAATAATTGCAAGAAAGAATCTCTTCGTGATGGCCTCAAGATTAGGCGAGGGGTTAGACAGAGGACATTAGGTTGACTAGAATAGAATCTAGTCAATTTACTACTTACCACTGTGTGGTCATTGCCCATTGGTTAATAGAAGACGACAAGCATTAGTGCATTACAGGTCGCTCAACAATTTGGAACCACAAAAGCCCATTGGTTTCTCAAAAATAAAAAATAAAAAGCTCTCTACCAAAAATCAAAATCAGAGCTGATGGAAAGTGATAACATGATGGGACCTTCGGTTATGGAGTGGTATGTTGGGCCTTGAACTCAACACTTTCTTTTAGGATATAAAGACGAACTTGAATAGAGTGGGCCTTTTTTCTAATTAATGAGACGCTCGCAATTTTTCCACTTAGGCCAGGCCCATATATCTTTACGCCTATTCACTCCATCTTCTCTGCCTAGACAAGCTTAATAAACTACCTTTGTTACACTTATTTTTGTTTTATCAACTTGACATGTTGTGATTGCTACTAATAAAAGGACTTAATCTACGGTATACAATGTTTGTTTGTAGATACCATACTTACCTAATATTAAATATACATCTAGTAAAATCCTGAGTAATTTAAAGGTCTGAAATTTAACTATAAGGCATGTGATGTTTTTAATTTTTAATTTTTCCAACTTTTTCCTTAACCGTGAAAGGACCAACTATTGGGATCTCAATTCATTATGCAGCTTATGTCTTGAGCAGATGATGATAGAAAACTGTTTTTTACACTGCTCTTCTGTTAAATCACCCCAATACATTGGTAAAATGCATTTACAATCTTCCTCTACTTTGACCTTTTTTTTTTTTTTTTTTTTTTTTTTTCTGTTTGTAAAACAATAGTAAAGTAATAATACACTCTCTTTAAAAATTTTGATAAACTCATTTCACACAAAAGAGAAAAGCGAATATGACTTTCACTATCTTTCCTTTTGGTTTTATTTTAAAGAATAAGACGAGAAGTAAAAATTTTGAATAATCTCACACATGGAAAGAGATACCAGACAAGCCAAAGTGTCTTCTAGACACTCTTTTCTTTCCAACAGATTTTCCAAAAGCTATGAGCTTAGGAAAATTTGTGCAAAAGAGTTAGTCACAGATTGTAAATTTGTGCAAAGTGAAGAAATCTACTAAATGATCAAGTCCAATTCAGTATTGGAGCAAATGTTCAACCGTAGATTGGTATTTTGGAATAGTCTAGGGTAGTGGTAAGATTATTTATATTTATAACCACTTGTTCTTAATTAGTGAATTCTTGAAAGTGGTGATCTAAAATTCACCTGGTAGAAATTTTGCCTTGTGAGAGATTTTCCAAATTTGTCAAAAAATCACCATGTTATATATTTTCTGCTGCATGTTAATTTATTTGGTGATTTGTTAGTGCATTCACAATTTGCATGTAATTTAATCTAATTAATCAATTTAGATAATTATATTAATTAATCGTGGTCAATCTATTTTAACCTAACAAAGCCAATATGACTTTCAGTATCTTTCCTTTTAGTATTATTTTTAAAAAAACAAGACCAAAAGTAAAAAATTTGAATAATCTCATTCCATAGAAAGAGATGCCAGACAAGCCAAAGTGCCTTCCAGACACTCTTTTCTTTCCAACAAATTTCCCAAAGGCTACAAGCCTACAGGCTACGGCTACTTACCCAACTTCTTTTTTTCGTTTGTAAAACAATAATAAAGTCAAAATCTTGGTATACTCATTTCACAGGAAAGAGAATAGCCAATATGACTTTCAGTATCTTTCCTTTTGATTTTATTTTTAGAGAGTAAGTCCAGAAGTAGGGGCAGCTCCACTTGGAGCCTAGGGGGTTCAAATGAACCCCCTAAATTGAACCCAAAATTTTTTTTTTTATTATTATATTTTTCCTATTTTGATGCTTAAAATAAAAATTTGAACACCCTAACTTTAAGCCCAATTGAAATAAACTTGAATATAATCATCTTAACAATATGTTGACCTTTTTAAACCTAAAGAAAAATATCAATAACAAATCAATTTGATCTAAAATTTGGGAAAAAAAATTTTAGTTAGCCCAACAACAAAAGTAAAATTTGTTAATCCTAGTGTGCGTTTGGCATTGACTTAAAAAACCAATTTTTTTTTTTTTACTATTTAGCTTATTTTTGCTATTATTTATAGGTCTCATTACACTTTTTGGTACTATTATGAGTCTCACCGTATTATTTTAGTTACCTTTTAGCTTGATTTACAGTACTTTCACTAAAAAAATTTCAGTTTTAGCTAAATAAGTTGCTCCTAAATAGACACTTAAACCTTAGAAAAAACTCATTTAGATCTTAAGAAATATTAAATAAATCAATCAAATGAGAAATTAGTGGATGAATGATTGCTTGACTATGTACATTGAAACATATGTAGTTAGTAAGATTGATAATGAAAAATCATGCAATAATTTCAAAATACGATAAATCGTAGATAGCAATCGTAAAATTTTATGTATTAAAGATTTTTTTTTTTGTTGTGATGTTGATATATTTAATTAATCTTTTATTTAAAATTTTGTATAATTTATATTTGTTATTGAACCCCTAGAAAATAATCGTGGGGCCGCTACTGATTAGAAGTCAAAATTTTGAATAATCTCACTCCATGGAAAGATGCGAGACAAGCAAAAGTGCACTCTCTTTTCTTTCCAACAGATTTTCCAAAGGCTATGGCTACTTGCCCATTGACTAAGACTTTTGAGTACACCACCATAAGTGGTGCCGCATGTGAATTATGAAGCACGGGTGCGTTTCGGGATTTGGGTGTGAGTGCAAGACTCGACAATTTTTAAAAAAGTAGAATGCGGGTGCGGGTGCAGCGGGGTGTGGCGATTAAAAAATTATTAAAAATATTTTTATTTATATTTTTAATATATTTCTAAACATACTTTTTTCACATTATATAAACATATATCAAATTTAAGAGTAACAGTAAATAATAACTAGAATACAACTCCATTAAATAAAAAAATTAGCTCATCACAGATTCACAACACAATCACAAATCACAATGAGTAATAATAACGATTAACTAAATAAAAAATCATCTATTAACAATTAACTAAGAGTGTGAGTGTGAGAGCTATGATACCTGACAGTGAGGGGAGACGGAGAGCAAGGGAGATGAAGTGGAGCACTGAAAAATGAGACTAGCATAGCTGAAGAGTGAAGGCAGAGAATGGGAGAGAGCCTAGCTGAAGAGTGAAGGCAAAGAGTGGGAGAGAGGCGTAAGAAAAATGAAGATTGAAGAGGTAGAGGGCTGGGTCGGCTGAGAGCAGAAGCGGTCTAAGTGAAAAACTGAATTGAAGAGAAATGAAATGAGAGTGTTTTGGTTGAGAGCTATAGGGTTTTGGTTTTATTTCCAAACGATGCATTTGCACCATTTGTTTTTTCCAGCCAAGTTAAACGGTGCGTTTTGCACCTGTTGTTTGTTTTTTTTTTTTTTTTTTTGAATTTCGGTTGTAACGGCTGGTATTGGTGTTGCGCCCGATATGGACCGAATAGGCACGAATCGGCGCCGTATCGGCACAAATCGGCGTGTATCGGGCCGAAAAAATTATTTTTTTAATGTCCGACGCGGCACAGACGTGCAGGCAGCGGCGTCGCCTGCGCTTCCCCGCATCGGGCCAGGTCGGACGCAGGTGCGGCGGCCCAAACGCCGCACCCGTGCTTCCCAGCATGTGAACTTCACACAACCATACAACAAGGATCAAAGAAACACAACAATGACCAAACTCAGCCTGATACTATCATTTCTCATCTTTTTCACCCCTTCTCTTTGTTGTCCTGAAGATAAAAAACAAGCCCTTCTCCAGTTTAAATCTTCTCTCATTAAAACTACCAGTTCTTCATCAAAAAGCTTATTGTTTGAGTTAGAGTCGTGGAATTCAAGCTCAAATTGTTGCAACTGGGACAGAGTCAATTGTAGTACTGGCTTTCATTCCTGGGTTGTGAAATTTAATTTTTTGGAGGTAAACTTTTTCTTAAATTTATTTATACGAGCATTTGGTGGCAACTGATCAGAAGGCAGTGGTCATGAACATGCGTGCAATGAATGAAATTTCTCCTACTCTCAAGATGATTATCTTTTAATTTGATAATTTTTTTTGAGAAACTCTTTTAATTTGATAATGATAATCAAAGGTCATCATAAAATTAAAATATTATCTTTAAAAAAAATTAGAATGAAATCAAATCAGAAGATAGATTTTATAACAATCAATTGAAAGCTTAGATATTAGAAAGAATTGGAAATCCACCAAAAGAAAGAAGAATATCAAATAAAGAGCTAGTAATTACTCTTTTTTAGGGATAAAATATAGAATGATTGGGAGAGAAATTTTTCAGAATTAGTAATAGTAAATTAATGTAAAAATAAAAAAGATTAAATGGGAATAAGAATTGATGGGCTAAAAAAGAGTAAAATAAGGGAGATAAATGATTGGAGAAAGAATAACGGTAAGGTAGGATATAATGGGGAGAAGAAGAGTAAAAAAGGGGAGAGAAATGATTGGGGGAAGAGCATTGGTTAGGTGGGATGGGAGAGCTAAATATTTTTAAGTATTGGCTAATTACATGAATTTTTTTTTTGTTGCAATTTTTGGGTTTTTAAAAATTGTACTATGTGACCACCGCACACTTTTGGTGTGATGGTCACTCCACAGGTATAAGTGTTTGTGGAGTGTGGGGTGTAAGGGCCGGGGTTCAAGTCTCTAAGAGGGAGCTTCACACACATATACACTTAGATTAGGCTAGAGTAAAATTTTTATCTTGTATAAAAAAAAAATTGTACTATGTGTGCGTTTGGACATAGATTAAAATTATAAATTATTTCACTATTCAACATATTTTTGCTATTATTTATGGGCCTTACTGTATTTTTTGACACTATTCATGAGTCTACTGTATTATTTCAACTAACTTTTACCTTTATTTATAGTATTTTCAGCAATAAATTTTCAATTTTAGCAAAATAAGCAGTATCTAAACAGACCCTAAACCGTTTTTATTTAACGGGTTGACATGACAAGATATATTTGCTTGCATTGAACTTCTTTAATTAGGTCATAAGATAAAGACAGAACATTTTATTTTTAAGTAGTTTTTTTTTTTTAATTGGTATTTTTTTTTTTCAAATAGCCGTTTGTTTTCACTCAAAGAATAAATAAATAATGATACTTGAATATTTTCAAATTTTCTTATTAATAGATAGAAATAACCTCCGAAATAGAATTCAAAACCTTTTGTTAAAAAGATTTTTTCTTTTGCACTACGATGATGTGTGACGTTAGCTCTTTTAGTTTATTTCAGTTTTCTTGGATGGATTCGATTGAGGAGTGGAACTGAAGATTCGAAAATATGTAGAAGTTGAGTCCATTACCTTTTTCTTTTTGGTTGTTCAAACATCTTCAAGTATCTAAATATTCTTTTGAATACCTGCAGCTCTTTTGTTCCACACACACACAAAATAATTGCAAGAAAGAATCTCTTCGCGACAGAGGCCATTAGGTTGACTAGAAAAGAATCTAGTCAATTTACTACTTACCACTGTATGGTCATTGCCCATTGGTCAATAGAAGACGGCAAGCATTACAGGTTGCTTCACAATTTGGAACCACAAAAGCCCTCTTCCAAAAATCAAAATCAGAGCTGATGGAAAGTGATAACATGATGGGACCTTTGGTTATGGAGTGGTATGTTGGGCCTTTAGCTCAACACTATCTTTTAGGATATAAAGACGAACTTGAATAGAGCGGGCGGGCCTTTTTTGAATTAATGAGACGCTAGCAATTTTTCCACTTAGGTCAGGCCCATATATCTTTACGCCTATTCACTCCATCTCCTCTGCCTAGACAAGCTTAATAAACTACCTTTGTTACACTTATTTTTGTTTTATCAACTCGACATGTTGTGATTGGTACTAATAAAAGGACTTAATCTACGGTATACAATGTTTGTTTGTAGATACCATACTTACCTAATATTAACTATACATCTAGTAAAATCCTAAGTAATTTAAAGGTCTGAAATTTAGCTATAAGGCATGTGATGTTTTTAATTTTTAATTTTTCCAACTTTTTCCTTAACCGTGAAAGGACCAACTATTGGGATCTCAATTCATTATGCAGCTTATGTCTTGAACAGATTGATGATAGTAAACTGTTTTTATACTGCTCTTGAAAGGTTAGAACTTGAAATATATATATGGGTTGAGTTCAAGTTACACTTGGTCTAATTCTAAGCAATGTTACATCACCCAATAACTTGTTATATTGAATTAATATTTTGAAAATCCAAATGTTTAATTACATGTTCTATATGGCCTTAACATGCATGCCAATGTTTATATCAATCAGATGTTATTTACCACTTGATCTATAAACTCATATTTTATGCATTATTTTAAACTATAAAAACTTGAATTTTAACAATTGATTGATGACATGGCTATTAATCTTTGATTTCTTTGAAATTTTGCAAGCATGGAGAATATATGAAGATAATATAATCTAACGGTGGATTTGTCAATATTCGCATCCAATTAAAAAATATTGAGTGGTGTAATATTGTTTAGAGTTACACCAAGTGTAACTCCTTTGCACACCTCTCTGTCTCCCTGTCTCTTTCTCCTCCACTACCCTTCTAGCTCCACCGCCAGGTCACCAGCAGAAAAAAGAAGAAGAAGAAGAAGAAGCCTCTGGTTGCACAATTGGTTAGTCTCCCACTGTTTTTCCCTTGTAATAATTTCTTAGATAGAACTATTTTATTGTATTTAAGTATATTGTAAGATGTTGAAAATTTTGGTGGCTGTTGTGATTCTTTTTATATGCAATAGTAGTAGTTTAGTTCTTTTTATATGCAACTATATTTTCCAGAACAACTTGCTATTGATTAAATCTATTGGGTCTATTAGTTATTTTTATATGCAATAGTAAATTTAATGTATCAAAATAGTTGCTGCATGTGTAGATATAACCTCTATTTTTCTTTTGGGTCTATTAGTTGTTCCAAATTTTATTGTCTCATGTGTAGTTAAATTTTATTAGTTTTTCTATTGGGTCTATCAGATATAACCTCTGTTTTCCCTTGTTATAATTTCTTAGATAGAACATATGTTTTGCAGTTGAATGTTTACACACTGATGAGAGGGAACTTTGATATTATATTCGGTCTATTAGTTGTAGCTACAAGTTTTGGCTACTAAATCAAATAGTACTTGGCTCAAAGTGACTATTTTTTTAGATATGGAATTATTCAAATCTTTCATTTATGTAAATATATTGGTTGTTATATTTACATATTTTATATTTGTGTTCATTGTTTACATAGGTTGTTATAGTTACTGAATAGCAAATGGAGTGTGAAGAGTTATATGATGCCCCAAACAATCTAGAGTTATTAGAGCAAGAGTTACCACTTGAAGATTTTGGTGCTTGTGAGTTGAAATCCAAGCCATATGTTGGAATGCAATTTGACTCCCTCAATGGTGTTGAAACTTTTTAGAAAGAGTTTGCAAAAAAGACGGTTTTGGAATCCGTGTTTGTACCAATAAAAGACCATCTATTAGTGATAATATAACAAGTTGTATTTATGTATGTTGCAATGAAGGGCAACGCAAAAGAAAACATGACAGCGTTTGATGCCAATAATAATGATGACTTAGCATAAAGTGAGTTTTTTCATTTCATTTTTCTAGTCTTTTTTTTTTTTTTTTTTTTTTATAATTTTGATTGTAATAATATATATCTTTTGTTTCAAATTTACTTATACATTTTTTTTTTCTACTTTAGGTATATGTGGCTGAAGAGAATCACAAAATGAGCTTCCCTTGGTGGAATTGAGATATATAGAGTCCAAGTAGCTTAAAATATAAGTGTTTAAGGACCTATGTTGTTAATCATGACAAAACAATACATTTTGGTTTTTTTATTTTGTTTTTGTTTTGTTTTTTTAAGGACCTATATTGCAATACTATTTGGAATTTTCTGGCTAAGAACCTTAGCTATTAGTCTTTGATCCATGATAGCATATATATGGAGGGTAGTAGCAATGCAGCCATAGTTTTGGTTACAAACTACTCATTTACTTTAGCTTTAATTTAATACAATTAACGGTGTGTTTATGGCACATTTTTCAAATTTTTAAGCAATTCTATACTCTTTGTTTAGTCCTATATTCATTTTCATTGAGGAAATCTTTTTGTGATAAGCAATCTGTTAGAATAATGAAGACTTTTCGGAGGAAACCTATTAAAAATTTTCCCGAAATGTGTTACTGTCTCCAAGGATGGGTTTCAATTAATCATGGTCAACATGTTGTCCTATAATGCATTAGCAACCTGCTTGTTATCCTGATTCAGGACTCTTTCACTTATAGAAATTGATCAACAAAATCGTATTTTAATCTAAAGATAAAATACACATGTTAAAAAAAAAAAAAAATAGCAGCTTCATAGGCAGCAAACTTACAACATTTCTTAATCCAAACATCTCTGATTACAAAAATTGATATATGAAGAAGCCTCAATCAATTGGAGTAAGTGTACAACTAATATAAATACATTTAGCAGTAACATCTAACAACGGATACAATAACGTTTGTTGCTCCATAATCACTCTCAAGAGTTACACCTTCTTCTTCTTCTTCTTATTCTTCTTCTTCTTCTTCTTTTTTTTTTTTTTTTTTTTTTTTTTTTTTTTTTTTTTTTTTTTCATTTGTAAAACAATAGTAAAGTAATAATACACTCTCTTTAAACAAAAGGGAGGAAAAAGTCAAAATTTTGATAAACTCATTTCACACGAAAGAGAAAAGCGAATATTACTTTCAGTATCTTTCCTTTCGGTTTTATTTTTAAAGAATAAGACCAGAAGTAAATTTTTTGAATAATCTCACTCCATGGAAAGAGATACCAGACAAGCCAAAGTGCCTTCCAACACTCTTTTCTTTCCAACAGATTTTCCAAAAACTACGAGCCTAGGAAAATTTGTGCAAAAGAGTTAGTCACAGATTGTAAATTTGTACAAAATGAAGAAATCTACTAAACGATCAAGTCTAATTGGGTATTGGAGCAAATGTTCAACTATAGGTTGGTATTTTGGGATAGTCTAGGGTAGTGGTAAGATTATTTATATTTATAACCATTGTTCGTAATAAGTGCATTCTTAGGAGTGGTGATTTGAAATTCACCCGGTGGAGTTTTTGCCTTGCGAGAGATTTTTCCAATTCGTCAAAAAATTACCGTGTTATATGTTTTCTGCTGCATGTTAGTTTATTAGGTGATTTGTTAGTACCTTCACAATTTGCATGTAATTTGACCTAAGTAATCAATATGGGTAATTATATTAATTAATCGTGGTCAATCTATTTTAACCCAGTAAAACCAATATGACTTTCAGTATCTTTCCTTTTGGTTTTATTTTAAAGAATAAGACTAGAAGTAAAATTTTTGAATAATCTCACTCCATGGAAAGAGATATTGGACAAGCCAAAGTGCCTTCCAGACACTCTTTTCTTTCCAATAGATTTTCCAAAAGCTACGAGCCTAGGAAAATTTGTGCAAAAGAGTTAGTCACAGATTGAAATTTTGTGCAAAGTAAAAAAATCTACTATAGGATCAAGTCCAATTGGGTATTGGAGCAAATGTTCAACTGTAGGTAGGTATTTTGAGATAGTCTGGGGTAGTGGAAAGATTATTTATATTTATAACCGTTGTTCGTAATAAGTGGATTCTTGGGAGTGGTGATCTGAAATTCACCCGGTGGAGTTTTTGCCTTGCGAGAGATTTTTCCAATTCGTCAAAAAATTACCGTGTTATATATTTTCTGCTGCATGTTAGTTTATTAGGTGATTTGTTAGTGCCTTCACAATTTGCATGTAATTTGACCTAAGTAATCAATATGGGTAATTATATTAATTAATCGTGGTCAATCTATTTTAACCCAGTAAAACCAATATGACTTTCAGTATCTTTCCTTTTGGTTTTATTTTAAAGAATAAGACTAGAAGTAAAATTTTTGAATAATCTCACTCCATGGAAAGAGATACTAGACAAGCCAAAGTGCCTTCCAGACACTCTTTTCTTTCCAATAGATTTTCCAAAAGCTACGAGCCTAGGAAAATTTGTGCAAAAGAGTTAGTCACAGATTGAAATTTTGTGCAAAGTAAAAAAATCTATTACACGATCAAATCCAATTGGGTATTGGAGCAAAGGTTCAACTGTAGGTAGATATTTTGAGATAGTCTGGGGTAGTGGAAAGATTATTTATATTTATAACCGTTGTTCGTAATAAGTGAATTCTTGGGAGTGGTGATCTAAAATTCACCCGGTGGAGTTTTTGCCTTGCAAGAGATTTTTCCAATTCGTCAAAAAATTACCGTGTTATATATTTTCTGCTGCATGTTAGTTTATTAGGTGATTTGTTAGTGCCTTCGCAATTTGCATGTAATTTGACCTAAGTAATCAATATGGGTAATTATATTAATTAATCGTGGTCAATCTATTTTAACCCAGTAAAACCAATATGACTTTCAGTATCTTTCCTTTTGGTTTTATTTTAAAGAATAAGACTAGAAGTAAAATTTTTGAATAATCACACTTCATGGAAAGAGATACTAGACAAGCCAAAGTGCCTTCCAGACACTCTTTTCTTTCCAATAGATTTTCCAAAAGCTACGAGCCTAGGAAAATTTGTGCAAAAGAGTTAGTCACAGATTAAAATTTTGTGCAAAGTAAAAAAATCTACTACACAATCAAGTCCAATTGGGTATTGGAGCAAATGTTCAACTGTAGGTATGTATTTTGAGATAGTCTGGGGTAGTGGAAAGATTATT
Source organism: Castanea sativa (assembly GCF_040712315.1). Lineage (NCBI taxonomy): Eukaryota > Viridiplantae > Streptophyta > Magnoliopsida > Fagales > Fagaceae > Castanea > Castanea sativa. Next base: position 53,354,256 of record NC_134020.1, on the reverse strand, counting down.
TATATTTATAACCATTGTTCGTAATAAGTGGATTCTTGGGAGTGGTGATCTGAAATTCACCCGGTGGAGTTTTTCCCTTGCGAGAGATTTTTCCAATTCGTCAAAAAATTACCGTGTTATATATTTTCTGCTGCATGTTAGTTTATTAGGTGATTTGTTAGTGCCTTCACAATTTGCATGTAATTTGACCTAAGTAATCAATATGGGTAATTATATTAATTAATCGTGGTCAATCTATTTTAACCCAGTAAAACCAATATGACTTTCAGTATCTTTCCTTTTGGTTTTATTTTAAAGAATAAGACTAGAAGTAAAATTTTTGAATAATCTCACTCCATGGAAAGAGATACTAGACAAGCCAAAGTGCCTTCCAGACACTCTTTTCTTTTCAATAGATTTTCCAAAAGCTACGAGCCTAGGAAAATTTGTGCAAAAGAGTTAGTCACAGATTGAAATTTTGTGCAAAGTAAAAAAATCTACTACACGATCAAGTCCAATTGGGTATTGGAGCAAATATTCAACTGTAGGTAGGTATTTTGAGATAGTTTGGGGTGTGGAAAGATTATTTATATTTATAACCGTTGTTCGTAATAAGTGAATTCTTGAGAGTGGTGATCTGAAATTCACCTGGTGGAGTTTTTGCCTTGCAAGAGATTTTTCCAATTCGTCAAAAAATTACCGTGTTATATATTTTCTGCTGCATGTTAGTTTATTAGGTGATTTGTTAGTGCCTTCACAATTTGCATGTAGTTTGACCTAATTAATCATGGTCAATCTATTTTAACCCAACAAAGCCAATATGACTTTTAGTGTCTTTCCTTTTAGTATTATTTTTAAAGAATAAGACCAATAGTAAATTTTTGAATAATCCCACTCCATGGAAAGAGATACCAGACAAGCCAAAGTGCCTTCCAGACACTCTTTTCTTTCCAACAGATTTTCCAAAAGCTACGAGCCTAGGGAAATTTGTGCAAAGGAGTTAGTCATAGATTGGAAATTTGCGCAATGTGAAGAAATCTACTACACGATCAAGTCCAATTGGATACTGGAGAAAAGGTTCAACAATAAGTTGGTATTTTGGGATAGTCTAGGATAGTGGTAAGATTATTTATATTTATAACCTCTTGTTCTTAATTAGTGGATTCTTGGGAGTGGTGACCTGAAATTCATCCGGGGGAGTTTTTACCTTGTGAGAGATTTTCCCAATTTGTCAACAAATCACCATTTTATTTATTTTTTGCTGCATGTTAGTTTATTTGGTGATTTATTAATGTCTTCACAATTTGCATGTAATTTAACCTAATTAATCAACTTGAGTAATTATATTAATTAATCGTGGCCAATCTAATTTAACCCAACAAAGCCAATATGACTTTTAGTATCTTTCCTTTTAGTATTATTTTTAAAAAACAAGACCAGAAGTAAAAATTTTGAATAATTTCACTCAATGGAAAGAGATACCAGACAAGCCAAAGTGCTTTCTAGACACTCTTTTCTTTCCAATAGATTTTCCAAAAGCTACGGGCCTAGGGAAATTTGTGCAAACTAGTCACAGATTGAAAATTTGTGCAAAGTGAAGAATCTACTACATGATCAACTCCAATTGGGTATTGGAGTAAAGGTTCAACTGTAAGTTGGTATTTTGAGATAGTCTAGGGTAGTGGTAAGATTATTTATATTTATAACTACTTGTTCTTAATTAGTGGATTTTTGGGAGTGGTGACCTAAAATTTACCCGGTGAAGTTTTTGCCTTACGAGAAGTTCTCCCAATTTGTCAATAAATCACTGTGTTTTTTATTTTCTGCTGCATGTTAGTTTATTTGGTGATTTGTTAGTGCTTCCACAATTTGCATGTAATTTAACCTAATTATCAATTTGGGAAATTATATTAATTAATCGTGGTCAATCTATTTTAACCCAACAAAGCTTTTATGACTTTCAATATCTTTCCTTTTAGTATTATATTTTAAAAACAAGACCAGAAGTAAATTTTTTGAATAATCTCATTCCATGGAAAGAGATACCAGACAAGCCAAAGTGCCTTTCAGACACTCTTTTCTTTCCAATAGATTTTCCAAAAGCGTCGGGCCTATGGCTACTTACCAAACTTTTTTTTTGTAAAACATTAGTAAAGTCAAAATTTTGGTAAACTCATTTCACAGGGGAAAAAGAAAAGCCAATATGACTTTTAGTAGGTTTCCTTTTGGTTTTATTTTTAAAGAATAAGACCAGAAGAGGGGTGGCTCCACTTGGAGCCCAGGGGTTCAACTGAACCCCTGAATTGAACCCAAAAACCAAAAAAAAAAAATATATATAAAATTTTATTTTTCTTGTTTGGATGCTTGAAATAAAAATTTGAACACCCTAATCTTAAATCCAACTGAAATAAACTTGAATATAATCATCTTAACAATATCTTGACTTTTTTAAATCCAAAGAAAAATCTCAATAATAAATCAATTTGATCTAAAATCTGGGAAAAAAATTTTAGTTAGCCCAACAACAAAAGTAAAATTTGTTAATCCTAGTGTGCATTTGGCATTGACTTAAAAAATTAGATTTTTTTTTTACTATTTAGCTTATTTTCGCCATTATTCATGGACTCTATTACGTTTTTTTGGTACTATTTATAGATCCTACTGTATTGTTTCAGCTACTTTTTAGTTTTATTTATAGTACTTTCAGCAAAATGTTTTCAGTTTTAGATAAATAAGCTGTTCCCAAACAAACACTTAAACCTTAGAAAAAGCTCATTTAGATCTTAGGAAATATTAAATAAATAAATCAAATGAGAAATTAGTTAATGAATGATTGCTTGACTATGTATATTGAAACATATGTAATTAGTAGGATTAATAATAAATATATCATACAATAATTTCGAAGTACAAAAAATCATAGAAAGCAATTATAAAACTTTATATATCAAAATATATCAATCGATATATTTATTTAATCTTTTGTTTAAAATATTGTATAATTTATATTTATTATTATACCCCTAAAAAATTATCCAAAAGTTAAAAATTTAGAATTGGAAAGAGATACCGAACAAGCCGAAGTGTCTTCTAGACTCCCTTTTCTTTCCAACAGATTTTCCAAAAGCTATGCTATTGACCCATTGACTAAGACTTTTGAGTACACCACGAAAAGTGGTGCCAAGCCTAAGTGTCTTCTAGACTCCCTTTTCTTTCCAACAGATTTTCCAAAAGCTATGCTATTGACCCATTGACTAAGACTTTTGAGTACACCACGAAAAGTGGTGCCAAGCCTATGGCTACTTGCCCATTAACTATGACTTTTGAGTACACCACGATAAGTGGTGCAGCATGTGAACCTCTTTTTATATATCACACTACTTCTCCACACTTCTCACAACCATCCCACAACGATCAAAGAAAAACAACAATGGCCAAACTCAGCCTGCTACTAGCATTTCTCATCTTTTTCACCCCTTCTCTTTGTTGTCCTGAAGATCAAAAACAAGCCCTTCTCCAGTTTAAATCTTCTCTCATTAAAACTACTAGTTCTTCTTCATTAGAAAGCTTATTGTTTGAGTTAGAGTCATGGAATTCCAGCTCAAATTGTTGCAACTGGGACAGAGTCATTTGCAGTACTGGCTTTCATTCTAGGGTTGTGATTGGTCTATATCTTGACTCCCTAGTCTTCATGCAATCTATGGAGCCCATTGTGGTGGCTTCCACCGTCTTGACTCCACTCTTTCGCATTAGAAGCTTGAAACTGCTTGACATGTCCTCAAATTACATACAAGGAGAATTGCCAGGCAACAGCTTTACCAATTTGAGCAAATTGGTTTATCTTGACTTGAAGAATAATCTCTTTGATGGTTCCATTCCCTCTCAAGTTTTTCACTTGAGGTACCTTCAATATCTTGATTTAAGTAGCAATTCATTCCACGGCAATCTTAGTGGGGAAGTGGGCTCTCTTCAAAACTTGAGGGTATTGAAGCTGGATGCAAATTTTCTTGGTGGAAATATCCCTAAGGAGATAGGGAACATGACAAAGTTGCAGCGATTGTATTTTCGCAGCAACAATTTTTTTGGTGAAATTCCGTCTTCAATTTTGGATTTGAAGAATTTGGAAGAATTGGACTTGAGGGACAATTTCTTGTCAATGGAGATTCCTTCTTTTATTGGCAATCTGTCCAACATAACTACTTTGGCTTTGAGCAACAACAAGTTGACAGGTAAAATTCCATCATCCATACAGAAATTGACGAAGTTAGAAACACTTCAGTTGGAAAATAACTTTCTCAGTGGAGAAATTCCATCTTGGTTGTTTAATATCAAGGGCATGAAGCGTCTTTTTCTTGGAGGGAATTATCTAACTTGGAATAGCAACGCAAAGATAGTGCCAAAGTGTATGCTATCTCAATTGTCTATGAAGTCTTGTGGTCTTTCAGGAGAAATCCCATATTGGATTTCCAAACAAAAGACTCTTGAATTTTTGGACTTGAGTAGGAACAAGCTAGAAGGTTTGTTCCCACAATGGCTTGTTGAAATGGAAGTTGGAAGTATAATTCTATCAGATAACAATTTTACAGGTTCTTTGCCACCTCCTCTCTTCAGATCTCGAAGTTTATCAGTTCTTTCCCTATCTCGGAACAACTTTTCTGGAGAACTGCCAAACAATATTGGTAATGCTTCTGCAATCATGATTCTCATGTTGGCTGGTAACCATTTTTCAGGGAAGGTACCTCAATCTATCTCCAATATTTATCGGCTCCTATTACTAGACTTGTCAAGCAATAGATTTTCTGGAAACTTACCAGATTTTAGCTCCAATGTATTACTTGGATTCATTGACTTTTCTTCCAATGAATTCTCTGGAGAAATTCCAACAAAATTTTCCCAAGAAACTAGAATTCTTGCATTAGGACAAAATAAGTTTACTGGAAGCTTCCCTAGAAACTTGACTAGTATGAGCCAGCTTGAACACCTAGATATCCATGATAATAAAATCCAAGGTGAATTCCCAGAGTTTATTAGCCAAATCTCAACCCTTCAAGTCCTAAATTTACGAAATACCACACTCCAAGGTTCTATTCCTGATGGTATTTCCAATCTTAGTAGTCTTAGGATTCTTGACCTCTCAAACAACCATCTTGTTGGCAATATACCTACAAAGTTTGGAAATCTTATTGGTATGATTGAAACACAAGAAAAATTTTCATCACTCCCTGATATTTTCTCATTCTCGATCGAGTTTAATGATCTGATAGTAAATTGGAAAAAGTCGAAGCAGGGTCTCTCGAGACACAACCTTGAGCTCTACACTTTCTTAGACTTGTCAATGAACCAACTTTCTGGTGAAATCCCAGCATCATTAGGCAGATTGAAGGGTCTAAAGATTCTCAACATCTCACATAACGTCTTCTTTGGTAAGGTACCAGTAACCCTTGGTGATTTAGAGAGTGTAGAGAGTCTAGACTTGTCACATAACAAACTATCAGGCATAATTCCCCAATCACTAGTAAAGTTGCAACAATTGTCTGTTTTGGATGTGAGTAATAATGAGTTCACAGGTAAGATTCCAAGTGGTGGCCAAATGGACACAATGAATGATCCAAACATTTTTGCCAACAATAGTGATTTGTGTGGAATGCAAATTCAGGTGCCATGTTCAAAAGAACTACCTCCGATGAAACCATCAAAGTATGAGAGTAAGAAGACATGGTTCTTATTGGAAGGACTGGGGTTTGGGTATTCAACTGGCTTCTTTGTAACTGTTGGAATCTTATATCTTACGGGGTATTTTGTTCCTGCACTAGCTCCAAATTGTCGAAGCCAATAAAAAAGGCAAAAAGTTTAAATTTTCAATCGCATACAAGTTATGCAGCCTATTGTCAAAGATCTAAATCCTGACATGTAATGGGTTTCAAAAAATCAATAAAAACAAGGCAAAAATGCAAAACTGACCATCTAACTTTCAACATTTTTCATTTCAGTCCTCTAACTTTCAATTTTTGTCAATCTAGGCTTCTATTAAAACTCAGTTAAGATAACCGTTAAACTCACTGAGAAATGACCATTTTACCCTTTTTTATTTTTTATTTTTTATTTTTTATAAATTTCAGAATTAAAAAAAAAGAAAAATCTGTAAAAAAAAAAAAAAAAAAAAACAGAAATGACTAGATCCTCAGCAGCCCCACCCGCCGATCAGCAGCACTCACTGTTCCAACCCAGTCCCCTCCGACCTCGTCTAACACACGATCTGGAGGCGGTCAGAGAAAGGAGGCTCCAGCAGATGAAGAAGATGGCCCAGAAGCGGAGCCGTTGGATCTCCCTCGGCCACGGCGACTACACCAACATCTTCTCCGAGGACTTCTTCTCCACCGTCAAGGCCAGTGATCGCGTCGTCAAGGACCCCTTAATACACGAACCAACTAACAAAAGAACGAAAATACACGAACCCACAGACATCGAAAGTGCCAATTTCGATGATGGTTTTGGGCTTCACTCTCTCGATGAGGTGTTCGAAGACAGTGCTGTTTGAGCCCCACCCGCTGATTCTCTAGGGACGAAGGAGGGAGCTGACATGGTCCGGCGGGAAGTCAACGAAAGGTGACTTGGCATTGTGGATGCGGTTGAGGATTGTTTGTCGAACGAGGTCGGAGGGGACTGGGTTGGAACAGTGAGTGCTGCTGATTGGCGGGTGGGGCTACTGAGGATCTAGTCATTTCTATTGTTGTTGTTGTTGTTGTTTTTTTTTTTTACAGATTTTTTTCTTTTAATTCCGAAATATAAATAAATAAAAAAGGCTAAAACAGTCATTTCTCAGCGAGTCTAACAGTAATCTTAACTAAGTTTTAACAAAATTCTAGATTGACAAAAATTGAAAATTAGAGGACTGAAATGACAAAACTTAAAGTTAGAGGACCGAAATGAAAAATGTTGAAAATTAAAGGGTTAGTTTTGCATTTTTACCTAAAAACAAATAGCCATTCTTAAGTATCAAAAAATATATTTTGAGGAATAAGTATCAATAAATAATTTGCCACTAGAATAAAGTGAGAGGGAAACTAAGAAGAAATATATAAGTTATTATAATAAAATATAAAATCCACCTAGATTGTTCTCACTAGTCATTTCAACAGATCATGTGGTTAATTTGTGCATATGTCTAAATTAAGGACAAATTTCATGAAGATTTTTTGAGTTGAGTTGTATAGTTCTAACTTGTGTTATAGTCGGTTATGTTTTTCTAATTTCTATCGTGTATAACTACAATTTTTCTAAGCTTCAAATTTAATTTTGTGGTGGTAATTTTTTTTTTCTTAAATTTTTTTATACGAGCATTTGGTGGCAACTGATCAGAAGGCAGTGGTCATGAACATGCGTGCAATGAATGAAATTTCTCCTACTCTCAAGATGATTATCTTTTAATTTGATAATTTTTTTTGAGAAACTCTATTAATTTGATAATGATTATCAAAGGTCATCATAAAATTAAAATATTATCTTTAAACAAATTTTAGAATGAAATCAAAATCAGAAGACAGATTTTATTACAATCAGTTGAAAGCTTAGCTATTAGAAAGAATCGGAAATCCTCCACAGAGATGCAAGTAAAAAAAAAAAAAAAATGCACCAAAAGAAAGAAGAAGATCAAATAAAGAGCTAGTAATTATTCTTTTTTAGGGATAAAATATGGAATGATTGGGAGAGAAAATTTTCAGAATTAGTAATAGTAAATTTATGTAAAAAACAATAACGATTAAATGGGAATAAGAATTGATGAGCAAAAAAAGAGGTAAATAAGGGAGATAAATGATTGGAGGAAGAATAATGTAAGGTGGGATATATATAATGGGGAGAAGAAGAGTAAAAAAGGGGAGAGAAATAGTTGGAGGAAGAGCATTGTTTAGGTGGGATGGGAGAGCCAAATATTTTTAAGCATTGGCTAATTACATGATTTTTTTTTTTGCAATTTTTGGGTTTTTTTTTTTTAAGAAAAAAAAAATTGTACTAAGTATTGTGGTAATGGGTTGAATGCTGAGCCTCAGTCTAGCGAGACCAAGGCTTGGTCATGTGGGATCAGACAAAAACTGTTGGTAGAGTCTCGTTAGACATTCGGTCAACCAAGATCCTATTTTGAAAATTCTAAGGTTTGCTTCTAGAGTAGTTTATGTAGGTGTTACAAGCCTAAACCCTACTTGTATAAAACTTTTATTTCAACCCTAATTTCGTGAAAAGGAAGACGGTCACTAAAACACCAAGAAAAACCTTGAAAAGCCAAATCCTTGTCTTCCGACCCTCTCCAATTGGATATCCTTGAGAGGTTAAGTGTTCCAAACACAAAAGTTCACCTTAATTGTGTTGGATGTGTTGTTGAAACCAAAAAGACTATATCAAATCTTTAAAAATCCTAGGAGTGACTAAGAGATTCATTTGTGGTTTGTGAATTGACTTGCAACAACGAGTAACTTTGAAGGCACATAGCAAGAGTCTACAGTTGCTACCAAGGATAGGGAACCGGAGTATTTAGTTTGACTAAGTTTCCAATAAGTTGCATGAGTAATGTATTTACTGTAACACCCATCGATAATGGTTTTTTGAGTTGGGCTTTATCCCAGAGTGTTTCTATTGTTTTGGGTTTTCACCATGTGAACAAATCACTGTCTCTATGTGGGTGTGTTAGTTATAAACTGTTTTGAATATGTTTATCCATGCAAACCTTGTCATTTGAATTCTAACCAGATAACTACCTAGATTATGTCTTGAATAATTCATTAAAATTGGTAGTTAGCTGTTGTAGGGGTTGTATCTTGTTTTAGTCCGACATGTACCTGACTTGACCTAAGCCCGATTGGTTTGAACCAAAATCCTTGACTCTGACCCGTTTACAAGGTATAAATTATACAAAGGCAAGGGAATTGTAAAAAAATGGCAGACCTATCTTAAAATTAAAAAAAAAAAAGAAAAAAAAAAAAAAGAGAGAGAAAGAGAGAGAGACATTCATTTCTTTTTTCCTAATGTCAAGTAATGGAGAGACATTCATTATAAAAAATTAGGTGGTTTTATTTTATTTTATTTTATTTTTTTTCGTCCCATTCTTTAGATAATATAGAACTATAAGTAAATTAAATGCACATTCAAATTCTCTGTACTATTTTTTGTGTACTACTCTATATTCCACCGATCAAACTTCAATTATTTTAGAAAGAAAATAAAATCAAAACATGACAAGTAGTGATTGGTAGAATATGGAGTGATACACAAAAAATGGTACAAAACATTTATATTAGTCCTGAAATCACATTTATTTATTTATTTTTTTTTTTGATAAGGAAATCACATTTAAATTGATAATGTCATTTTCATTAGTATTACCTCCCGAAAGAGGCAAGTATGGATATGCGGCCTGAATTTAGCTATACCCTTTGTTAGGCATTTAAATTTATTACATTATTATTATTATTATTATTATTATTATTATTATTATTATTATTATTATTATTATTATTATTATTATTATTTGCATAAACCATGAACGGATCAATTATTTGGATCTCAAAATCAAGCAGTATATATCTGGAACAGACTGATTATACTGATTGTAAATTCTTATCAACACTGCTCTTGGAACGTTAAAATCTATCTTCTTTTCAATAACCCCATTATTATTTTATTTTATTTTTTGAGATAAAAGATAGAAATTTTATTAAATAAAATATGACAAAATATTACATAAGAACCCTGTAACATCAATACAGGGGAAACCAGACCTATTGTGCAGAAAAACAACCAATTATAATAAAATAAAATAAAGAAGTTAAATTAATTTTGTAACTAGATGATAATCAGAACATGATTAAATTAATTACTATATTATTTATAATTTAGTTATTAAAAAAAAGTAGCAACAAACCTGAAAAATATTTCGAACATTCGAGAAGGAATAGGGCGATCTTATATTTCCCAACGCCATGGACGAAACTAAGGCTTAATTTGGGAGTTTATAAGAGAATGGAATAGAATGGAATGATTAAAAGGGAATGGAAAGAAATGGAATAGAGTGGATTTAAGTAAGGGAAAAGAATGGAATTAACTACACTTGATTGGATGTTTTAAAATAAAGGAATGGAAAAAATGAAAATGAATGGAATGTAAGTAATCTTGTTTGGGAGTAACATGGAGAGAATGAAATGGAATCATTTTATGAAAATATTATTATTAGACCCTATTTTAAAATAAAGAGTTGAATATATAGAGGTATTTTGGGAGTTTTAGTAAAAAATTCATTAAATCTAATTCCATTCCCTCCCATTCCTCCCAATTTCAGGGTGAATAAAAATTTGAGGTTTTAAGGGAATAGAGGGGAATAAGTGTTCATTCCTACCCATTCCATTCCCTCCCATTTAAACTCCCAAATAAGGGAATGGACTTTCCATTCTCTCCATTAAAACTCCCAAACAAGGGAAGGGAAGAATATTCTAAAATTATTCATTTCATTCATTTTCATTTCATTCCATTCCCTCCTCCCAAACGGGGCCTAAAGCGGAGAATTATGGCGCAAAGTTGTACCACATGGAAGTTCTAACCACAATTTGTAAATGTAAACAAACAAGATAAATGACAGGGAGAGAATCTTATCTTGTCCATAAAGATAAATTACAGTTGCCCCTTTTACCAATATTATTAATCTTTTTAAAGACCATAAAAAATTTATAGATCTAAAATTTAAAATTAAATTGACAAAACCACCCCCCCCCCCCCCCCCCCCCAAAAAAAACCAATATCAAAGTTAAAAAAAAAAAGTCCAATTAACCAATTTTACCCAAAACAAACAACCCAACCCTTCGAAAAAATTTAGGCAAAATAATTGGGCAAAACTACAATATTAATTCCTTAAGTTTACCTTCTGTGCACAATTGGTCTCTCAAGTTTGAAGCGAGCACAATTAAATTGAGTTGTATTAGTCCTTTTACTAATTGCCGTTAGCGGTATTACTTATTTGGCTAACGGAACAATGATTTGATATTTTTTTAATAATGTGGCATTTTTTTATTAAAATATTACAAAATAAATTTACACATAAGAAATTCACAAACCGGTACCAAATTAAAACTAGTATTTGCAACTGATTTACAAACCCACCGCTTCTCCAAAAAAAAAAAAAAAAAATCACAAACCCACCCATGAGAGAGTGAAGAAACTCAAGCACTAACCCGCCACTGATGGAGATCCAAACTTTAGTCATCGCCGATGACAGGCCAAGCCCTAGCCGCTGCCGGCGACAGCCCAAACCCTAGCCCCTCCCAACTCCTTATCTCTTCAAGTTTGATAGGCTTGGTGTTCTTGTACCAACAATTATGGTCTGTCCTTGAATCAAGAAAGGGATTGGTAAGCTCAAATTTTCATGCTTTGACCTTTGTTTACGTTGTCAGTCCAATTAAAGATTTTTTGTGTTGAACTATTGATGTTAGAAATGCTTTGAGATACATATGAAAGCTCGGATTTGTGTTAAAAACACAAGAGCTGTTTAGACCCCAAATTAAAAAAATTACAACTTGGTTGATTTTACTCTAACTTAAACTAAGTGTGGAATAGAGTAAATGCAAGTGAATAGACAATAAAGCTACTCTAAGCAATATTCATCAAATCACAACAGTAAAATGAAAGTTAAAATAGTAGGGAAGAGAAATACAAACACAAGATAATACGCCGATGTGTTATCGAAGAGGAAACCAAAGAACTTGGCGAAAAACCTTTCCGCTGTCCTTCAAGCGATAAATCGATACACTAGATAATAAGTTGGGATACATGAATAGTAAGAGACCCTCCAAGTCTAATCTACCCAGTGCACCTAAGCCCTCCAAGCTCCTCTTCCTCTAACAAGGCTTCTTGGAACTGTGTCTTGTCTAACTTTTTGGATCTCGCAATGCACTCGATTGCATCTGTTAAAACTTGACTTCTTCCAATGCTTCTTAACAGCACCAAAATCTCACTTGACACTCAGTATGGGTGTGGTAAGTGTTTGGGTTATCAACTTCTCAAGCATTTGGATATGGAGAGGTAGGAATTGAGGAAAACCATAATGGATGGTGTAGAGGATTGTGGGTATGACAATCTCTAACTCTCAAGGGTTTGTGACTAGGGTTTTCTCTCTGAAAGCACCAATTTCAATATGTGGGTAATGTGTGTATATATAGTGTATATGAGAATGTAGTGGAGCAGATATAACAAAATAACAAAACAGAATGTTTCGTGGGTATCTCGCGAAAAGGCCTTACCCGCATGACACTCGCGAAAATCAGTTGTCACGACTTTTCGTATTCCAGTCATGTGCTGAGCACATGCTTCACTTCGAGGGAAGGCTACTCGCGAGCTACCCACGAAAACTTCTTTAGTCTTCAATGTTGCCTTGAGTCTTCAGACACTCTCTCTCTCTCTCTCTCACACAACCCTTACAATTAAATCCCACATAAAATACAGGGTACAAAAAATTGAACAAAATTAAAATCAAATTTAGTACGGAATTAAAGCCAACACAAAATAGTTGTAAATCACAACTTTACAACATAGAATTTTGTTTGGTATTGAATTGCTTTTGAAATATATTATATTATAGAATGCTAACTTTTATGGTTGGTAAGGTTCGAATTCTATTTTGTTATTGCTGAGATTAAGTTGGATTAGGTGGTGTTTAATTTTCCAAATTATTTATAACAACCATGGCATTAGGTAGTAACCAAAGCACTATAACAACCAAATCATTAATAACCTCCCCTTTCTGGAGGTAATAAAGAATCAACTTCCAACTTGTAAAATAAATTTGACTTCAAACCCAAATAATGTGTATAGAAGACAAGCATTTGGAAAATTATGTCTCTTGAGTTGGGGGCATTTTTTTATTGGACCCCGCTTTTCTTTTTTGTTTCTTCTAAACCATTTAGAAAAAAACCCTTCAAATTATATTTTAAAAATCTTATAATTAGATTGTACATTTTTTATATTTTTAACATGCATGTTAAATTTCGGTCAAATCAGATATTATTTATTATTTGATATATAAATTTATTATTTATGTATAATTTAAGACTACAAAAATTTAAAATTTAAATATTTGATAAATGACATAGTTATTAATCTTAGATCTTCTTGAAATTTTGCAAACATGAAAGATATAGTAAAAAAATGTAATTTAATGGTGGATTTGTCAAAATTCATATTCGATAAAAAAAAAATATAAAAAAAGTTTGAAGGGAAACTTTGTCCCAAAAATATAATTTTTTAATATATAACCTTCACTCTTCACTCTTGGTCATAGTTTTGTGGTTCATGAAACAATGGTTAAGTAAATACACTCTCTCTTTCAATAAAAGGAGGGGAAAAAAGAGTCAAAATTTGAGTAAAATAATCTTCGGGAAAGAGACAAACCAATACGACTTCCAGCCTTTTTTCTCTGGTTTTATTCAAAGAATACAATAACAGAAGTTAGATTCTTTTGAGTAAACCTCACCCCTTGGAAAGAGACACTAGACAAGCCAAAGTGCCTTCTAGTCTCTCATTTTCTTTCCAGCCGATCTGCCAAAAGCATCTTCTACATACCCATTGACTTAGATTTTCAGTACACTATGATCAGTGGTACTGTAGCATGTAAACCTCAATTTATCACACCTCTCCAAACTTGTCATAACCATATGTAGACACTGTATTATATACTCTTTATGACTTAGACCTCTGTTTTTTAATGATGCTTAAACTATAGGGCCCAAGGTCAATTTTGAGCCCAATCAAATATTAAATTGACTTAAGAAGTGTTAACTGTTAAAATGGAAAATATAACATTTTAAATGAGGAAAAATCTATTTTTGGAAATAAAATGACCAAAGAGGCCCTTGGCCCATGTATGCGGGTGGTGGCTTGCGTATGTGGGCCAAAGCATGCATATGCAGGCACTCTCCTGTGTATGCAACTAAGGTTCCATAAATATAAGAAATGCAAGTTTTCTGCAATAATGATTGAGATTTTGGATGAGTCCCATATCGTTAGGGTGCCGTTCCAAACCCCATTTTTTTTCCCCACTATATAAAGCCTTACATGATACATTTTCAACACAGAAATTTCACTGAGAAAAAATTAAGATTTATTAGAAAATAGTGAATCAAAAGAGAGTTTTTTACAAAACACCCTTAAGTCAATTTTATCTGATTGAGACATTTTCTAGCTCCAATCCTTTTAGTTTAACGTTGCTAATCACTTGTTTAATGAAATGTAATAGATTTGACTAAGGGGGGTGGTCAAAATTAAAGTTTGGGGACTCCTTTTTGAGGTATCAAGCTTCAACCTTTCTCTTTTCATTTTAGTCTTTCTTTTATGTTTTAATCTCGTTTCTTTGCTTAGTTTATGTTTGCTTAGGTTAGTTTTATAGTTCTTTTATGTTCTGAGCATATTTGGCTGTTAGAATTAGGGTTTTCTTTTGTGCTCTGTTTTTCTATTTCGTTTTTCTAGGTTAGGGTTTGTGAACAAGTCCATGCATGCATGCCATGAGCATGCGTACGCAAGTTAAACCCTACGTACGCAAGCCTTTGGCTGCTTATGCCATGATGTTTACTATATGTAAAAAACAATTTAATCAAATATCATGTGAATAATTATATATAAAAATAGTTCTTTGATGGAACATTAAAAGCAGTAGGGCGAGCAAAATCTAAATATTGGCCGTAAAAATGAGTGTTTTTACTTTTTGCCAACGCATAATTTCACTATAATCAGGTGCTTTTGTTAATATTTATGTATAATTTAACTATTTTTTTAATTAATATATATATATATATATAATTTAATGGAATATTAGAAGTATTACGACGAGAGTGGAAAAACCTGAAAGTTGGCCATAAAATAGGGAAAAATACACTGTTTCGAATGCATGAATCATTTCACTCACATGAGAGTAGGCTCTATAAGTGTAGGATCTATCTTCATATAAACAGAAAGACTCATGTATCCGATATATGATACACCTCCTAAAACAGTGTTTCTTTCCCGCTACAATGGCGCGTGGCTTTTCCTTTCTCAGTTTTTTTCGATGGGTTCGCTTGTTGAGTGGAGCTGAAGATTCAAAGTTACGATGAGCCCATTCGGTTGACTAGAATAGAATCTACGACTTACTACTGTATGTGTATAGTCATTGTGCATTTGGGCCTATTTAGAAACAAAAATACTTGGGAGTCTTGGAGTCGCTCCACAATTTGGGCCCCAAAAACCTGTCAAAATCTGAGCCGATGGAAAATGACATTATGTTGGCTTGTAGCTCAAGACCATCTTTCGGATGTATGGAATAGAGTTGGGGGCTTTTTTTTTTTTTTACTGGACCTCCGGTTTTCTTTTTTGTTTCTTCTAGACCGAGACCCATTGGCCTTAGTCTCTTAGACCCAGTTTTTTGGAATTTAGGAAAAAACCCTTCAAATTATATTTTAAAAATCTTATAATTAGATTGTATATTTTTTATATTCTTAACATGCATGTTAAATTTCTATCAAATTAGATATTATTTATTATTTGATTTATAAATTTATTATTTATGTATAATTTAAGACTACAAAAATTTAAAATTTAAATATTTGATAAATGACATAGTTATTAATCTTAGACCTTCTTGAAATTTCGCAAATATGAAAGATATAGTAAGAAAATGTAATTTAATGGTAGATTTGTTAAAACACATTCGATAAAAAGATATAAAAAAAATTTGAAGAGAAACTTTGTCCCAAAAATATAAATTTTTAATATAAAGCCTCCACTCTTCACTCTTGGTTATAGTTTTGTGGTTTGTGAAACAAGGGCGTGACTTTTGTTTAGTGCCTCTAATGCACTAGATCTGTTGTGATTATGACACATGTCCAAAAATGGACAAGTGTCATGACCGCAGTGGGTTCAGTGTCACAGGACACGGGATAGAAGCTATACCCCTCAAACAATGGTTAAGTAAATACACTTTATATAAAAGGAGAAAAAAGAGTCAAAATTGAGTAAACTAATCTCACGGAAAGAGACAAACCAATAAGACTTCCAGCCTCTTTCCTCTGGTTTTATTCAAATTAAGAATACAAAAACAAAAGTCAGATTCTTTTGAGTAAACCTCACTTCATAGAAAAGAGACACCAAACAAGCCAAAGTGCCTTATAGTCTCTCATTTTCTTTCCAGTCGATCTTCCAAAAGCATCTGCTACATACCCATTGACTTAGACTTTCAGTACACTATGATCAGTGGTACTGTAGCATGTGAACCTCACTTTATCACACCTCTCCAAACTTGACATAACCATTCAACAAAGAAAAAAGAAACACAACAATGGCCAAACTCAGCCTGCTACTAGAACTTCTCATCCTCTTGTTCACCTCTTCTCTTTGTTGTCCTGAAGATAAAAAGCAAGCCCTTCTCCAGTTTAAATCTTCTCTCATTAAAACTACTAGTTCTTCTTCATTAGAAAGCTTATTGTTTGAGTAGTTAGAGTCATGGAATTCCAGCTTAGATTGTTGCAACTGGGAAAGAGTCCTTTGTAGTTCTGGTTTTCATTCCAGGACTGTGATTGGTCTATTTCTTGACTCCCTTGTCTTCATGCAATCTATGGAGTCCATTGTGGTGGCTTCCACCATCTTGAACCCCCCCCCCCTCCCCCACTATTTTTTATATTAAAATCTTGACATCATGAGTGACTTTTTGGTAATTCCCCATGTTGGGCTGTGTGGAGTTTAGTTGTATTTGATCTGGATTATGACCCGGCTTGCTATAAAAGTTCTACGGTTTTTAATGAGATTTTTTCTAAGATGTAGTCCATGGAGCGAAGGCTTGGACTGATAGGCCCAAGCTAGAGCTATGTGCAGGATAGTAAAACTATGGTTTCAAATTAGGGTTTGATGTGTGTTGTTTTGAGAGAGAAAATTGTATTGCCACATCTTGTATTTTTTCTTATGAATAGTGAAATCACTGCAACTCCGTAGATATAAGCAAATTGTCAAATCATGTAAATATTGTCTTGTGTGATTTTTTTCTTTGGCGCATTTTTTTTCTCTTTATTATGCATTTCATAAATTTGGAAATTTCGTATATATTCCCTATACCCCAGGTTCTATTTAATTTTTTTTTCTCTAAAAAAGAAGAAAACACTCATTTAAAGTAGAATAATGCTTCATACACAAAAAATTTGACCATTTTTTTGACACCTGTTGAGATGGCAAGTTTTCACTAGTTCTCATTTTATCTCATCATTGACATCATATTTTATCTACCCTCTTACAATCTACCAGATAACCAGGAGTCGAACTTTTTGTTTCTTTAAACTTTCTCTTTAAAGTAACATCTACTCTTTCCCCCTATATAACTCATTAATTCGAGACATTGTTTTTCTTTTCCAAAAAACAAACTCATTTTCATTTGCATTTGGAGACTTTAGGATATAGAAATACAAAGAGTTCCGTGTAATGAGAGAGGAAAATTGAGTTGATTTCTTTCAACAACTTTCCAATCTTGTATTACAAGGCTTTAGATTCGATTTAGGGATATGTCTTTCCGTTAAGGATCTTCCTGAGAATTGAAGGCGAAGCAGATATACACCTAATTTCACAGCTAAGCCAATTCTCGCTCCCTAATGAATTTTTTTCTCACTAGAGGAGAAAGTGATACGATTCTCTAGTTAAAATTTGGGTATAAAATTATTGTTATACTCTAATGTGTTAGTTTTACTTTATTTAACAAAAAATTTGATTTAAAAAATATTAACTGTGATTAAATAATTTAAAAGATAATTACACGACTTAATCAAAGAAAATAGTTGTCTTAAATTATACAAAACTACCTTAATAAAATTTTCTTATATATATGAGAAAATAACATATATAATGACTCATGTTAAAGACATATTATAAATATAAATTATTTATATACATGTATTTTGCGGATTTTAGCAAATATGTCTCTTTTCTTTCGTTTTTTTAGAGAATAAGAACAGAAATGATCAAAACTGTGAAGAAAATGAGCTAATGCAACTCATTCTCACTTAATTATGACTAGGCTTACACAGGCTCTGTTTTATGTTTATATATACACATAAAACAAGCAAAACTAATTAAACAAACTCTCTAACTCCCCTAAAGGCTCACATATCCAACAAATAACCCTGCTCGACTTACAGCATCTTGCAACAATTAAGTTACAGAACTAAACCACAGTAAGCAGTGAATGAAGCAGGAGATAAACGACAGGTCGTTTACTCAGAAGTGTTTAATCATTTGTTCAAAACATCAAAATCCTCATCACGTATTGCTCTCTTTATTCTTTAATTTCTGATAGAAGTCAAATTTTTTAGTAAACTCACTCCGTGAAAGAGACACCAGACTAGCCAAAATGCCTTCCACTTCCAGTCTCTCTTTTCTCTACCACCGAGTTTCAAAAAACTACTGCTACGTACTCTTTGGTTAGACTTTAAGCACACCGCGATTGCACCGTGATTTAGTGGTGCAGCTTGAGAACCTCTTTTTATCATACTCCTCCTAAGTCCTAACGTTTTATAATCATCCAACAATGAACAAAGAAGAAAGAAACACAACAATAATGGCCAGCGCCCTCAGCCTGCTACTAACACTTCTCATTTTTTCATCCCCTCTCTTTGTCGTCCTGAATATCAAAAACAAGTCCTTCTCCAGTTTAAATCCTCGCTAATCAAAACTACTAGTTCTCCTTCATTAGAAAGCCGACTGATTGACCTAGAGTCATGGAATTTCAGCTTAGATCAGGTATATGGCTTCTTCATAGTAGTGGAAATCCTATATCATATCAGGTATTTTGTTCTTGCACCAAGAGGTTCAAATTTCTAGTCCCGTACAAGTTATTTTGTTTGTTCCATAGATAAATATCAAAATCCTGACGTGCAAAAACTTTCAATTAAACATTCTAACAAATAGCCATTCATAAGTCCCAATAAAATATATATCTGTGACTAAAATGTAGAAGAAAGTGAGAGAGCAACTAAGAAGAAATGTATAAGATTATAAAAGCAAATATAAAATTCATGTTGTAGAGATTTAGACCCCTTAACATAGTATGATTAACCTAATATCATCTCAAGTTGATTAACAAGTTTGTTAATGAACACTAGGTTGAATTACAATATATAAAACAAATATAATGCAGAAATATACAGAACATAAAGATCTGATGATCCAGGAAAACCAAACTGGTAAAAAACCTGGAGAGAATTTAATTTAGCTATCTTCAAGGTAAAATAGATCAACTATGAAAGAATTGAAATTTGTACAATAAGACTTAGACCACTAACATCCTATTGCTAGCTCGAGTAGAAAACTTACTATCACGACCATGTGACAGCTCTGAGTCCACGGACTACTTTTTTCTTTGATCCACTGCAAACACAAGTTCTCCTACTTGTGAATCTTGATATTCTTAAATGTTCTTTATGCAGCAACTGAAACGATCACCAAGCTCTTGATATCAATTACAATCTTGATAACCCTAAGTGTATATGAAGGTAAACACCTCTAGATCTCACAAGAAATTCAAACACACAGCATATCAAAAGCCTATAAAACATAGCTAGGGTTTTTCTTTTTATAAGAGACATAAAACATAAAACCCTACATGTCAAACGGGCTTGGGCTGAATTGAAAATTATGCAGAAAATGCAAATTGCACGAATCTCAATCGATCGAATCTAATTTTCGATCGATCGAGTCTTGCAGAATGTGACCAATAATTTCTGCAATCACTTGATTTCAACTTTACAACAAAACATACTTTGAGCAAGCCTAAATCTAGACTCTATGTTTTGATCATGGTTTGCCAACACAAAACACATTGAAATTATAATACATTAGTCCCTAAGGTCTTAAAACCTAACACACGTAAATTGTTCTCTCTCGTCATACCATTTCCTTGTGGTTTTTTTTTTCTCTTTCTTTTTTTATTTTTATTTTTTTGGCTAGAAGAAATATATAAAAAGCTCAATCATTGTGCCAATGTGTAGATTGTAATTATTGTCTTCATCATAACTTGTAAAAATGAATGAGTAACTAGTTCCAGTAAGCTTTGTTTGTTTGTTTGTTTGTTTTTTTTTTTGATACACCAGTAAGCTTTGTTGTAGGGCTAACACACTGCCATTTCATCTTTGGGAGAATGGGCTTTATGTTGAAATATCAAATAGCCGGAGTCTCTAGACTGCGCTATAATATTCCACCATAGTTGTATTAAATAATGAGATTGTTGTCAAGTTGGCAGTCATCATAAGGCTTTTGATATCAGACCTAAGGACCTCAAGCAGCCCATTAGGGAAGGAATTTGAGAAGATCCTTTGAAACGATTGGGATTTTAAAGTCCACTAGGGACGTTCATGTGCAAATTGTAGACTACAGACTCATTTATCGAAAGAATAATGTTAAAGACACAAATTATTTTACAAACTGTTTATGTGGCGAGTAATTAGTGGTAAATGAAAAAAATGACATTAATAGTGAGTTTAGATGAAAACTAGTAAGATGTTAACCATATCAACATTTTGTAAAAATGTTGTAAAATAGTTTGTAACTGTAGCATTACTCTTATCGAAATAGATAGAATTTTAAATGTACTTTCCGGTCTCACATTATCAATTATTTACCTTATCTTTTTAATAGATTCGATAGAATTTTAATTTATTCGGTTCGTTCACTTATGAATGTCCTCTACCATTTATCCCGCAGCCCACTCTTCGCAACTTAATTTTTATATTAAAGTTTTTTTTTCCTTTAAGTTATTCAAGTTATGGTTAATTTCATTTTAACCTTTTATGTTTTAAAATTTTCATTTCATACTTAAATGTTTGATTCTGTTTTCATATTGATCTTGTCGTCTATGTAGGACACTTAGGGTTCGTTTGGTTTAGAGGTGTTTTGAGTGATATGATCAAAAACTCATAACTGAATTATCAGAACACATGAGACCATGGTTGTCAAAATCGCGATCTGGATCGTAAGATCGCACGATTTTACGATCCCACCTCACCAAAATGTTTAAGATTGCACTAGAATTGTAAAAATGCTAGGATTGTATGTAGGATCGTAGGATCCGATCCTACCGATCCTACCAAAAACATGAATTTTTGGTTTTTTTTTTTTTATCTAATTTTTTTTTATTAAGTTTGCTTGATCATTTTATAGCTACTGATTAGTAATAAAATATTTAGACTTCTATAATAATGAGTCTTTATATATGTTCTTTGGAAAGTTCCATACTTTTTAGAAATAGCGAGCAACAATTTTGAGTTTAATCTTTCAAGCAATTTCTCCAACGGTTGCAAACTCTAACATGAATATATGTGGCTCCCCTTCTGCAACCAAACACTAGAGTTTTATAGAAGACCCTGCGAGGTGTGAACTATTATCCTAAATCATCAAAAGCAATAATGTTCATGGCATGAGAGTTGGGTTTTAGATATATTTACTAGGAAACTGATTCTACATTTGTTATTCATCTCCTAATATTACTAATATATATATATATATATATATATATATATATATATATATATAAAATTTATTAGCTATGCTTGTATTTGTATATTGATTGATTGATTTTTTTGAGTATGCTCTTTAATTATTACTGATTGGTATAACTTGAATAGTTGAGTATAACATTGTATTTTGATGTCTTTTGTAGTTCTAGTATACAAATATATAATGTCTACATAGATGATAAAATGGATGATGATGATTAGGAATTTAGGACGGTGGTTATAAGAACCTTGGAATGAGAATAATTAAATGTTCACTTCACCTTAATATTCATTTTACTTTTGGATTTCATATTGTAGTTAGCTAGTTTCCATTTGCTAACTTATTTTGGATTTCAAACTTGGAACTTAGAACTTGGAAAATATTTTCCATATGTTTTGATAAATATTTTGGTATTTGGTTGCTAATTAAACATTTATTGAACTTTTTAAATACATTGGATCAAAACTTAAATATATTTATTTCGTTAGTATAGACTTAGCGATGTATGACATACAAATTACATCATATGATGCAAATCTTAGTTTTTTTGTGGATGAATTTATAATTTACGTGATTATTCAACATATAAAGTCATTATCCATGTGTTTTTTGCTTTAAATCTAAAAATATGTAGGACCTTACGATTCACGATCCGATCTTATGATTCACGATTCCACCTACCTTTAATGATCCCACGTAGGATCTTGATTTTGACAACCTTGCATAAGACCCACACAAATTTTTTTTGTTTAGCTTGGTTTTTACCCATTGTTTCCATCACTCAATTCTCTGATTTTTGAGTGATGATTTATGGAAACTAAAAACACATTTTAGGTGTTTTCAGTTTCCAAAACTCAATTTTCAATGGCATTTTCGTAATTAAACCCACATACCAGCTGCAATGTTTGACAAATAGATTTTTTTTTTTTGTGAAACCCAGCCGCACCTTTTGAAGTTGAAAACTAGGTCTGAGTTAAGGTGCCAAACAGGGGGTTTGGAAAATTGAGGTATTTTGAGTGATGAGTGATGAAAATTGAGTGATGATAAATTTTAAACCAAACGGGCCTTTAATGGTCAGATTACTAATATAAATAGCGGACATAGTCAAATGAAAACATAATCGAACATGAAGGGTCAAATGAAAATTTTGAAACGTAAAAATAAAAAATAAAAACAACTTCAAACTTTAAGGGCCAAAAATGTACTATAGTCTAATTTTTATAACCATCCAACAAAGAACAAAGAAACACAACAATGGAAAAATTCAAACCCACTCCTCCCAACTTAAAATGGATGAAATTGAAACGATGAGAAATATGTAAGGAATGACCAAAATTATAGTATGGTCATATAAATACTAAGTAGAATAAGTCTAGTGACACAACTTCTTTTACAACTTGTTGAATAGATAGGTTGTGAGTCGTGGAAGATAAAAGTGGTGTTTATGATGGGCAAGAGCTATCCAACACATAGGCCACCTAGGCCTAAGCCTAAGTCCCCCACTACAAAGGGAAAGATTTTGTTGCATAATGGGTTATGTTGGTAGCATAAAGAAAGTGACAAGTGTTTAAGGGTCCACCTAATCATGTGCATTGTACATGACCCTTGGACACATGTTGCTTTTTTTTTTTGTCACATAACCCATTATGTAGCAATTGCTGCATACTTTCCCCACTACAAAATCCCTCACTCCCTTTATAAAAAAGGTTCCACCCCATTATTAAAAGGCCCAAATTTAATGATAATACACTACAACAAAATGTATTTTTAGTGACGAAAATTAGTGAGGAAATATTTTTCGTCACTAAAAATATAGTTTTAGTGACGAAATATTCATTTCGTCACTAATGGTGAAAAAAATTATAACATTTAGTGACGAAAAATAAATTTCGTCACTATTGTGATCTGAAAAATAGGCGCCAAGAGAGGGAAACTTTAGCGCGAATTTAATTAATCTATAGTGACGAAATATTTCGTCACTAAAAGTTGAAATTTTTAGTGACGAAACATTTCGTCACTATAGGTTTTGCACTTACATATTTTTAGTGACGAAATCATAATTCGTCACTAAAACTATGCTTTAGTGACGAAATATGAATTTCGTCACTAAAAACCTTAACAAAGCCTCCCAAAAGTCTCTCACACAAACCTGGACAAATTTACTAAAGAATACACAAACCTTTTCTCTCTTTTGTTTCAGCTCCCAAAAGTCTCCCACACAAACCTTCAGACCAAATACACAAACCTTCATATCCCACACAATCAGCAACGCTTCTATCGGCGACGGCAACGCTTCCATTTGTCGACGGCGACGCTTCCAACCGCGACGATCTCCGGCGACGATTCTGGTACCAACCGCGACGATCTCCGCGACGATTCCGGTACCAACCGCGACGATCTCCGCGACGATTCCGGTACCAACCGCGACGATTCCGGTACCCATCGCGACGATCTCCGCGACGATTCCGGTACCCATCGCGACGATCTCCGCGACGATTCCGGTACCAACCGCGACGATCTTCGCGACGATTCCGGTACCCATCGCGACGATCTCCACGACGATTCCGGTACCCATCGCGACAATCTCCGCGACGATTCCGGTACCCATCGCGACGATCTCCGCGACGATTCCGGTACCAATCGCGACGATCTCCTTGACGCTTCTCTCGATCGCGACGATCTCCGGCGACGCTTCTTCCCAACCTCGACGATTCTCCGGTGACGCTTCCTCCCAATCGCGACTCTTCAGCTCGCCTCCGCTTCTCTCTTCAACCTCCGCCATTTCACTACTGATTCCGGTACTAGACCTTTCACTCTAGCCTCTCTCATTTTTTTTGTACCTTAGTCTGTGTGTGATTGATTTGGTTCTGTTTTTCTTCTTTCTGTTTTTTGTGCAGCCGATGGTGTGGTAAAGAAGAGAGTTGAAGATGTAATGCCCATTGCCACTGGACACGAGCGTGAGGAGCTTGAAGCCGAGCTTCAGGTCTTTTCTCTGATTCCATCTCATTGCTTAACCGTTTCTTTATCTAACGTCCTGTTTGCTTGCTGTGAAAAAATAAAATAATATTAGCATATGATTAAGACCTAAATGAATACTTTTTTGAAATTTTGGTTTAAATTCGATTCTGGACCGAGTGAGAGTGGAATTGATTGGTTTTGGTTTTGTGTAGGGAAAGAAAATTATTGATATTAATTTTCCAGTCGGTCCTTTCGGCACTAAGGTTAGTACTTAATGCATTGCTTAACTTGTGAAAATGATGTTTCTGCGTGTGTTGATTGGTAACATTCATTGCTTGTGGCTCAATGATACCACTCAAACAATGTTCTTTATAAAAAGAATAACTAAGGCTTTTACATTCTCCAAGTACACTGATTCCTCGCCCTTGATAATGTCTGCAATAGGCATAACAGGACTAAGTTCCAAGCACAGATGAATACTTCCCAAAACATAGCTAAACGACACTTGTGGACGTACCCATTGAACCCCAAATGCACAGATGATAACAGACGATTGATAAATTAAAATTCATGGATTCAAACTAGTGTTTTAAGGCATAGATTTTAAGGAATCTGTTATGAATCAGAAATGCTTTTGTCTAACTTTTGGTTTATATTTTCTCTCTCTCTATCTCTTCTTACCTCATTTCTGTTGTATGCTTATCATCTGATACTCCTTTATTGTTTATCCAATGCATGTAACATTGCTTAGTTATCCTAGTGTTAAAGTTGAAATTGTATATATTATAATATTACTAGCAAAGATGACTTTATAAAATTAAAAGCAAAGGAAGTATACAAGAACTCATAGGGAGTAACCTTAGTATACAGGCTGCATAATAAAGGATTTCTCCCAAAGTTTAAATTGTAAATATATATATCACTACATCTTATTTCTTTTCATTGTTTTGACAAAGAAGATCCTTTGCCATCTAGGCTTCAGGTGGGTTTGTCTAAGTTTAAACTAGTGATTGATCACTCCTAGCCTAGTGCCTATGCTTCTTTTTATTATGAGGATCATTTTCAAGATTGAAGTATTTATTAATTTAATTTTTCTTTTGCAGGTTAAATACACATTGTTTGCAATAACTTTGGATTTTTTCTGAAAGTTGTAAGCTTAGCTTGAGCAAAGTAAGTAAATTTTAGTAGAAAACCTTATAAAACTCTATACGTGTGATGTTGGAAATTGGATTTGTGGTGGTATGTTGTGTTGGAGCAAGCGGGTGGCTTGCATGATGTTATAAGGTGGGTTAAACTAATATTGGGAGTGTTTTTCATTTCTTGCAAATGTTAATGAGTATTGTTGATTAGATGTGATGAATAGTATTTTATTTGATTTAAATACTTGTAAAACTCTATACTTGTGATATTTGTGATTGGTTTTGTGGTGGTATGTTGTGTTGGAGCAAGCGGGTGGCTTGCATGATGTTATAAGGTGGGTTAAACTAATATTGGGAGTGTTTTTCATTTCTTGCAAATGTTAATGAGTATTGTTGATTAGATGTGATGAATAGTATTTTATTTGATTTAAATACTTGTAAAACTCTATACTTGTGATATTTGTGATTGGTTTTGTGGTGGTATGTTGTGTTGGAGCAAGCGGGTGGCTTGCATGATGTTATAAGGTGGGTTAAACTAATATTGGGAGTGTTTTTCATTTCTTGCAAATGTTAATGAGTATTGTTGATTAGATGTGATGAATAGTATTTTATTTGATTTAAATACTTAAAAAATTCTATACTTGTGATATTTGTGATTGGTTTTGTGGTGGTATGTTGTGTTGGAGCAAGCGGGTGGCTTGCATGATGTTATAAGGTGGGTTAAACTAATAGTGGGAGTGTTTTTCATTTCTTGCATGATTTTATTTGATTTCAAAACTTGTGCATTCATGAATGAGATAGAAATTTATCTAAGTAGCTTATAGACTTAGATGTTAGAATATATTATGCATGAGTTATTCTTATTTTACTAAAGTAGCATTTACCTTATTGTAGTCAAACATGGATAAAAGTTGGATGCCAATGGCTAAGACACCTGATGGTAGATTAAGTCGTCCATATATTGATAATGTTTAAATAGGATCTGCTAGCAGAAATACCCGTGGAACAACACGTGGTATAGCAGTACGGGCACTTGTTGAAAAAAATGGTAAGTTACCAGTACGTATAGCTGCAGAATATGATGCTCCTGTTGGGAAGAATGCATGCAAGCTTGTCAATCAAATTGGCTTACAAGTGCGAAGTAATTTGTCTAGTTACAATGTGAAAAATTGGAAAAATGTTGATGCTGCTACTAGAGATGTGGTGCTTCAAAATATCGCGGTAAATTTACATTGATAACGTCTAACTTGTCTTTGTTGTCACTAAGCATATTAAATTCATATAATAGTATTTTAATAATATATATAAACTTCATTTTACAGGATCAGTTTGAGCTACAAGGAGATTCCAACTTGGTAACGAAAACATTAAATACAAAATGTGGAAGATTATTGAGTTCTAGCTCCTACAAGTTGCATCAAGCTTATAAAAAGCTCGTACAATCTCATGGTGCTGACTATGCAAGAAGCCACCCGCCAAAGAATGCCAAACTTGAGCTGTGGACTGAACTTATTGATGAGAGATGGACCAATAAGGATTGGCTGGTAAATTATTTATGCATATATTATTATTATCCAATGTTTACTATATTATGTTGTAAACTAATTAGATTAATACTTAGATTCATGATCTAATAGATATCTTGAATGTTTTTTATTAGGAAAAATCAATAAAGAACTCTGAAAATAGGAAGAAAACTTCAGGCAAACATAGATGCAGGACGAAGGCACTTGCTGTTAGGGTTGATGAGGAGGTGCTATTTTTTCATTTTTCTTAAACTTTAGTATATTACATGTTGTGATTAATAAGTATAACTATCTAACACTTGAATGTTAATTAATCAGACAAATAGTAATGACGGTCAAGTTCCTGAATTGGCAAAAATCTTCAAAGATGTTCATTTCAATCCAAATACAAATATGTGGATACACCATGAGGATGAAGCTACATATGTATGTATATCATTCCATCTCTATCATGTTTGTAAAGCTATAACATATGTATTATTAATGTTGTGATTGTTTGTTTCTTTCTCCTTTTCAAATGATAGGAAAATATTCTCAAAGTGCAAGAGGATCATTGTCAAGATCCTAATGCAATTCCCCTTACACAAGAGGAGATCTCAAACTTGGTTTTTAAGAAGAAGTCCGGTGTTGTAAAAGGACTTGGCATGAGACCTTCTTCTTCTCTAGTAACCACCGCCTCATCTAATTCCTCAGTAGAGTATATTCAACGGTTAGAAAATGAGATCATTGAGCTCAAAGAGGCAAGAGCTAAGGACCAAGAGGAGCGAGCTAGGGACCAAGAGGCACGAGCTAAGCAAGAAGAGGTCCAAAAGAATATTCTTAATTTTTTAAGGAGAAATGGTTATGATGACGCTCTTACCTATGGGGGTGGTTCAACTTCAAGTTAAAACATGTTTTGGTTAGTACTTTCTTTTAGCAATTGACCCATATTACATGGTATGACTACTCTTAATGTATTGTTAGAAATGTTTCTTCTAATATAATTAATGTTTTTACTTTATGATTTTAATGTAGTATTGGTTTTATATTTGTGCAGATTTCTTATTGGTGGTTTTAAGAAGATTTACTTTTGGCATTACTTGAAGACATATGAGGACATCTTCCGTTAGTTCTAATTATATTATGCTACACTTTTTGTATTGTTATAACACATCTTGAGTTATTGTAGACGTTGAAAACAATTATTGTATGGAAGGAGTTTGAATTAGATACTTGTTTTATTTTTTACTTGTGGAATGTATGGATCTTTTTTTATAAATGCGTTGTTGAAATAAATGTATTATTCAAATGTGAGGTTTTAGTAATGTAAAAACAGGTTACAGGTTAATATCAAAACCATGAAAAAAATAAAAACAGAAAATAAGTTTTAGTGACGAAATATTTTGTCACTAAATGTAACAAAATTTGTAAGAAATGGTTTCAGTGACGAAAATTTTCATCACTATATGTGCATGGATTTTCTTAAAAATAGTTTTAGTGACGAACTTTTTCGTCACTATATGTACCCGATAAATAGTTTTAGTGACGACATTATTCGTCACTAAATATGATTTAATAAACTAAATTGTTTTTAGTGACGAAATATTTTCTTCACTGAATGGTGTTTTTAGTGAGGAAAACATTTAGTGACGAAACGTTTTCGTCTCTAAAAGTTAAAAAAAAAAAAAAATCAAATCGGACTTTTAGTGACGAAATTTTTCGTCACCAGGACTTTTAGTGACGGGGTTTCAGCGACGAAATGAATTTCGTCACTAAAAGTCCAATTTCGTCACTAAATGTGTTTAGTGACGAAATATTGGAATTTTAGTGACGAATTTTTTCGTCACTGAAAATACATTTTGTTGTAGTGATAATTGTCTTTTTTAAATTTTTTTAAAAATGATATGCTATTTTCCCACCTCTAACAAGGCCTCCAACGTATTAGACCAATAAAAACCTAAACCAATTGAAGCCCTAAATTATTATTTTTTATATGTAGTAAATGTGTCAAATCATTAATGATCATTAATCTTTTCTAAAAATTTGAGAATTGTCCTTAATTTCTTACATAGCAGATTGTCAACATTCAATGGCAAAGAGGGGAGGGCCCTTCTTTGCTATTTTATTGTTGAAATCTTGAGTGACTTTTTGGTAATGCCCCCTCTGGATGCCCCAAAAAAGAGAGCGCTAAAAAAGCTTGTTGAAGGCTTTTCTTTTTTGGTTTATCGCACATTGTCTCTTTAGCGACGTGACTCTTTGTGTGCATGTGTAGGGTGAGAGGTGTGTGTGTGTGTGTGTGTGTGTGTGTGTGTGTGTGTGTGTGTGTCCCTTTTTCTTATTTTTATTTTAAGAGTCGTCACCAATCATTGGTTTTGTACGAGGTGTGATCAGTCACCTATTCGTCTAATTTTTTTTTAGAGAAATGATATGTCCACAACATTTTTACAACATTTTTACAACAAATCCTAAGTGGCAGGATGTTACTGGTTGTTATTGTTGGGGCAAAAAAGTAATCTTAGTATTAGGTTCAAATTTGAACCAATAACAACTAACCACCTATGATTTGTTGTAAAAATGTTGTAAAAATGTTGTGGACGTAGCACCTCTTTTTTTTAAAAAAAGTTTCCTAATTAACTAAACCAATTTTAATGGTTTATTAATTAAGGTAAACTAAAAGTCTCAAACCAAAGACCTTGGACTCAGAAATTCGATTACATGTGGAGAAGGTGTTAGGCACCCCACAGGCCCGCACCACCTATCCAAAGGATAGTCCCCATTTTAATTTAATTCTAACATTATCTTTTTAGTGAAGAAATTAAATGCTTGGCATTTTGGTTTTTCGAAAAAGGTTTTGTAAAAAAAAAAAAATATTAACGCAGCATGTGAATATTTATTTCAAAGAATTATTTACATACAAAGCATGTGAATACAAAGCATGTGAGAAGCATTTTACCACGTTGCAAGAAATAATATATACAATAGCATGTGAATATTTATATACTATATATTTAGCATGTGAATATTTACAACATAAAAGAAAAAGATGGAAAGCAAAAAGATAGCACCTTGTTGTCGTCCACCATTTTTTTCTCATTTTTCATGCAACAACAAAATAGGATAAAACATTAGTGCCAAAAAGGGGGGAATCATGTTAGCTTGATTGGTGCCTATTGGTTCAATGAAATTGAACTGTAGGCACAAATCTCTAAAAGATGCAATTCTAAAAAAGGATTTAAAACAACAATGCTTGAATGTGTAAAGACGAAAAGTTTAAAAACTTACCTAAAAGGAAATGCACAATTTATTTTGAAAAACATATTGTTTGAAAAAAAGAGTTTATTTGAAGAAAAACAAGTTTGCCCTTTTTTTTTAGTAAAAGACTTAAAAGTTTTTTTTTCATATATAAAAGGATTTTTCTTGATAAAAAAATGGAAGAAGAACGTTGGTTTTAAAGAAAAGAGGCTAGAAAAGCATTTTTTGGTGAGAAAAAGGTTTCACTTATTTTCAAGAAAATGGATTCCAATGTTTGTTGAGAACCAAGGTTTTTCTTCATTTTTTTTTTTTGATAGATAGGAAAAATACTGTTTTATTTTGAGAAAACGGTTTTCATAGTTTAATTTGAAACCATGGTTTTTATCCAATTTAAAAAAAAAAAAAAAAAAAAATAGAGTTTCAACTTAAATTTTTGTATAAAAGATGACAAAAGGTTTTCTTTTGAATAAACAAAGTTTAGATTTTGAAATCCTTTTGCGAAAACAACAATTTTGAAAAGGTTTTGCACAACACCCACATGGTGTAAACTAATAATTGCCTAACAGGTGCTGTAAGTTCTAGATACCTAAATTCATTGAACACGTTTAAGAGAAAAAGAAGAGTAGTAGTAGTAGATACCTAAATTCATTGAACACGTTTAAGAGAAAAAGAATTGTAGTAGTAGTAGTAATTATACATGCAAGCCCACTATTTTTTATGATTTTATTTAGTAGTAGTAGTAATTATACACGCAAGCCCACTGTTTTTTATGTTTTTTTTTTCGTAAAATGAAATAAGTAAATAAATAATTTTTTTTTTGAGAGAGAG
Source organism: Castanea sativa (assembly GCF_040712315.1). Taxonomy (NCBI): domain Eukaryota; kingdom Viridiplantae; phylum Streptophyta; class Magnoliopsida; order Fagales; family Fagaceae; genus Castanea; species Castanea sativa. Next base: position 53,323,061 of record NC_134020.1, on the reverse strand, counting down.
TTTCAAACCTGATAATAGCTCTTTATTATCAGATGAAGACACCAATCAGTTTTTGGTGTAAACGGAGATTGAATCCCAGATCTCTTATACAACTAACTGGAACCCACGATAAAAGTTAGTAGGTAAACATGGGCGTTAACCAGCTATGGTAATTGAAATATACTAATTGAGAGGTATTGCCGTATTTAACACAATCTTTTCGTGCGCCCCTGTATAAGTGCAAAAAAAAAAAAAAAAAAAAATCTCCAGTAAAAGGAAAAAGAAATGGAGTATGAGACAAACAATGCATTTTTATCATGCTGGAATGGTTATATTAAAATAATATCCTAGTGAATTTAATTGAGTCATGATGGATTGATTGTAACTATATTATAAACTTTACCATTTTATAAGGTTAATGAAAAGAAAGTTTTATTAAAATAATATGATAGTGGAGGTTCCTATCACAAAAAATAGAAAAAAAAAAAAAAAAAAAGTTTGACAGTGGAGGAACCACCAAAATATGCATGCTATTATTTAGGGTCAGGGAAAGAGAAAAAGCCTAAGGAAATTGTTACACTCTAATTCTACATGTATTAGACCAATGGCGTATCTAAGGAGGTTATTGATATTTGATACACTCTAATTTTTCATGTATTAAACTTGTGGCAGTCTGGCAGATCCAGAGAGGGGCTAGGGGACCATGGATCTCTCCCTTCTAAGATGGTAAAATCGGACACGACCAGTAAATCTTCTTTGGACCCCACCCTTTTAAAATTTTTGATAGGGGTCAAAATTTCAACATTGAATATATATATGTATGTTATATTTTGATTTTACTTTTGTTTTTAATGCATGTTTCCTCTTAGGGTTTTATTTATTTATTTATTATTTTAAAATAAGGAATAGCATTTTTTTTTTCAAAAATTATTTTTATAGTTTTTTTTTTCATGTGATAAATTTTATTTTATTTTATTTTTTAAATTATTTTCAAAATTAATAGCCTACTTAATTGAAATTTTTAATGGAATTGAGCGAAAGACCTAAATTGAATAAATTTGAAACTTAGAGGACAAAATTGAATAAAAATAAAGTTAGAAAACTAAAATGAATTTTAGTTAAACTTAAGTGCAAATGTCAACTTATTCACATGTGGTTTGACTTAAATTTAAGTTGTATACTTGTGGTTTAAAAGTTGGCACTTTACCTATCTGAGGTTCACTCCATTAGGCATTCGTAACTGTAAGGGCAAGTTTTGTGTCCTAAGCCCAAGAAGTAACTAGATTAAGGTCCAAAGAGCCCAACATAATAAATTTGTAGGGAGTGTGCTTAAAAACTAGGTTTCAATGGATTAAGCAATGCGCACAGTGGATTAAAGGTAGTAAGAAAGCAAAGAAACACAAGCTTTATGCGTAGAAATCCTTCCTCAGCAAAGTCTGAGGAGAGTGGTTCTTGAATATATTACCCTAAAACTTGATTACAATTTCAATTCTTAGTGCTACAGTATTTTTCTTTACAAATTCTCAGGTCCTCCTCTGTTCCTGGAGTATCTCTTCCATTATATAACCTCTTTCCTTTCATCTTGGCCATCAATTTGTTGATTATGTAGGCCACTACTCGAGTGTTTGTCCCATCAGATGCTCTCCCAAATCTTTTGTGAATTACGGCAATCAAGCCAGCACTATTCAGGGGTCTTTTCCACATAAATATGGCCAAGGGGTTTGGTGGGGTGCATTAAATGTGGTGGCAGCTACCGTCCCTCCAATCACATCAAGGCTAACCCCCTCTTTGAAGTTCTTTCTTTATAGTGTGGCCTCCTCCTCTAATGTGCTATTGAAGTATCCATGACTCCCCTCTCTGACCTCACTGTTCGAGGGTATGATCTTCTCGGAACTGCACTGGACTCCTCGGCTTCGATTAGGAACGACACGTGGCATTGCTATCTTATTAAATTGTTGTGTCCCACAGTAACTTACCTATGTACTTTCACAGTTAAAAACACAACAAAAACATAAAAACCAAGATCTAAGAACATATTTCTTAATATGGTGAAATTTTGGCTTAAGAACATTCTTCCTCCTCATAAGAACATTCTCAAGCCTATCAATCCAAACAAAATTGTCAAGGGGATAAAAAAAGTTGAGAAAGAAATTTATGGTGTGTTTGATTTGATTTTAATTTTTGGTTGCAGTGACTCTGGGTTTATGTTCAAAATTTATGGCCGGTTGAGTGCCTCTTGGAATAATTTGTCAATTCTTTCACAAATGTGAAAAGCCATGTGGGGAACGTGGGGTGGCTATTAAACAAAACTTTAGGAAATGTCTTTGTCAAAATGGACGACGAGGCTGTTCTCCACGTTTCTCCCATTTTGTTTTTTTATATAGGACCTGGGATTTGTTTGTTCTTTCAGATTGATATTATCATATTCAGCAAAAAAAAGAAAGAAAAAAAACAAAAGATCGATATTATCATATTGTACTTTGTCATTGGAATTTGTTCCTAAGCTTTTGAATTTTTTCTTACCACTATGCCTCTATAACATATAGTATTATTTAAAAACACAAAGGAAAAATGCCCCTTATTGTATCAAACGGTCGTATGTCCCCAAACCGGTTACTTCTTCTGTAATTCGTATCCAAAAGTCTTCCATTTTTGGACCTTGAAATAGTTGGGACTTTTATTTGGGCAGTATTGCTGCTATTGCATAAGTCTTAAGATTGTATTTATGTTTCTAGAATTTTTGAACATAAACTTAAACCAAGAACTAAATCCAGAAATCTACCCACAGCCACTGCAACCAAATATTAAAACCAAATCAAACACACCACAATTTTTTTTTTCTCAATCTTTTCCATCCCCTTGACAGTTTTGTTTGAATTGATAGGCTTGAGAATGTTCTTATAAAGAGGAAGAATGTTCTTAAGCCAAAACGGTGAAATTACATATGTGGGTTATGGAAGCTTAAAGGAGTGAATATCAGGTGGGCAAAATGCCAACTTCTATACTACAAGTAGACAATTAAAATTTCAGCCAAACTATAGATAGGTAAATTGAAATTAGACTTAAACTTAAAAAGTGCAATTTGCATTTTAGCCAAAAATCAATTGAAACAAAGAACCAAGTAAAATACCATTTGGCCCATCCATTCCCTTGGGTCCATAATCTTCCAAATCCTAACATCAAACATCTATAACAAATAACCAGACCTAACTCTATTGAAAAATTCATAAAAAGTAAAAATAATTCCAACTCAGCAATACAAGGGGAAAAAAAAATCCTTTCTATATATCTCTAAGATATAAAAGGATTCCTCTTCCACGTGAATCAGTCTCTACTAGTCAATACAAAAAAGAAATATATCTCATATATATAGTCCAGCATCTTTTTATGATCTATATTATCTTATTTTATTTTTAAAATTGATAATTGTTACTAGTTATTGTTTCTTTCATTTTTTTTGAAGTATTGTTTATTTGATGTTTACATTTGAGTAATTATATATATATATTATCTTATTATATGCTTTTTTAAAATATTATATTATATAATTACATTAGATCAAGTTGCATGTAATATTAAATCTTGGTCCCCACTCCCCTATGTTAGTCTAAGTCTTTCTCAAAAAAAAAAAAAGACCAAGTAGCATGGAATATCATTCAATTTAATGAGACATGGTTTTGTTTAACTGCACACCAATAGAAAGCTATAAAAAAAATAAAAAATTTAGAAGCATCTGTCGACCAGGGGGATTTAAGCAACCAGATCCACCATGGGGATTTTAACAACTATCTGACAGTCCACTATAACTTCACGTGTTTTTTGATCCAAGCCCGAATAAATTTAGTCAGTGTCATAACAATTTTCACTATTTTAGTTACAATTTGTCTACGTAGTAAGTTGAAAGTGGTGAAAATAAAATAATGGGTACACTTGAGTCTATGATTAATCCCATTATTCACGGATCGTCATGTGGCAAAATTGTGATAGAGTTGTAGTATTAGTTATGATACTGACTTATCAGATAAATTTAATAGGTAGCACTTAGTACAGCATGTGGCCCAGTTTAACTGTTCTACCTAACTTGCTGTCGGTCCAGGGTAAATACTAAATTGTGCTTGATTATGACATACTTGGAATACTGGGTTTGACATCTCAGCTATATTACAAGAGAGATAACAGAGCAAAGTGGTGGATGGTGTTTGGGTTTCATTTTCATTTTCCAACACATATTCTAACTTCTTCGACCATGGGAAGTTTCTCATTACTCTCGGCTGCAGCAAGAAGGTATGAAATTTTTTTTAGCTATCATGCCTCAATATGTTTAATTTGTAAAAGAACAATATTCTATGAAAAAAAATCCTCTCTGCCGGTAAATACTTTTTCTATTTTTTTTAAAGGACACTGCATCCATTAACCATGGACTAACAAATATTTTGTGCAATTATGCCATCTAAAGTATGCTGAATAATAAAAGTGAGATAATATCTTGTAAAAATGTGACAGGCTTGAAGGAAAAGTGGCACTAATCACTGGTGGGTCTAGCGGCATTGGTGAGTCCACTGCAAGACTCTTCTCTAAACATGGAGCCAAAGTTGTAATCGCTGACATCCAGGATGAGTTGGGTCACTCTGTATGCGAAGAACTAAATCCTAAATCTACATCATTTGTCCATTGTGATGTTACTAAGGAAATAGATGTAGAAAATGCAGTTAACCATGCTGTTTCCAAGTATGGTAAGTTAGACATTATGTACAACAATGCTGGCATAGTTGGGGTAGCCAAACCCAACATCCTTGACAACACCAAGGCTGAATTTGAGCAAGTGGTTAGTGTCAACCTTGTAGGTGCTTTCCTTGGAACCAAACATGCAGCCCGTGTGATGATTCCAGCTAAAAAAGGTAGTATAATCAATACCGCTAGTGTATGTTCAACCATAGGAGGAGTTGCATCTCATGGCTACACAAGCTCAAAACATGGTGTGGTTGGATTAATGAGAAATACAGCAGTGGAGCTCGGACAGTTTGGAATTCGTGTGAATTGTGTGTCACCTTATTTGATTGCTACACCTCTGGCAAAGGATTTCTTTAAGCTGGATGATGATGGCGTTTATCGTGTTTATTCCAACCTCAAGGGTGAAGTTCTCAAGCCAGAGGATATAGCTGAGGCTGCTCTCTATCTCGGAAGTGATGAGTCAAAATATGTGAGTGGACATAATATTGTCATAGATGGAGGCTTCACCATTGTAAATCCAGGCTTTTGTATGTTTACACAGTCTCAATAAATAAAAGGAAAATTATTAGTTTACTTTGAGCTATCAATGTAAGGTTTACATTGTACACCATCTCAATGCAAAAAGTGTACAATGTTGTACACTTTTGTTTAGTGTACAATGTAAATCTTAAATGTAAACCAATAATTGTCCTAAATAAAATGGAGAGTCTAAATAATTTTACTGGCTCTTTTCTTTTTGTATTGCAAAGGGGTCCAAGTGGAATTAATATCTGTCGGACTTTGTAAAATTTTTGTTGTATTGTTGGTGTGTGTAGCATGATTCTAAATAAATTATAAAAATGGACAAATTTTATCAAGGGACTGTTAAAACAACTAGTAGCCATTAAGAATGGCGTCGATGCATTTTTTTTGCTTTGGGAGGAGCTTGTGTCCAATGGCATTGACCACTAGACACAAGCCAAACCCTTTTGCTTTTAGGTCAAGGTTTCTATAGATAGGGGTGGAGAGTTGGGCCTAGTTCTCTTCTTGCACTATCTCATTTTCTCTTCAAATTGCCTCATATGTTTTCCTTGGTTTATGTGTTACTTGCCTTGTCCATTCATGGGTAGAGTTCCATCTTTTTATACCTAAACTTTGATCCTTATTTTTACCATTTAGCCCTCATCCTTATCCATTCTTTTTTCTACTGCATGCATTCTTCCATTCAACACATTGTCCACTACCCTAACCATGTCCAATTGGGTGTTGCCCCACTACCTACTACCTAAATTCAGCCTTATGTACTCCCGTTAAGGAGCCTTTAGCCTATCCCTTATGACAAATAACCTCCCCATTTTGGGTAAAGGTCAGTCTACCATGTAGCCACCTCACATCTCTTTCCTTAAAATGGTAAAAGCCTCCATTAATTCTCTTTGTTTCCACCCTCTAGCATGCATTAGATGGTTCTCACCTATTCTTTTCCCAATTTGGTAAAGATGCTTTCTCAGTAAATATATGCCCAAAAGTGGTCTCAGCGAGATGCCAAATCTAGGTCCTTTCCCCCTCTATCAAACCATACCCTTTGCATTTCGTCGGCCATGGGCCCTACTCCCTTTGCTTGGCAAGGATGCAGAAGGGCAAAGCCTAAACCTTACCTTACCTACCTTGCCACTCTTGTATTTTCTCTAATTTTAATTCTCCTTCATGCATTATTTGCCACTGCCACTTTTATTTTCTTTCATCATGTCTCTAACTAGAGGTGATAGTAGGTTATTCTCATCCTTTTATTCAAAAGAATTAGGCCTTTATGGGCCAAATACTCTTTATTGGGGCAAAAAGGCCTTGGTCCCTATTCACCCTAATTTGCCAAAGTCATTTTGCAGTATATATGCATTGAACTTTTCATCTCTATCTCTTTTTTCTATCTGTAGAAGTGCCCAAGAAAGTATGGGCTTCTCTCCATTTTTCTATTCATTTTATTCAAAAGGCTTGGAACTAGTGGAATTGGCAGGTGTGACACTTGGCCCATATGTGTCCATGTGTCTTGATTTAATTGCCCATGAGGTGTGAGTGCAATTACCAAATTTGCCTTCCCTTAATACACATTTACTAAAATGTCATTATGTACATTGGGCTTAAATCCTCTACCCCTTAAGCCCCAATTCATTGGGTCTTGGGCTTTACTTCTTGACCCAAAATGTATGAAATTTTAGGTATCAACATTAGCCCTTTGAACATGTGGGTTGTTTTACAACCACACATGCAAATATTTTCTTCTCTCTTTGGTGGGGGATTTTGAATAGTGCTTCCCATATTTTCTCTTCCTTCCTTTCTTTTCTCTTCTTTTTTTCATTATTACTCCTTGCCAAACCCACATGATGAAGCAGAACATTACCATCGTCATTACACGCGGATCGTCATTCACTCAGAGAAGATGTTACACATTTATTACGAACATTGATGACAAAGTGTAACGGACAGAGCAACGGTCACAGAATGAGTTGTGATCTCCAGACAAAGATTCTGTACATCATTGCCCATTAAAGAGGTACACAACTATGAAAGAGAAGACAACAGAAGCTAAAGGTATACATAAATACTCTACGAAATCACTCTCAACTGGTTTTCTCTCTAGAATCTTTCTCCCTTACTGACTTAAGCATTGGAGGCGGTTTGGCTGACGCCACACCGGCATGTTACTCTTCCCCTCAATTCATTTTGTAGGATTCTTACCTACAGAGACGACCCCGTTCATAGCATCATCCATTTGCTACGACGAGGAGCTCAACTGTTGATTTTTTGCATCATCAATTTGGCACCGTCTGTGGGAAACGCTAATCATTCAAGTCATCTTTCCCAATGGCAAAAGAGTTCCTCAAAGTACGAGATGGAAGCAAGAACTAGACCTCAACTAGATGCTGAGCAACAACAACAAATCCAAGCCCTCTTGGCTAATGTGGAAGAGCTAACTCGCTAGAATGAAGAGCTACGAAAGATGATGGAGTCTCGAAATGCAAAACGTTGGTGAACAGGTGAAAACCAAATGAAGAAGAATCAAATTCTCAAGCCAATAGGCAAGACAGAACTTCAAGAGAAGATTCCACTAGAATGGAGAATGAGCACCGCAGCATGAGGAAGGAGGTGGATGAACTAAAAAGTTCTATGAAGGACAAAGGCGGAGAGAATCTAGATGGGATGATTCTAAGGACAGACTCACCCTTCACCACTGAAGTTTTGAACCGTCCCCTCCCACCAAAATTCCGTCTACCACAGTTGGAGTCATATGACGGTTCCAAAGATCCCTTGGATCACATTGAATCATTCAAGATGCTGATGCTATTGTAGATGACCCCAGATGAAGTGATGTGTAGGGCATTCCTAACAACACTGAAGGGAGCAGCCAGAGTATGGTTCAGCAAGATACCCCAAGGAACCATTGTAGACTTTGAACAACTCAGGAAGAGTTTTGTTCGTCATTTCATTGGGGGGCAAAGGCACGAAAAGTTAGTTGGCCATCTTCTCAACATTCAGCAAGCCGAAGGAGAATCACTAAGGCAATACATCACTCGGTTCAATAAGGAGCTACTGTAGGTAGATGAAGCTGAAGATCAAGTCATCCTAACAACCTTCTAAGCAGGATTGTTACCAGGAGATTTCTTCTTCTCAATCACTAAAAGTTCACCAAAAACAGTAGCGAAGTTACTCCGTAAAGCCCAGAAGTACATGAATGTAGAGGATGCGGTGCTCGCAAAGGAGATGAAAGGGAAAAGGAAGAGAAACGAAGGAAAAAACAACAAGGAAAAAGAAGGAGCTTCCAGATAGGAAACCCAAGTTCTCCAACTTCACTCCTCTAATAATGCCAATTGTGCAAGTCCTTATGTAGATAAAAGACGATCCTTCCCTGCAATGGCCAAAGCCAATTAGCACTCCAGTAGAAAAAAGGGACAAGAGCAAGTATTGTAGATTCCACCAGGACCTCGGGCATCGTACTAATGAGTGTAGGCACTTGAAAGACCAGATGAAAACTTTAATCCGACATGGAAAGTTGCAGAAATACGTCAGAAAGACGAAGCCATACAGATACCAATGGAAGGACAACCAGGATAGAACTCCAGAGGTAAGGGATAGCAAACCTCTTTCAGGAGAAATAAAGACGATTTAGGGAGAATTGAAAGTAGGCGGAACGCTGAAGTCCCTTAAAAAAGCACAGGGGAGAGAAATAAATAGCATCCATTCGTGGGTCCCTCCAATGAAGATGCCAAAGAATGATGAGCCTGATATTGTCTTCTTTGAGAGAGACAGTCACAGCATCAGGCAACCCTATGACGATCCGCTGGTAATCATGCTCAGAGTAGAAGAATTCAACATTCACCAAGTGCTCATTGATAATGGAAGCCCAGCAGATATTGTCTACTTGATTGCGTTTCAGCAGATGAAGTTGAATAAGAAAAGGATCAGGTCTTTCACCTCACCTTTGGTAAGCTTCACAGGGGATAGAATCGTCCCTAGAGGCATTGTTACTCTAACTGTGATCGTAGGAACTTACCCAGCACAAGTCACCAAGGAAATTGATTTCCTCATAGTTGATTGCCCTTAACATACAACATCATCTTGGGAAGACCTGCATTCAATAGACTAAAAGTAGTGACGTCAACATATCACTTGAAGGTGAAGTTTCCAACAGCCCATGAAGTAGGAGAAATCAGAGGAGACCAAAATTTGGCAAGAGAGTGCTATCAAGCTACCCTAACATCGGGAGAGAACTACACATGGGTGATCAATGAACCAGAACCCATTTCTGAACTGTTAGAAACACCACAAGAAGTTGAGACCGTCCCAAGAGATTTGATGAAGGTATTGAAGATTAGAACAGCACTCCCAGCTTTAGAGAAAGAGAAAATGATCTCCTTCTTTAGGGCAAACTAAGATGTCTTTGCTTGGAAACATGAGGATATGCTCGGGATTAATAGGAAGATCATACAACATCGTCTCAACGTTAACCTAGAATGCAAACCTGTACAGCAAAAACAGAGAATATTTGCACTAGAACGAAACAAAGCTGTAACTGAAGAAGTAGAGAAGTTACTAGAAGCTAATTTCATTAGGGAAGACTTCTACCTAGATTGGCTAGCAAACGTGGTCATGGTAAAAAAGAGCAACGTTAAGGGGAGAATGTGTGTTGACTTCACAGACCTGAATAAGGCCTGCCTAAAAGACAGCTTCCCCTTGCCAAGAATTGACCAGCTGGTAGACTCAACTACTGGACACAAGCTATTGAGTTTCATGGATGCATGCTCTGGTTACAACTAGATTCTTATGGATGAAGACAATCAAGAGAATACCTCGTTCGTCACTAGCCAAGGGTTATACTGCTACAAGGTTATGCCCTTTGGACTGAAGAACGCAGGAGCCACCTACCAAAGATTGGTGAACCGTATGTTCTCTCACCAGATTGGAAGGAAGGTAGAGGTATACGTGGATGATATGCTGGTGAAAAGTAAGAAAAAAGCCAACCACTTGGATAATCTCAAAGAAACCTTCAACACACTACGTAAGTACAATATGAAATTCAACCCTGCAAAATGTGTTTTTGCTGTTACTTCAGGAAAATTCTTGGGATTCATGGTGTCCCAACGAGAAATAGAGGCAAATTCAGACAAAGTAAAAGCAATAATCGAGGTCAAATCATGAAAAACAGTGAAGGAGGTATAAAACTTGACAGGGAAAGTTGAAGCCCTAAATAGATTCGTCTCTAGGGCAATAGGCAAGTGCATGCCATTCTTCAAGGTATTGAAAAAAGCCTTTCAATGGAATGACGAATGCGAGGAAGCTCTTGCCAAGTTAAAGGAGTACTTGACGAAACTACCTCTATTAAGCCACTTAGTGATGGGAGAGAATTTGTTCCTCTACTTAGCAATATCCAATACTGCAGTAAGTTCAGCATTGATCAGAGAAGAAGGGAACGTTCAGAAGCTAGTTTATTGTACCAGTCAAGCATTCCAAGGAGTAGAAGCAAGTTACCTAAGGATGGAGAAGATAGCTTTCGCATTATTGGTCACCTTCAGAAAGCACCGTCCTTATTTCCAAGTACACCCCGTTGTCATCATGACAAACCAGCCCATAAGAAAGACGATGAACAAGATAGATGCAGCAGGATGACTCATTCAATGGGCAATTGAATTAGGCCAATTTGACATTGAATATCGGCCTCGAGTAGCAATCAAAGCCTAAGTACTGGTAGACTTCATTGTAGAATTCACTTACCCCTGCAAGGAAGAAGACCCCCCCATGGAAATATGGATGGTCCAAATAGATGGTTCAGCCACGAAGAAAGTGAGAGGAGCATGAGTAGTTCTTATACCTCCAGAAGGAGAAACACTGAAGTATCCAGTTAGGTTGCAGTTCATAGCAACAAATAAAGAGGCGGAGTATGAAGAGTTGCTAACAGGGCCGAGTCTAGCAAATGCTCTAGGAGCAAGGAACCTTATCCTCTAAGCTGATTCTCAGCTAATAATTGGACAAGTGAAGGGAGATTATGAAGCCAGAGAAGAAAGGATGCAGAAGTACTTAAAGATCGTCCAACAACTCTCACAACACTTTGATAGTCTAGACTTTGTGCAAATCCCTCGAGCTAAAAATTCAGAAGCTGACTTTCTAGCAAGATTAGTCTCGTCGGACGATTACAATGCGACCTCCAAAATATGTGTAGAAATAAGGGGGCAGTCAAGCACAGAAGGTGAGCAAGTTATGAAGATAAAAGAGCAAGACGAGTGGATGATTCCCATCGTTCGTTACTTGAAAGAAGGATGGCTCCCCAAAGATAAGATGGAGGCAAGGAAGATACATATCAGGGTAGCTTGCTTCGTCATTATTGACGACGTGCTGTATAGATGAGGGTATTCACTCCCATATCTAAGATGCGCCAGTTTAGAAGAAGTAGATTATGTGCTCCGTGAGACACATGAGGGAACCTATGGAATCCACGCTGGGGAAATATCCTTAGTAGGAAAGGCGCTCAGAGAAGGATATTACTGGCCAACCCTACAGAAAGACGCATACAACATCGTCAGAACATGCGATAAGTGTCAACGCTTCGCGAATGTCTAGACAAGGCTAGGAGAGACAATGACACCCATCTCCTCGCCATGGCCCTTTGCCCCATGGGGAATTGATATTATAGGTTCATTCCCTTAGATTTTTAATAGTCGCAATTGATTACTTCACAAAATGGGTGGAAGCAAAGCTAGTGATGACAATAACAGAGGCTAAAGTCACAAACTTTGTGTGGAAAAACATCATTTGCAGGTTTGGAGTCCCACATGTCATAATATCAGACAATGGAAAGCAATTTGACAACCTCAAGTTTCAAAAAATTTGCCAAGACTTAAGAGTCAAGAATCACTATTCTTCTCCAAGACACCCTCAAGCCAACGGCCAGATAGAAGTGATGAATAGAAGCTTGCTCAAAATTATTAAAACAAGGCTTGAGGGGGCAAAGGGGGCATGGCCTGAAGAAGTACAAAATGTCCTTTGAGCATATAGGACAACCACAAGAGTTCCAAAAGAAGAAACACCATTCAGACTGACATTTGGCAATGAGGTCGTCATACTGGTGGAAGTAGGACTGATGAGCTACCGAGTCAAAACATATGAAGACCAGAAAAATTAGCAAGAGCTTAACAGTAATTTGGACCTAATTGACGAAGTCAGAGAAGAAGCTATGAAGCGAATGGCCAAACACAAGGAAGCAATGGCTAGATACTATAACAGAAAGGTTAAGGTGAGAAGGTTCAGCACAAGAGACCTCGTACTTAAGAAGGTATCACAGGAAACAAAGGACCTATCCCAAGGAAAACTTAGACCAGCCTAGGAAGGCCCCCACGAGGCAATCCGTCATTCTAGAGAAGGCTCCTACTACCTGAAGTCTTTAGACGACCAGGAGCTGCCTCGACAATGGACCATAGAATACTACCAGTAAAGAATGCTCTACATTTCAAGTTGCCTAATCTGCACATCAGTAAGTATGACAAACATTACTTTCATCATTTATAAGATCAATTATACATGAAAGCATTATCCATGCGTATTTATCAATGATTATCCATGATTTGCCATGTACAATACGTATTTGTCAATGATTACCCATGATCTATCACTATCCAAATATGTGCAACACTTAGGAGTCGTCCTTGGGAGATGTCTTAAGGATCTCTGTCATTGAAATTTCAAATCAAAAGCTATTCACGCACAGTCAACGGCATCATAGCCATTGAAGATTTTGATACGCAACCAATATAATTGTCATTCAAGACAAAACAAAAAAAAAATGGTTAACCTAGAAGACACTCCAATACCATGACTCTAAGTCATGAGTAAAGTACAAGATCGTCATTCAAACATGACTCAATAAAAAGCTGTTCAAATATTGCTAAAAAATACTAAGTTGTTCAAAAACAACTAAGATCGTCATTCAAACATGACTCAATAAAAAGCTGTTCAAACACAACTAAAAAAAATACTAAGTTGTTCAAATACGACTAAGGTCGCCATTCAAACATGACTCAACAAAAAGATACTCAAACACTGCTAAAAAATACTAAGTTGTTCAAACACAACTAAGATCGTCATTCAAATATGACTCAATAAAATGCTGTTCAAACACAGCTAAAAAAATACAAAGAATGGCTCAATAAAACGCTGTTCAAACACAATTAAAAAAATACAAAGTTGTTCAAACATAACTAAGACCGTCATTCAAACATGACTCAATAAAACACTGTTCAAACACAGCTAAAAAATACAAATTTGTTCAAACACAACTAATATCATCATTCAAACATGACTCAACAAAATGCTGTTCAAACACAGCTAAAGAAATACGAAGTTGTTCAAACACAACTGACATTATCATTCAAACATGACTCAATAAAACGTTGTTTAAACATAGCTAAAAAATACTAAGTTGTTCAAACACAACTACCATTGTCATTCAAACATGACTCAATAAAACGTTGTTCAAACACAGCTGAAAAGCACTAAGTTGTTCAAACATAACTACTATTGTCATTCAAACATGACTCAATAAAAAGCTGTTTAAACACAGCTAAAAAAATACTAAGTTGTTCAAATACAACTAACATCGTCATTCAAACATGGTTAAACAAAAAGCTGTTCAAACACAGCTAAAAAATGTTAAGTTGTTCGAACACAACTAACATCGTCATTCAAGCCTAACTCAACAAAAAACTGTTCAAATGCAGGTTAAGTACGAAAAAGCTGTTCAAATACGAGCTAAAAATAAAAGTTGTCCCAGCACAACTAACATCGTCACACAAGGTTGTCAAAGTATACAAGATTTAGTTACTACAACTAAAAGCAGGAAATCCATAACCTTGTCCATCATCGTTGAAGGAATTGTTTAATTGCCCAAAAACAACGGGCCCAAAAGAATTTTTTAGTTGCCCAAAACAACCGGCCCAAAGAAAAATATTGTTCTTGCCTTGCAAGGAAATAAAGAGAAAAAGAAAAAAAAAAGTAAAGTTACTGGTCATCGGGGACAGGGTCAGCAAGGGTCGTAATTGTGGCCTCCTCCATCACTTCGGCAGCGTCTGTGGCTTCCTCCATCACATTCTTCGCTGTAACCTCAAAAGGACGATCAGTCATGAGCTCCTTCTCAACATCGCCAACAACTAAGTAGAAAGGTCTAAGTCAGGACGATGCTTGGCCATCCATTTTACAAGGAGATTGAAGCCCTCCATGTAGTACTTGCACAAGTCATCAAAATGCTCATCAAAGTCTTTGAAGTCTTGTACGGCCGCGGCTCCAACATTCTGTAGTTTCAGCTCAAGGTCACTAATCTGCTTGTCCTTCAGCTTGCAAAAGTCCTTCTCCACTTGCAGGCTTTTCTCCAAGGTCACCACACTCTCCTTGTCGTTTTTAGCTTTGGCAATAAGAATAACCTTTTTTTTCAACATCTCATTCTTAGCAGATAAGGACTTGACCAAGGGCTTAGATGTGGCCACCTTCCTCTCTATGTCCAGGAGCTTCCCAGAGACGAACAGAGATTCCCCCAAAGCCTACAAGAAAATTTTCCTTTAGTAGAAGTAAAACCCCTTACTGACTTAAGCATCGAAGGCGGTTTGGCTGACGCCACACCCGACGTGTTACTCTTCCTCTCAGTTCATTTTGCAAGATTCTCACCTACAAAGACGACCCCATTTCTCTCTCATCATACCATTTCTTTGTGGTTTTCATTCCTTCCTTTTTTCTTTTTCTTTTTTTTTCTTTTTTTTGAAATATATAAAAAGCTCAAACATTGTGCATATGTGTAAGATTGTAATTATTGTCTTCATCACAACTTGTTTGAAAGAATGAGTAACTAGTTCCAGTAAGCTTTGCAATAGGACTAACACACTACCATTTCATCTTCTGGAGAATGGGCTTTAAGCTGAAATATCAAATAGCTAGAGTCTTAAGACTGTGCTATAATATTCCACTATTATTGTATTAAATAATGAGATTGTTGTCAAGTTTGTAGTCATCATAAGGCTTTTGATATCAGACCTAAGGACCTCAAGCAACCCATTAGGGAAGGAATCTAAGAAGATCCATCAAAACGACTGGGATTTTGAAGTCCATTAGCTAAAACCATAAATACACCGCACCTTATTTTTGCGGTCACATGTACGGTGCGGTGCGGTTTAAAGTTTAGTCAAAACCATAACCGCACCGCATCTCATTTTTGCAGTCACATATGCGGTGCGGTGTATACGATGCAGTTTGAATGATTTGAAGTCTGTATATTTTTCAAATTTTGGGCTTTTTCTACCCAGCCCAAAACTAATTTTTTTCTCTTTGTTTTGGTCCAAGTTTTAAACTATTGAGCTAGTTTTTCTTTATTTTGGGCTGGCTTTCCTAATTAACACTTGCTAGGGTTATCAAACTTTTTGTTGTTGTTGAAAACTATGGTTATTAAACTATTAATAATATATTTAATATTAAAAATAATTAAATATATTAATATATAGAGAGGGTGCGGCGCGGTGCGGTTTGTGCGGTTTTCTTATTGTAAAACCGCAAACCTCATTGCACCATGCGGTGCGGTGTGGTGTGGTGCGGTGCGGTGCACTATTACTTGCGGTGCGGTTATGTCATTTTGCGTGCGATTTTGGTACGATTTTGCTGTTTATGCAGTTTATGCGGTTTGGTGAACACCCTTATGCAGACCCATTCATTGAAATAGATGGAATTTTTTTTGGGAGAAGAAAATAGATGTAATTTTAAATGTGCTTTGCAGTCTCACATTATCAATTATTTACCTTTTTTTAATAGATTCAATAGAATTTTATTTTTCGCCCGTTCACTTATGAATGTCCTCTACCATTTATCCCATAGCCCACTCCTCCCAACTCAATTTTCATATTAAAGTTTTCTTTTTTCTTTAGTTATTAAAGTTTGGGTTATTTTCATTTTAGCCTCTTATGTTTTAAAATTTTCATTTTGGCCTTACATGTTTGATTCTATTTTCATATTGATCTTGTCATCCATGTAGGACACTGGTCAGACTTCTAATAGAAATAGTTGATAGAGTCAAATGAAAACATAATCAAACATGAAGGGGTCAAATGAAAATTTTGATGTAAAAATAAAAAATGAAATTGTTGTATATATTGGTATATACAATGATAGATTGTAATAATGATATTTGAGTTTAGAGAATATTGTTTCATAAAATGAAAATTCAAGTTCTAGAATTTTCTAAATGAAAATTCGAAATACAGCATTTTCGATCGGTCAAAGCTTGGGCTCGAACGATCGAAAATGGTAAGAAAATAATCCTAGAGTCTCTAGATGTCTTGATCGATGTTTGATTCCTGTTCTACTGAATGAAAAGAGCACTCAATCGATCGAAAGTAATTTTCAACTGATCGAAAATCGTGAAACGAGATTTTCTGTAGAATTTTTTAGTAACTGTTCAGAAAGGTTGAAGAGGTTTCAAGCCTTATTAACGGTTTTATGAAACGTTTTAACTCTCCATATGTGCCTTTTGATGAAATTTAACCGTATGGGTATAAAGAGAGGCTTATGTTCCAAAATTGCTATCTATAGAACCTAACATCTTTGTTGTATCTTATGGACAAATTTGCGATAATCCTTTAGCAACAATAGTGTGGGGGGCAAATATTGTCTAAGGAAAATAATATTGTGCCTCCAAGTTCTCTATTTTCTATTTATCTTTTGTCTTAACTTTGTTCCTCCATTATTACTTTGTGTAATATTTCCAACAAAAACAACTCCAAACTTTAAGGGCGAAAAATGTACTTTAGTCTAATTTTTATAACCATCCAACAGAGAACAAAGAAACACAACAATGGAAAAACTCAAACCCACTCCTCCTAACTTAAAGTGGATGAAATTGAAACAATGAGAAATATTTAAGGAATGACCAAAATTATAGTATGGTCATATAAATAATAAGTAGAATAAGTCTAGTGACACAACTTCTTTTAAAACTTGTTGAATTGATAGGTTGTGAGTCGTGGAAGATAAAAGTGGTGTTTGTGATGGGCAAGAGCTATCCAACATGTAGGCCACCTAGGCCTAAGCCTAAGTCCCCCGTTACAAAGGGAAATGTTTTGCTACATAATGGGTTATGTGGCCGTAAAAGGAAAGTGACAAGTGTCTAATCATGTACATTGCACATGACCCTTGGACACATATTACTTTCTTTTTGCTGCCACTTAACTCATTATGTAGTAATTGTTGCATACAAGTATACAACAAAACCTTTTACCACTACTAAATCCCTCACTCCCTTTATAAAAAAGGTCCCACCCCAATATTAAAAGGCCAAAATTTAATGATAATAATTTTCTTTTTTAAATAAAAAAAATGATACACTATTTTCCCACCTCTAACAAAGTCTTCAACGTATTAGACCAATAAAAACCTAAACCAATTGAAACCCTAAATTGTTGTTTTTTTTTTACTATGTAGTAAATTTGTCAAATCATTAATGATCATTAATCTTTTCTAAAAATTTGAGAATTTAATTTAGGTTAACCAACCATTTTTTCTTTCTTACATAGCAGATTGTCAACATTCAATGGGAGGGAGGGAGGGAGGGAGGGGGGGGGGGGGGCATGGACCCCCTTCTCCACTATTTTATTATTGAAATCTTGAGTGATTTTTTGGTAATGCCCCCTGCGGATGCCCCAAAAGAGAGAGAGAGAGAGAGAGAGAGAGAGAGAGAGCTATAAAAGCTTATTGAAGGCTTTTCTTTTTTGATTTATCGCACATTAGGTCCTTGCTAACATGACTCTTTATGTGCATGTGTTTCTAGGGTGAAGTGTCCGTGTGTCTGTGAGTCCCATTTTCTTATTTTTATTTTAGGAGTCGTCACCAACCATTGGTTTTGTATGAAGTGTGATTAGTCACCTATTTGTCTAATTTTTTTTTAAGTTACCTAATTAACTAAATCAATTTTAATGGTTTATTGATTAAGGTAAACTAAAAGTCTCAAGCCAAAGACCTTGGACTCAGAAGTTCAGGTTACATGTGGGGAAGGTGTTAGGCACCCCAGACCACCTATCCAAAGGATAGTACCCCATTTTAATTTAATTCTAACATTATCTTTTTAGTGAAGAAATTAGATACTTGGCATTTTGGTTTTTTGAAAAAGGTTTTGTAAAAACAATATATATGTATATATATGTGTGTGTGTGTGTGTTGTGAAATTTTTTAAAGTACTCGCAAGTATATGAACCGTACCGAAGTATAGTTTGATAAGAACGAGGTTGTACCCACAAGGACTTAAATGAACGTAGGAAAATTAATTAAACCTTTAACCAAATTAATCCTAATCTAGTTTAATGAAAAAGGTTGTTTGAAATTAAATATACTAAGCAAACAATTAAACTAAGCAAATATATGATATAAAGTAGTAAAGAAATGTAAACAATATAGAGAAAGAAATTAAGGTTTTGGAATCCACCTTGTAAGTCATATTAGTATATATTTATGATCATAAACTTTTCCCAACTACTACATGATAATCTAGAAATCAATCTTGCTATCACAGAAAATATTCTCGTTAAAGTCCTTGTTTTAAAAATCAAAAGCATGTTCTTCTTCGCTTCTTAAGTATAAAATCAAATAATCAATTGTATTCGTAACCAATCAAGTCACAAGAGATATCCAATGTTAAAATCAAGAAATAATAAACTAAGCATTCAATTAATTAAGACAAATCCTAAATCATGAGAAAAACACGATTGAACTCATATCTAGAATCCCATCTTAGTCAATTGATATAAAGCAAGAACAATTTAAATCATTAAAGAACAAATATTGTGAGAAAAATAAAATCACATAAATAATACTAATAATCCTTAACAAGGTTTCATCCTCGACCTCAATTATAAATTTAGCTACTCATAGTAATTGAAATAAAACATAAAAATAAAATACTAAACATTAAACTAAACAAATAAAATAAAACTAACTATCATAGAAGAAAACCAAAGAAGCAGTCATGCTTTCTATGTTCAGCCCCAGTCCTCGCACGAGCCTCACTTTTCTATATGCTTATATTTATATCAGTGTGGCCGATACCGTACCGGTACCGGCTGTACCGGCCGGTACATACCGTACCGGCCAGTGCACCGGTACCGGTACACTTTTATATTGTACCAGAAAAAATACCGGCCGCGTACCGACCATACCGGCTAATTTCGGGCAATACCGGCCGGTACAAAAAAAAAGCTTTTTTTTTTTTTTTTTTTAGTTTTGTAATTTTTGAATTTTTGTAAAGGTATAATGGTAACTTATTTACATTAACTTCTTAGTATTATTTATTTTCTTAGTATGCAATGAACAACTAAGCTTTCTATTTTTTATATTGTGTTTTTTTTTTCTTTTATTTGATACTAAAGTCTAAAATTATGAATAATTTGTTCTGAATTGAGGTAATGTTTTATAATAAACTTTTATATTTACTATAATATAAGTAAAATATTATATGTTTATAAACATGGTTCTAGATATTTTGGTGTGTGTGTGTATATATATATAAAATAGCGGTAAACCCGAAACGGTACACCGGTATTGACCGGTATCTGAAATATATCGTACCGGTGACCAAACTGGTACAGCCTCCGGTACGGTATTAATTTTCATGATTTATATAACACAAAGACACACGTGGACCTAAAGCTTGTAAGTTTAAAACCGTGGCCCAATTGTCCTATAACAATTGGTAAATGGATTTCCGTGAAACACTAGAGAACCCGCGTAGACAAGTAAGCAATTAAGACTCAAGCCCATATGCAAATCTTTATCTCCACGTCAGATTGGCTCTTAGCTCTTACTCCTCTCCAATTTAATTTTTCTATTTTCCTTTCTTTGCACTTCACGTGTCTCCAGATCCTTCTTTTCACGTTGGTTTTTAAATCAATAGGCCTGGACCTCTTTTCTTCATTTTATTCTTCCACCACTTCTCATTAGCATGCAAATCATTTATTATCAATAAAATAAAGACAACTTATAATTAGTCCCAAAATAGCATAAAAATAAGGCTAAAAATGCAAATATGAGAGTACTTTATTATATATATTTCATGCATAACAATATATATATATAACGTAGCAGGTGAATATTTATTTCAAAGAATTATTTAGAAACATAGCATGTGAAATATATATACAATAGCATGTGAATATTTACAACATAAAAGAAAAAATGAGAAGTCAAAAGATAGCACCCTGTTGTCATCCACTATATTTTTCACATTTTTTCATTCAACAACAAAATAGGATAAAACATTAGTGCCAAAAAGGGGGGAATCATGTTATTTTGATTGGTCCTATTGGTTCAATGAAATTGAACTGTAGGCACAAATGTCTAAAAGATGCAATTCAAAGAAAAAGATTTAAAACAACAATGCTTGAAACTTACCTAAAAGGAAATGCACAAATTATTTTGAGAAAAAGATTGTTTGAAAAAAGAGTTTATTTGAAGAAAAACAAATCTGCCCTTTTTTTTTAGTAAAAGACTTAAAGTTTTTTTTTTTTCATAAAAAGGAATTTTCTTGATAAAAAAAAGGGAAGAAGAACGTTGGTTTTAAAGAAAAGTGGTTAGAAAAGCATTTTTTGGTGAGAGATTTTTTTTTTTTTTTTTGGATAGATGGGATAGAAAAGCATTTTTGGTGAGAAAAATTTCATTTATTTTCAAGAAAATGGATTCCAAGGTTTGTTGAGAACCAAAGTTTTTCTTCATTTTTTTTTTAAAGATAGATAGGATAAAATACTGTTTTATCTTGAGAAAAGGGTTTTCATAGTTTAATTGAACTAATAATTACCTAACAATGCCTAAATTCATTGAACTCATTTAAGTAACTTTAAAAGGAAAAAAAGAAAAAAAGAAAAAGAAAAAGAAAGAAAGTCAAGTCTAAGGGCCCCCGGCCCCTCAAAGAAAGTGTGGGTAGAGATAATGTTTATGTTATTTTAGTGGTATAGTTCAAAGGGATTAATTATCAGCCCAAATCATGATGCAGTCAAGCGCTGTAAGAGCACTGGAGCGCAAGGCTTTGTCTTCTATAAGGGTTATGAGCAAGCCCACTGTTTTTTAGGATTATATTTTTCTTAAAATTAAAAAAAGAAAAAGTTTTTTTTAGGAGAAAAAAGAAGTTATTATGTAAACATGGCGTTAACAAGTTATGGTAATTGAAATATACTAATTGAGAGGTATTACCATATTAGAGGAAAAATGGACATTTCCCTTCATTTACAAATAATGTAGCAAAATATCTTTGTTTTGATGAAATTATTTAGCAAAATGTCCTTATTTTTTAAACTTGATTTTAACAAAATCGAGTTTTGTGTAAAACTTGACATCCTCAAAATCAAGTTCTATATAGATTTTTAAGTGAAACTCGACATTATCAATATTGATTTTCACTTAAATTTTCAAAAAAATTTAAATGGTAAAATATGCATATAACTTTACATTGCTAATGTCGAGTTCTAACTGTAACTCAATTTTGTTAAAATTGAGTTTAAAAAACAGGAACATTTTTTATTATTATATATTTTCAAAACATAATTAAGCATTTTGCTATATAATTTATAAATTAGGAATAAATGCCCATTTCCCTAATTAATTAACACAATTTTTGTGCGCCCGTATAAGCGGCAGTGTACCACCAAAAAAAAAAAAAATCTCCAGTAAAAGGAAATTGAAATGGAGTATGAGACAAACAATGCATTTTTATCATGCTGGAATGATTATATTAAAATAATATCCTAGTGAATTTAATTGAGTCATGATGGATTGATTGTAATAACTACATTAAAAACTTTACCATTTTATAAGGTTAATGGAAAGAACGTTTTATTAAAATAATATGATAGTGGAGGTTCCTATCACAAAAAATAGAAAAAAAAAAAAAAAAAAAGTTTGACAGTGGAGGAACCACCAAATATGCATGTTATTTTTTAGGGCCAGGGAAAGAGAAAAAGCCTAAGGAAATTGATACACTCTAATTTTACATGTATTAGACCAGTGGCGTATATATCTAAGGAGGGTGTTGATATTTGATACACTCTAATTTTTCACGTATTAAACCTATGGCAATTTGGCAGATTTAAAGAGGACCTAAGGGACCATAGGTCTCTCCTTCTTAGGGTGTCAAAGTCGGACACGACTCGCAAACCATCATAGGACCCTTCCCTTTTAAAAATTTTGATAGGGGTACAAAATTTCAACATTGAATATATATATATATATATATATATATATATATATATATATATATATATATGTGTGTGTGTATGTATGTATGTATGTATGTATGTTATATTTTGATTTTACTTTTTTTTAATGCATGTTTCCTCTTAGGGTTTTATTTATTTTTTATTTTAAAATAAGGAATAGCATTTTTTTTTTCAAAAATTATTTTTATAGATTTTTTTCATGTGATAAATTTTATTTTATTTTTAAAAAATTATTTCCAAATTAATTGCATACTTAATTGAAATTTTTAATGGAATTGAGCGAAAAACCTGAATTGAATAAATTTGAAACTTAGAGGAAAAAATTGAACAAAAACAAAGTTAGAAGACTAAAATGAATTTAAGTTAAACTTAAGGGCAAATTACAACTCACCCACTTGTGTTTTGGCCAAAATTTAAATTGTTTACTTGTAGTTTAAAAGATGACATTTTGCTCACCTGAAGTTCACTGTGTTAGGCTTTCATAACCTACCTCTGTACTTTCACCATTAAAAACACAAAAAAAAAAAAAAAAAAAAAACATGACAAAGACATGAAAACCAAGATCTAAAAGCATATTTCTTAAAATGGTGAAGTTTTGGCTTAAGAACATTCTTCCTCTTCCTAAGAACATTCTCAAGCCTATCAATCTAAACAAAATTGTCAAGGGGATAGAAAAAGTTGTGAAAGAAATTTATGGTGTGTTTGATTTGGTTTTAATTTTTGGTTGCAGTGGCTGTGGGTTTATGTTCAAAATTTATGGCCGGTTGAGTGCCTCTTGGAATAATTTGTCAAATTCTTCACAAATGTAGAAAGCCATGTGGGGAACATGGTGTGGCTATCAAACATTCAGATTGATATTATTATATTGAACTTTGTAATTGGATTTTTTTTTTTTTTTGGTGAAAAGAAGTTTAGGTGAAGGGAGGATACGACCGAACCAACTCCCATCAGCATAATTGGATTTTGTTCCTAAGTTTTTGAATTTTTGCATTACGACAATGCCTCTATAACATATAGTATTACTTAAAAACACAAAGGAAAAATGCCCCTTATTGTATCAAACGGTCATATGTCCCCAATCCGCGTACTTCTTCTCTGATTCTTATCCAAAAATCTTCCATTTTAACCAAGGTTATTAAAACCGGACCGGACCGTACGGACGGACCGGATTAACCGAAAACCGATTATCATTATGATTTTTTAAGCATAAAAAACCGGAATTCTCTCTTTGCAATGAACTATCTGAACCTCGATCCAACCGTACGGTTTGTTGAACCGTGCATGGTTTTTCCGGTTTTCTTCCCACAAAATTTTGCTAAAAAATCTCAGTCTTGATCTTGTTTGTCCACCGTCAGAAGCTCCACCATCACTGGATCTGACCGTTTGAACTTTGAAGGATCGACCTGCTTGTTTGGAGATGAAAGACCGAGAGAGAGAGAGGGGCAGGAGTGATAGAGAAAACGGAGTTACTGAGAAGTGAGAAATAGAAGAAGGAAACTGATAAAGAATCGGCGGAGTAAACAAAGTAAAAGAGAGAAATGAGCACAGGATGGCAGGATTTGATATTAGGAATAGGGTTTTTATTTAAAAAAATTTTACCTAAAAAGTCACGCTTCTCCCTCTTTTTTGACAACCATCCAACAATTTCTTCAGCTCTTTATTATCACGTTTCCTATCACTTGACTAGTTGACTCTTTTTTTTTTTTTTAAGAGATATTTTATAATCTTTGTAATAAATTACAAAAAGATCTTCTATATTTTATCTCTTTAAATATTATTTTGGTTAATATTGTTGAATTTTGTTCATGTAATTTATTTATTTTTGTACTAATAAATTAATAAAATAATTATTACGTCATTACGGTCCGATCTCAGTCAAATTTCGGTTGAACCTCAAAAACTTTGAACCTCTTCCTTTTACGGTTCATTGAATGGTTCGAATTTGAAAACCATGATTTTAACTATTCTACTTAACTTGCTTTGGGTCTAGGGTAAATACTTGGAATACTGGGCATGACATCTCAGCTATATTACAAGAGAAATAACGAAGCAAATTGGTGGATGGTATTTGGGTTTCATTTTCATTTTTCCGACACATATTCTAACTCCTTCGAACATGGGAAGTTTCTCATTACTCTCGGCTGCACACACACACATGCACACTCCCTTGCACACCCTTACACACATAGCTATCACACTCACACCTACGCACGCACACCTTTGCAGCAATATACGCGCCACCTATGCACACCCTTACACCTACTTATAAATATCTACAAATATCAAGCTTACAATTGTCACAATGCCTATTTACAAATATTTACAAATATCCCCCCATGCATACCTTTACAAATATCTTCAAATATCCACACTGTCACACTACAGTATCTATCATTTAAATGTTTACTCATTATCTTTATTGTGATGTATCCAATTTATTGCTATAATATTGTAGGTGATATTCCTATGGACTACAATGATCATATTGGTAATAGTGATGAAGATCATTGTTATGATGTAGAAAATGATGAATATGATGACGAGGAATTATATGATCTTGTTGT
The DNA here is from genome assembly GCF_040712315.1 of Castanea sativa. Classification (NCBI taxonomy): domain Eukaryota; kingdom Viridiplantae; phylum Streptophyta; class Magnoliopsida; order Fagales; family Fagaceae; genus Castanea; species Castanea sativa. The sequence goes on along the minus strand of NC_134020.1, from coordinate 53,298,037 downwards.
TGTTGGATGTCATGTTGCAGTGACATATTATATGAAATATATTGATAAACAACCTTGTAGAAATTCTGAACAAACTGGCTATATGTGGTTGATGGATTGTTTGACGGGGAATGAAACGAAATATTTAGTGATAGGCCAAAAATGTATTGACCCCTTGTGATGGATTAAGTTGATTAATTAGCCAAGTTTAATTAATTAATCAATTTACATGCAAACGCATGGTAGCACAAACAAATCACCAATTAAACTAAGTATGCAGCGGAAAATAAATGACACAGTGATTTGTTTACGAATGGGGAAAACCTACACGGCAAAAACTCCATTGGGTGATTTTAAGATCACCACTCCCGAAATTCCACTATTATCACAACAAGCGGTTACAAGTAAAGGAATCCCAAGTACTTTACCAACCTATAGTTGAGCCTTTACCCCAATATCCAATTGGACTTGTTCTGTAGTGACAATTTCTCCTTTCAATGCACAACTCCCAAGTACGTGTCTAACTAATTGCGCAGATCCCAGTACGCGACTTCAATCACCAACTAGAGAAGATTGTTGGCTGCAAAGTTCTTTAATTCATCCACATGATGAAGATCAAGAAGATGCTTGGTTACAAAACTCTACGGTGCATACTACACAGCAGCTTCTTCACAAGAGAGATGAACTAAGGCAAGAACTTTTTCTCAAGTCACAATTTGCTTGAACAAGGATTTCAATGCTTGTGCAACTTGTTCACACTTTGACGGCTCTTAAAATAATCCTTTTATATGTCTAGGGTTAGGAGAAAAGAAGATCCAAAGACACATCCAAGAATTGGAATCAAAACAAAACTCAGAATCTGTTTTTCTTAAACCTCGACAGATAGAGGTATTGAGATGTTGTCGAGCAGCTATCGAGCCACGGGGTTGGAACAGCTCTTTAAACCTCGACACATGCTAGCTGTCGAGTTTTAATGAACTTGCACTTTTCAACTTGTTTCTTAAACAGACTTGATGACTTCAACACTTGATCTTGAAACACAGTTTCTTGAAGTATAAAACTTATCATAAATCTACCCAATTACAAGTAAAATGCATTTTGTCAAAGGATTAGCCAATTACATAAATGAATGACATATGTTCTTAACAAGTGAAACACATATATCCTAACATTTAGAATGAAGCCACATGTTTTCCTTCAATTGTGTAATGTTTTACAACATACATATGGGCTTTCAAACACAAGGCATATTAGGCTAGAAGAGTCCGTAGGTATATGTTTAATGATACTTGGACAAGGAGCTTGTCATAGGATGGTTCAAGAAAGATTCCAACATTTTGGTGAGACTATACATAGACATTTTCATAGAGTTCTGAAACGCCTTAACATAATGCCAATGGATATCTTCAAGCCTTCTAATCCTACATTTAGTGTAGTTCCAAGATATATATAGAAGAATCAATTGTACATGCCACAATTTCAGGTATTCATTTCGTACATTCTGATTTGTTTCTAATATTTGTTAGGATTATTTCCTAAGTATCTAAACTTTAGATTTTATTTTAGGATGGCATTGGTGCCATTGATGGTACACATATCCAAGTTGTTGTTGGAGACGACAAGAAAGCTTCATATTATAATAGAAAGGGCGTGACATCTTTTAATGTGATGGTAGCATGCGATTTTGATTTACTTTTCACATTTGTTATGACTGGATGGGAGGGTGCAACACATGATACATGTATTTTCTTAGATGCTATCTGTCGACAATTTGTCAACTTTCCGAAACCACCACTAAGTATATAAAATTTGTATATATTAAATATGTATGAAGGATATTATTTATGTAAATCTTACATTTTTTTTCTTTTACTAGAAAAATATTATTTAGTTGATGCTGGATACCCCTTAAGGAAAGGATATTTGCCACCTTATAAGGGACAATGGTATCATCTTTCAGATTTTAGACGAGCTGGTCAAGGGAATCACATAGAAGAGAGGTTTAGTTATGTTCACTCATCACTTAGAAGTGCAATTGAGCAAACTTTTGGAGTGTGGAAGAATAAATGGAAAATTTTGATGAAAATGTCACCTTATGACATTAAGCACCAGAGAAACATTATAGTTATTACTTGTATTTTGCATAATTTTATTAGAAAACATGATAGGGAAGATAAGGGATTCAATTGGGATGAACATGGCTTGGACAGACCAAAAAGCAATAGTAGTGGAGAAGGTAGTAGCATACAAGCAAACATTGAAAATGTACAAGATGAGGAGATGAAATTTGTTCGTGGCAAAATAGCTATATCCATTTGCGGGTTGTAAACAATATTTTTATTATTTATGTTTTGGTGTTTTGGTTTTTAATTTTTCGGATAAGAACTTTTTTATTATTATAATGGATTGTCTATTATTGATATTGTTGGCAATTAACATTTTAATATATTTATTTTCCTAATCAGTTTAATATTTTTTCTTGATGAGTTATTTTTTAATATTTTTCAAAAAATAGTTAAGTTCTTTTTTGGAATTTATACTCAAAACAACTATTTGTAAAACAGCTTATCCAAACGCTTAATATGACTTTAAAAATAGAAAATGCATGTTTTCACATTTTTACCAAACACTTATCTGTGATTTTTAAAATGGAATTTTCAAAACGCACGTTATAAAAACGTTAGTTTTTAAAATGCACATTTTGAAACAGCTTATCTAAACAGCTCATAGTATTACTTCAAAACACAAAGGAAAAATGCCCCTTATTGTATCAAACGGTCATATGTCCCTGTTGGTGCAATTACAATGATAATGAAAATAACATAAAGAGAAACTGAATAATACTTCTGAATTTTTTATTAATTTAAAGAAAGAGATTACACAACACTATTTGGACTGAGACGCGGTACTCGCTCTCTTTAAAGAGATTCAAGCCCTTGGTTGGCTAAACTTTGTAACCGGTGCAAACCATCTCTGACTTGTCTCCCCCAGGATACAACAACCCAACAAGTGTCGTACGGCTAGAACAACCTCTACAGAAAGTGTTCAAGCCCAAAACTCCACCTGAAAGAACACCATTTCTTGCCAGAAATCTCTCTATTTTTCGTGTATATTGCAGTCACTTGGATTGTGTCTGAATGGGTCTATTTATAGGCTCAATGGGCTTCACGAAATTACTGCCCTCTGAATGGGCTGTCAAGTAGAAGGATCCAAGGTGTTGATTCATTTCCAAATTTGACACATCCACCCTTCACCTCCCACTTGCGCACGTATTTGGCCCAATATTTGAGACAATTCATGTTAGCCCATTAATCACCACAATTAAAAAGAACAAAATAGTCTCTCTCCTTTTTAATGTGGGATTAAACATTTTCACTAACTCCTCATCTTCCACATTCACTCCCACATCTTTACATTTATGTTATAAAATTTATTCATTTTAATTATTTAATATTAAAATGCTCCAACAATCTTTCACTCATTTTAATATTAAATTTTTAGTTAAAGAGAGATTACCAGACAAAGATGGGTCACTATGCATCATGAAGATATATTCCACCAAAAGGAGTAGCTACACTTTTGTGATCATGAAAATTATATTTTCTCAACATAATGTGATTGATCAAGATATATTCCATCACATGCTTTTGTAATTTTCATGCCCAAAATAAATTAGCCTCACCAAGATCTTTCATATCAAAATGGCTTTTAAGAATATTTTTTGTCTCATTTATAACATGCACATTTGAGCCGAAAATCAACATATCATCCACATAGAGGCTAATAATAACATATAAATTATTCCATGATTTAGAATAAATACATTTATCACATTCATTTGATTTATAACCATTTTCAATCATGCAAGAATCAAACTTTTCATGCCACTGCTTAGGTGTTTGTTTTAAGCCATATAGAGATTTAGTTAGCTTACATACCTTGCTTTCTTGTCCAGGCTCTATAAAGCCTTCAGGTTGATCCATATAAATCTCTTCCTCTAGATCTCCATTTAGAAAAACAGTTTTTACATCCATTTGATGAATTTTCAAATAAAAAATTGCAGTAATAGCAATTAACAATCTAATAGATGTAATTCTCATTACCGGAGAAAAAGTATCAAAGAAATCAAGATCAGCTTTTTGTTTAAAGCCTTTTGCAACAAGTCTAGCTTTAAACTTATTTATTGATCCATCCGGTTTCAACTTTTTTCTAAAGACCCATTTACAACCAATGGTCTTACAACCCGGTGGAAGATCTACTAATTTTCAAGTTTTATTAGAATTTAGAGATTTCATCTCATCATTTATAGCCTTTTTTCAAAAAATAGCATCAGGTGATGTTAAAGCCTCTTTTAAATTTTGGGGATTTTCCTCAATGTTAAAAACATAATAATCAGGACCAAAATCCTTTTTAACTCTAGCTCTTTTACTTCTAGATTCTATTTCAAGATTTTCTTGATTTTGTAAATGTGAAGTAGAAGAACTAAGTTGTGACAAAATATATTCTTCACCCTCACTATTTTTCAATTTAAAATGAAATTTTTCTTCATGAAAAATTGCATCACCAAATTCAAAAATTATTTTGTTTTCAAGATAAAAAAATCTATAGGCTGTACTATTAAATGCATAACCAAGAAAAGTACAAGTAGTAGCTCTTATACCTAATTTAGGCATTTTAGGGTCAGTAAGCCTTACATAAGTAAGACAACCTCATACTCTCAAATATCCCAAATTTATCTTCTGTCCTTTCCACATCTCAAAAGGTGTGATGTGTGACTTTTTTTGTGGCACTCTATTCAAAACATGACATGCAGTAAAAATAGTTTCACCCCAAAAATGTAAAGGTACATCAGATTCAATTAATATGGCATTTGTTAACTCAATTAAAGTTCTATTTTTTCTTTCAGCCACACCATTAGAAGCAAGTGAATATGGTGCAGTAGTTTCATGGATAATTCCAAAAGACTAAACAAATGAGTTGAATGCACTTGATTCATACTCACGGCCTCTATCACTTTTTTTTTTTTTTTTTTTTCTACCGAATTGATTTTCAACTTCTTTTAAAAAATCTTGAAATTTTTCAAAGGCATCACTTTTATTTTTCAACAAATAAATAGTTGTATATTTTGAGAAATTATCAATAAAAGTGATAATATATCTATTTCCTCTAAAAGTTAAAATTTCCTCAAATTCACATAAATCGGAGTGAATTAACTCAAGCAATTTGGTATTTCTTACAACACTTTTATGAGGCCTTTTTGTAATCTTAGTTTGACTACAAGTTTCACATTTTTCAAAATCTTTTGACAGTCTTGGAATTAATCCTAAACTACTCATGATTCCCACATATCTACTATTTATATGACACAAATGAGCATGCCAAAAATTAATAGAAGAAAGTATATAAACTGAATTGGTAGATGCTTTATTATTCTCAACATTCAATTTAAATATTCCATTACAAGCATAACCCTTGCCCACAAATAATCCATTTTTAGTGATTAAATAATTATCAGATTCCATAGTTTACTTGAAGCCAGCCTTGTTAAGCAAAAAACTTGACATCAAATTCTTCCTCATGGACGGAGTGTAAAGTACATCTTTCAATGTTAGCACATGTCCAGAAATGAATTTCAATTCAATCTCACCACTCCCAAGAACCTTGGTTTTGCTAGAGTCACCAAGTATAACAGTTTTTTCTTCTTCAAAAGGAGTGTACAACTTGAACCAATTTTTGTCATATCAGACGTGCCTATTAGCACCAGAATCTGCCCACCACCCTTCAACATATTGCACCATATTGATGTCTGTAATCATAGCTACTAAAGGCTCTTCGGTTACGTTAGCCTGCGGGACAGATTCATGTTTTCGAAATTTGCAAAATTGAGCAATATGCCCACTCTTGCCACAGACAAAACAGGATCTATTAAATTGATCTTGTGAAGGAGGTCCTTGGTTCTTATTGTAATTTTTATTCGGGTTTTCCCTTCCTTGAGGTGATCTATTATTATTTTTAAAGGCTTTCTTTTTTTGCTTCAATTGACCATTTCTAGAAAAATGATTTTTGGGCATATTATTATTGGATGAAATAAGGTTTACCTTTGTGGTGGAATTATCATTGCTCTCTTGTGTCATGAGTGCATCTTGTCCTCTAGCCTCCTCCTCCACACCGATGCGTGTGATTAAGGTCTCCAAGGATGTCTTCTTTTGTTTGTGCCGCAAAGTCTTTTGGAACTCCCTCCAAGATTGTGGTAGTTTGTCAATTATGCCAGCTACCACCAAATTGTCTCCGATCTTTATGCATTTGGATCTCAACTCTGCTACAATCATTTGGAAGTCTTGTGCTTGATCCACCATCGATTTTCCATCCACCATTTGGTAACGGAAAAACCTACTAGCAGCATACTTCTTTGCACCTGCCTCCTCAGTATCGTACTTGCTTTGTAAAGCTTTCCAAATTTTTTTAGCAAACTTGTAAGTTGTATCATAATAATCATAGAAATGATCGGCAAGACAATTCAATAGATAAGAGCGACAATTATATTCATCTTTTGTATACTTATCTATTTTTTCTTGATAGAGAATATATTCATCGTCACTCATCTCATCGGTAGGAACCTTTGACGGATTTTTCTTAGTGAGGATGTAGGCAACTTTGAGAAGGCTCAAGTAGAAGAGGACCTTTCCTTTCCACCTCTTGAAGTGGGCTCCCTTAAAGTGAAATGGCTTGTTAAGATCTCCAACAAGCTCATTTGGTTTCTCTTGTGTAGACTCCATGTGTTGAATTTCCTTAAAATTGTTGGTGCAAACACAATGATAATGAAAATAACACAAAGAAAAACTAAATAATACTTCTGAATTTTTTTATTAATTTAAAGAAAGAGATTACATAATACTATTTGGACTGAGGCGCGACACTCGCTCTCTTTAAGGAGATTCAAGCCATTGGTTGGCTAAACTTTGTAACCGGTGCAAACCTTCTTTGACTTGTCTCCCCTAGGATACAACAACCCAACAAGTGTCGTATGGCTAGAACCTCCACCCTTCACCTCCCCCTTGTGCATGTATCTGACATAATATTTGAGACAATTCATGTTAACCCATTAATCACTACAATTAAAAAGAACAAAATAGTCTCTCTCCTTTTCAATGTGGGATTAAACATTTTCACTAACTCCTCATCGTCCACATTCACTCCCACATTTTTACATTTATGTTATAACATTTATTCATTTTAATTATTTAATATTAAAATGCTCCAATAGTCCCCAATCCGCGTACTTCTTCTCTAATTCTTATCCAAAAATCTTCCATTTTAACTATTCTACTTAACCTGCTGTGGGTCCAAGGTAAATACCAAATTTTGCTTGATTATGACATACGTGGAATACTGGGCTTGACATCTCAGCTATATTACAAGAGAAATAACGAAGCAAATTGGTGGATGGTATTTGGGTTTTATTTTCATTTTTCCGACACATATTCTAACTCCTTCGACCATGGGAAGTTTCTCATTACTCTCGGCTGCAACAAGAAGGTATGAAATTTTTTTTAGCTATCTTGCCTCAATATGTTTAATTTGTTAAAGAACAATATTCTATGAAAAAAAATCCTCTCTGCCGGTAAATAATTTTTCTATTTGTTTTGTTGGACACTGGATCCATTAACCATGGACTAGCAAATATTTTGTGCAATTATGCCATCTAAAATATGCTGAATAATAAAAGTGAGAGATAATATCTTGTAAAAATGTGACAGGCTTGAAGGAAAAGTGGCACTAATCACTGGTGGGTCTACAGGCATTGGTGAGTCCACTGCAAGACTCTTCTCTAAACATGGAGCAAAAGTTGTAATTGCTGACATTAGACATTATGTGCAACAATGCTGGTATAGCTGGGGTAGCCAAACCCAACATCCTTGACAACACTAAGGCTGAATTTGAGCAAGTGGTTAGTGTCAACCTTGTAGGTGCTTTCCTTGGAACCAAACATGCAGCCCGTGTGATGATTCCAGCTAAAAAAGGTAGTATAATCAATACCGCTAGTGTATGTTCAACCATAGGAGGAGTTGCATCTCATGGCTACACAAGCTCAAAACATGGTGTGGTTGGATTAATGAGAAATACAGCAGTGGAGCTTGGACAGTTTGGAATTCGTATGAATTGCGTGTCACCTTATGTGGTTGCTACACCTTTGGCAAAGGATTTCTTGAAGCTAGATGATGATGGACTTTATCGTGTTTATTCCAACCTCAAGGGTGTAGTTCTCCAGCCAGAGGATATAGCCGAGGCTGCTCTGTATCTCAGAAGTGATGAGTCAAAATATGTGAGCGGACAAAATATTGTCATAGATGGAGGCTTCACCATTGTAAATGCAGGCCTTTGTATGTTTGCAGAGTCTTAATAAATAAAAGGAAAATTATCAGTTTAAATTGAGCTATCAATGTAAGATTTACATTGTACACTAAATAAGAGTGTACAACATTGTACCTATTTGGAAAAGGTGTACAATGTTGTACACTTTTGTTTAGTATATAACGTAAATCTTACATCTAAAATGTAAACCAATAATTATCCTAAATGAAATGGAGAGTCTAAATAATTTTACTGGCTAGGGGACCATGGATCTCTCCCTTCTAGGATGGTAAAATTGAACACGACCCGTAAACCTTCTTAGGACCCCACCCTTTTAAACTTTTTGATAGGGGTCAAAATTTCAACATTGAATATATATATGTATGTTATATTTTGATTTTACTTTTGTTTTTAATGCATGTTTCCTCTTAGGGTTTTATTTATTTATTTATTATTTTAAAATAAGGAATAGCATTTTTTTTTTCAAAAATTATTTTTATAGTTTTTTTTTCATGTGATAAATTTTATTTTATTTTTTAAAAAATTATTTTCAAAATTAATAGCCTACTTAATTGAAATTTTTAATGGAATTGAGCGAAAGACCTAAATTGAATAAATTTGAAACTTAGAGGACAAAATTGAAAAAAAATAAAGTTAGAAGACTAAAATGAATTTTAGTTAAACTTAAGTGCAAATGTCAAATTATTCACATGTGGTTTGACCGAAATTTAAGTTGCATACTTGTGGTTTAAAAGTTGGCACTTTAACTATCTGAGGTTCACTCCATTAGGCATTCGTAACTGTAAGGGCGAGTTTTGTGTCCTAAGCCCGCCCAACATAATAAATTTGTAGAGAGTGTGCTTAAAAACTAGGTTTCAATGGACTGAGCTACGCGCACAGTGGATTAAAGGTAGTAAGAAAGCAAAGAAACACAAGCTTTATGCGAAGAAATCCTTCCTCAGCAAAGTCTGAGGAGAGTGGTTCTTGAATATATTACCCTAAGACTTGATTACAATTTCAATTGTTGGTGCTACAATATTTTTCTTTACAAATTCTCAGGTCCTCCTCTATTCCTAGAGTATCTCTTCCATTATATAGCCCCTTTCCTTTCATCTTGGCCATCAATTTGTTGATTATGTAGGCCACTACTCGAGTGTTTGTCCTATCAGACGCCCTCCCAAATCTTTTGTGAATTACAGTAACCAAGACAACACTATTCAGGGGTCTTCTCCACATAAATATGGCCAAGGGGTTTGGTGGGGTGCATTAAATGTGGTGGCAGCTACCGTCTTTCCAATCACATCAAGGCTAATGTGCTATTGAAGTTCTTTCTTTATAGTGTGGCCTCCTCCTCTAATGTGCTATTGAAGTGGCCATGACTCGCCTCTCTGACCTCACTGTCTGAGGGTATGATCTTCTCGGAACTACACTGGACTCCTCGGCCTCGATCGGGAATGACACGTGGCATTGCTATCTTATTAAATTGTTGTATCCCACAATAACCTACCTATGTACTTTCACAATTAAAAACACAACAAAAACATAAAAACCAAGATCTAAGAGCATATTTCTTAATATGTGAAATTTTGGTTTAAGAACATTCTTCCTCCTCATAAGAACATTCTCAAGCCTATCAATCCAAACAAAATTGTCAGGGGGATAAAAAAAGTTTAGAAAGAAATTTATAGTGTGTTTGATTTGATTTTAATTTTTGGTTGCAGCGACTGTGGGTTTATGTTCAAAATTTATGGCCGGTTGAGTGCCTCTTGGAATAATTTGTCAATTCTTTCACAAATGTGTAAAGCCATGTGGGGAACGTGGGGTGGCTATTAAACAAAACTTTAGGAAATGTCTTTGCCAAAATGGACGACGAGGTTGTTCTCCACGTTTCTCCCATTTTGTTTTTTTATATAGGACCTGGGATTTGTTTGTTCTTTCAGATTGATATTATCATATTCAGCAAAAAAAGAAAGAAAAAAACAAAAGATCGATATTATCATATTGTACTTTGTAATTGGAATTTGTTCCTAAGCTTTTGAATTTTTTCTTACCACTATGCCTCTATAACATATAGTATTATTTGAAAACACACAGGAAAAATGCCCCTTATTGTATCAAACGGTCATATGTCCCCAAACCGGGTACTTCTTCTGTAATTCTTATCCAAAAGTCTTCCATTTTTGGACCTTGAAATAGTTGGGACTTTTATTTGGGCAGTATTGCTGCTATTGCATAAGTCTTAAGATTGTATTTATGTTTCTAGAATTTTTGAACATAAACTTAAACCAAGAACTAAATCCAGAAATCTACCCACAGCCACTGCAACCAAAAATTAAAACCAAATCAAACACACCACAATTTTTTTTTTCTCAATCTTTTCCATCCCCTTGACAGTTTTGTTTGAATTGATAGGCTTGAGAATGTTCTTATAAAGGGGAAGAATGTTCTTAAGCCAAAACGGTGAAATTACATATGTAGGTTATGGAAGCTCAAATGAGTGAATATTAGGTGGGCAAAATGCCAACTTCTATACCACATATAGACAATTTAAATTTTAACCAAACTATAGGTAGGTAAATTGAAATTAGACTTAAACTTAAAAAGTGCAATTTGCATTTTAGCCAAAAATCAATTGAAACAAAGAACCAAGTAAAATACCATTTGGCCCATCCATTCCCTTGGGTCCATAATCTTCCAAATCCTAACATCAAAAATCTATAACAAATAACCAGACCTAACTCTATTGAAAAATTCATAAAAAAATAAAAAAATCCCAACTTAGCAATACAAGGGGAAAAAATCCTTTCTATATATCTCTAAGATATAAAAGGATTCCTCTTCCACGTGAATCAGTCTCTACTAGTCAATACAAAAAAGAAATATATCTCATATATATAGTCCAGCATCTTTTTATGATCTATATTATCTTATTTTATTTTTAAAATTGATAATTGTTACTAGTTATTGTTTCTTTGATTTTTTTTTGAAGTATTGTTTATTTGATGTTTACATTTGAGTAATTATATATATTATCTTATTATATGATTTTTTAAAATATTATATTATATAATTACATTAGATCAAGTAGCATGTAATATTAAATCTTGGTCCCCACTCCCCTATGTTAGTCAAGGAAGACGATTTCGTACCGTACCGGCTGGTACCGTTGGAATATTTCGTTCCAGCGCCTAAATCGGTACAGAAACAGGGCTGAATCGTACCGCCCAAAATACCGGGGTGTACCGGTTTGTTTCGGCTATTTCGGCGAATTTCGGAGCTTTTCAGCGGTATTTTGGTTCTGGACCGGTACAAATATAACTGGGTTTTAAAAAAAAAAAAAAAAAACTATACTTACAGCAACAACATCATCTTCTTCTTCATTTTAGCCACTTAGATCTTTTAGCCATTTAGATCTTTTAGCCATTGATTCGCTCCCTTCATTGTCTGCTCTCTCCCTGCTTCGTTTGCTCTGCTTGTTGATATCAATTCTTTACTTTTTCTTTTTCGTTTGCTCTGCTTGAATGTTTTGTTATTGTAATGTATAAGCTGCACTTACCTCTTTCACTTGGTTTCTCTGCCAAAAGCATAAAAAAAAGGCTCTTATTTTATTTGCTTTTCACAAAGCCACGTGACTCTTCTTGGTTCTTCTTCTTCTTCTTTTTTTTTTTTTTTTTTTTTTTTTTTTTTTTGATGAGGACTCTCCTTAGTTCTTATCTCTTTGCTTATTTTGCTCTTTTAATTACTTTTTATTTTTTGTTTAGTCAATTACTTAGACTGTATTGTCAAGCACAAATTACCTATGCGTTCCAATAAAAGCATTTATTACCCTTTGTTTTGTGTGGTTATTGTAGTCTTATTTTGTGTGCACTGACACTACATTGAAATTTGAAACAAGTTTCAAATTTCAATTACATTATTTATTTCAAATTTTCAACTATTGTCACTCACTAGTTTTATATTTTTATTAATTAATAGGTTGATATGTGAGCTAGAGATAAACAAGTAAGTAAAATATTATATGCTTATAAATATAGTTCTAGAGATTTTGTGTGTGTGTGTGTATATAATAGCGGTAAATTCAAAACGGTACACCGATATTGATCGGTATCCGAAATATATCGTATCGCTGGCCAAACTGGTACAACCTCTGGTACGGTATTGACTTCCTTGATGTTAGTCTAAGTCTTTCTAAAAAAAAAAAAAAGACCAAGTAGCATGGAATATGATTCAATTTAATGAGACATATGGTTTTGTTTAACTCCACACCAATAGAAAGCTATAAAAAATAAAAAACAAAAAATTTAAAAGCATCTGTTGACCAGGGGGATTTAAACAACCAGATCCACCATGGTGATTCTAACAACTATCTGACAGTCCACTATAACTTCACGTGTTTTTTTATCCAAACCCGAATAAATTTAGTCAGTGTCATAACAATTTTCATAATTTTAGTTACAACTTGTCTATGTAGCAAGGTGTAAGCGGTGAAAATAAAATGATGGGTCCACTTGGATCTATGATTAATTCCACTATTCATGGATCGTCATGTGGCAAAATTGTGATAGAGTTGTAGAATTAGTTATGATAATAGGCTTATCCGATAAATTTAATAGGTAGCACTTAGAGTCCGTTTGGATGTAACTGAAACTGAAAAACACTGTAGCAAAATAATTTTTTAATGTGTGAATAGTGCCGTATGACCTATTTTTAATGAAAAAGTTGTTAAAAATTAAAATTTGTAAGTCTGTGAACAGTGCATGATGTGCACTGTTCACAAAAAAAGTCAAACTTTTCGGCTCAAAAAAAAAAAAAATTTCTTAAAAGCAAAACGTGCGTTTGGGAAGCGCGTTTTGCACACTTATGACATACTTGGAATGCTAGGTTTGACATCTCAGCTATATTACAAGAGAGATAACAGAGCAAATTGGTGAATGGTATATGGGTTTCATTTTCATTTTCCAACACATATTCTAACTTCTTCGACCATGGGAAGTTTCTCATTACTCTCGGCTGCAGCAAGAAGGTACGAAATTTCTTCTAGCTATCATGCCTCAATATGTTTAATTTGTAAAAGAACAATATTCTATGAAAAAAAATCCTCTCTGCCGGTAAATACTTTTTCTATTTGTTTTATTGGACACTGCATCCATTAACCATGGACTAGCAAATATTTTGTGCAATTATGCCATCTAAAGTATGCTGAATAATAAATGTGAGAGATAATATCTTGTAAAAATGTGACAGGCTTGAAGGAAAAGTGGCACTAATCACTGGTGGGTCTAGCGGCATTGGTGAGTCCACTGCAAGACTCTTCTCTAAACATGGAGCCAAAGTTGTAATCGCTGACATCCAAGATGAGTTGGGTCACTCTGTATGCGAAGAACTAAATCCTCAATCTACATCATTTGTCCATTGTGATGTTACTAAGGAAATAGATGTAGAAAATGCAGTTAACCATGCTGTTTCCAAGTATGGTAAGTTAGACATTATGTACAACAATGCTGGCATAGTTGGGGTAGCCAAACCCAACATCCTTGACAACACGAAGGCTGAATTTGAGCAAGTGGTTAGTATCAACCTTGTAGGTGCTTTCCTTGGCACCAAACATGCAGCCCGTGTGATGATTCCAGCTAAAAAAGGTAGTATAATCAATACCGCTAGTGTATGTTCAACCATAGGAGGAGTTGCATCTCATGGCTACACAAGCTCAAAACATGGTGTGGTTGGATTAATGAGAAATACAGCAGTGGAGCTTGGACAGTTTGGAATTCGTGTGAATTGCGTGTCACCTTATGTGGTTGCTACACCTTTGGCAAAGGATTTCTTTAAGCTGGATGATGATGGAGTTTATCGTGTTTATTCCAACCTCAAGGGTGAAGTTCTCAAGCCAGAGGATATAGCTGAGGCTGCTCTGTATCTCGGAAGTGATGAGTCAAAATATGTGAGTGGACATAATATTGTCATAGATGGAGGCTTCACCATTGTAAATGCAGGCCTTTGTATGTTTACACAGTCTCAATAAATAAAAGGAAAATTATTAGTTTACATTGAGCTATCAATGTAAGATTTACATTGTACACCATCACAATGCAAAAGGCGTATAATGTTGTACACTTTTGTTTAGTGTACAATGTAAATCTTAAATGTAAACCAATAATTGTCCTAAATAAAATGGAGAGTCTAAATAATTTTACAGGCTCTTTTCTTTTTGTATTGCGATGGGGTTCAAGTAGAATGAATGTCTGTTGGACTTTGTAAAATTTTGGTTGTATTGTTGGTGCGTGTAGCATGACTCTAAATAAATTATAAAAATGGACAAATTTTATCAAGGGACTATTAAAACAACTAGTAGCCATTAAGAATGGTGTTGGTGCATTTTTTTTGCTTTGGGAGGAGCTTGTGTCCAGTGGCCAGTGCCATTGGACACGTTGCGATGCGAACACGTGTCCACTCTTGAACATGTGTTTGAATCTTAACGTGTTCGATGGCCACTGGCCACTGGACATAAGCCAAACCCTATCCTTATCCATTCTTTTTTCTACTGCATGCATTCTTCCATTCAACACATTGCCCACTACCCTGACCATGTCCAATTGGGTGTTGCCCCACTACCTACTGCCTACATTCAGCCTCATGTACTCCCATTAAGGAGCCTTTAGCCTATTCCTTATGACAAATAACCTCCCCATTTTGGCTAAAGGTCAGTTTACCATGTAGCCACCTCACATCTCTTTCCTTAAAATGGTAAAAGCCTCCACTAATTCTCTTTGCTTCCACCCTCTAGCATGCATTAGATGGTTCTCACCTACTCTTTTCACAATTTGGTAAAGATGCTTTCTCAGTAAATATATGCCCAAAAGTGGTCTCAGCGAGATGCCAAATCTAGGTCCTTTCCCCCTCTATCAAACCATATCCTTTGCATTTTGTTGGCCATGGGCCCTACTCCCCTTGCTTGGTAAGGATGCAGAAGGGCAAAGCCTAAACCTTACCTTACTCACCTACCTTGCCACTCTTGTATTTTCTCTAATTTTAATTCTCCTTCACACATTATTTGCCACTACCGCTTTTATTTTCTTTCATCATGTCTCTAACTGGAGGTGATAGTAGGTTATTCTCATCCTTTTATTCAAAAGGAATTAGGCCTTTATGGGCCAAATACTCTTTGTTGGATAAAAAAAGGCCTTGGTCCTTGTTCACCCTAATTTGCCAAAGTCATTTTGCAGAATATATGCATTGAACTTTTCATCTCTATATCTTTTTTCTATTTGTAGAAGTGCCCAAGAAAGTATGGGCTTCTCTCCATTTTTCTATTCATTTTATTCAAAAGGCTTGGCCCATATGTGTCCATGTGTCTTGATTTAATTGCTCATGAGGTGTGAGTGCAATTACCAAATTTGCCTTCTCTTAATACACATTTACTAAAATGTCATTATATACATTGGGCTTGAATCCTCTACCCCTTAAGCCCCAATTCATTGGGTCTTGGGCTTTACTTCTTGACCCAAAATGTATGAAATTTTAGGTATCAACATTAGCCCTTTGAACATGTGGGTTGTTTTAGAACCACACATGCAAATATTTTCTTCTCTCTTTTATGGGGGATTTTGAATAGTGCTCCCCATATTTTCTCTTCTTTCCTTTCTTTTCTCTTCTTTGTTTTTCATTATTACTCCTCCGCAAACCCATATGATGAACCAGAAAATTACCATCGTCATTACACACAGATCGTCATTCACTCAAAGACGACCTTACACATTTATTACGAACATTGATGACAAAGTGTAACGGACGGAGCAACGGTCATAGAATGAGCTGTGATCTCCAGAAAAAAATTTTGTAATGCACTAGCCGTTGAGCATAAATGCAGCACATCATTGCCCATTAATGAGGTACACAATTATAAAAGAGAAGACAACAGAAGCTCAAGGTACACATAAATAATCTACGAAATCACTCTCAACTAGTTTTGTCTCTAGAATCTTTCTCCCTTACTGACTTAGGCATCAGAGGCAATTTGGTTGACGCCACACCGGCGTGTTACTCTTCCCTTCAGTTCATTTTACAGGATTCTCACCTATAGAGACGACCCCATTCCAGCATTGTTCATCTGCTACGACGAGGGGCTCAACTGTTGATTTTTTGCATCATCAGTTTGGCACCGTTTGTGGGAAATGCTAATCATTCAAGCCATCTTTCTCAGTGACAAAAGAGTTCCTCGAAGTACGAGATGGAAGTAGAAACTGGACCTCAACCAAATGCTATGCAACAACAACAAATCCAAGCCCTCTTGGCTAATGTGGAAGAGCTAACTCGCCAGAATGAAGAGCTATGAAAGACGATGGAGTCTTAAAACGTTGGTGAATAGGTGAAAACCAAAATGAAGAAGAATCAAATTCTCAAGCCAATAGGCAAGATAGAACTTCAGGAGAAGATTCCACTAGAATGAAGAATGAGCTCTGCAACATGAGGAAGGAGTTGGACGAACTAAAAAGTGCTATGAAGGACAAAGGCGGAGAGAGTCTAGATGGGATGATTCTAAGGATGGACTCACCCTTCTCCATTGAAGTATTGAATCGTTCCCTCCCACCAAAATTCTGTCTACCACAGTTGGAGTCATATGACGATTCCAAAGATCCCTTGGATCACATTGAATCATTTAAGATGCTGATGCTATTGTAGATAACCCCAAACGAAGTGATGTGTAGGACATTCCCAACAACACTAAAGGGAGCAGCCAGAGTATGGCTCAGCAAGATACCCCAAGGAACCATTGCAACCTTTGCACAACTCAGCAAGAGTTTTGTTCGTCATTTCATTGGGAGGGGGGGGCAAAGGCATGAAAAGCCAATTGGCCATGTTCTTAACATTCAGTAAGTTGAAGGAGAATCACTAAGGCAGTACGTCACTCGGTTCAATAAAGAGCTACTGCAGGTAGACGAAGTTGAAGATCAAGTCATCCTAACAACCTTCCAAGCAAGATTGCTACTAGGAGATTTCTTCTTCTCAATCACTAAAAGTCCACCAAAAACAGTAACGGAGTTGCTCCGTAAAGCCCAGAAGTACATGAATGCAGAGGATGCAGTGCTTGCAAATGAGACGAAAGGGAAAAGGAAGAGAGACGAAGGAACAAACAACAATCGGGATAAGAAGAAGGAGACACGAAGTGGCAGATAGACTACAGGGAAAAAGAAGGAGCTTTTAGATAGGAAACCCAAGTTCACCAACTTCACTCCACTAATAATGCCAATTGAGCAAGTCCTTATGCAAATAAGATACAATCCTTCCCTACAATGGCCGAAGCCAATTAGCACTCCAGTAGAAAGAAGGGACAAGAGCAAGTACTGTAGATTCTGCCAGGAGCACGATCATCGTACTGATGAGCGTAGGCACTTGAAAGACCAGGTGGAAACTTTAATCCGACATGGGAAGTTGCAGAAATATGTTAGAAAGACGGAGCCATACAGATACCAATGGAAGGAAAACTAGGATAGAACTCTAAAGTTAAGGGATAGCAAACCCCTTATAGGAGAAATAAAGATGATCTAGGGAGGATTGACGGCAGGCGGAACGCTGAAGTCCCTGAAAAAATCACAAGGGAGAGAAATAAATAGTGTCCATTCGCTAATCCCTCCAATGAAGATACCAAAGAATGACGAGCCTGATATTGTCTTCTCTAAGAGAGACAATCGCGGCATCAATCGTCCCTAGAGGCATTGCCACTCTAATTGTGATTGTAGGAACTTACCCAGCACAAGTCACCAAGGAAATTGATTTCCTCATAGTTGATTGCCCTTCAATGTACAAAATCATCTTGGGAAGACCTGCCCTTAACAGACTAAAATTAGTGACGTCAACATATCACCTGAAGGTGAAGTTTCCAACAGCCCATAAAGTAGGAGAAATCAGAGGAGACCAAGTTCTAGTAAGAGAGTGCTATCAAGCTACCCTAGCATTGGGAGAGAACCACACGTGGGTGATCAATGAACCAGAACCCATTCTTAAACTGTCAGAAACACCACAAGAAGTTGAGATCATCCTAGGAGATTTAACAAAGGTATTGAAGATCAGAACAGCACTCCTAGCTTTAGAGAAAGAGAAAATGATCTCCTTCTTAAGGGCACACCAAGATGTCTTCTCTTGGAAACACGAGGATATGCCTGGGATTGATAGGAAGATCATACAACATTATCTCAACGTTAACCTAGAATGCAAACCTATACAGCAGAAACGGAGAATATTTGCACCAGAACACAACAAAGCTGTAACTGAAGAAGTAGAGAAGCTGCTAGGAGCTAATTTCATTAGGGAAGACTTCTACCTAGATTGGCTCGCAAACGTGGTCATGGTAAAAAAGAGCAACGGTAAGTGGAGAATGTGCGTCAAAATAACTTCACAGACCTGAATAAGGCCTGCCTAAAAGATAGCTTCCCTTTGCCAAGGATTGACTAGCTAGTAGACTCAACTACGGGACACAAGCTATTGAATTTCATGGATGCATTCTCAGTTACAACCAGATTCTTATGGACAAAGAGGATCAAGAGAAGACCTTGTTCGTCACTAGCCAAGGGTTATACTGCTGCAAGGTAATGCCATTTGGACTGAAGAACGCAGGAGCCACCTACCAAAGATTGGTTAACCGTATATTCTCTCACCAGATTGGAAGGAATGTGGAGGTATACATGGATGATATGTTGGTGAAAAGTAAGGACAAAGCCAACCACTTGGACGATCTCAAAGAAACCTTCAACACACTACGTAAGTACAATATGAAATTAAACCCTGCAAAGTGTGTTTTTGCTGTTGCTTCAGGAAAATTCTTAGGATTTATGGTGTCCCAACGGGGAATAGAGGTAAATCCAGAAAAAGTAAAATCAATAATCGAGGTCAAATCATCAAAAACAGTGAAGGAGGTATAGAGCTTGACAAGGAAAGTTGCAGCCTTAAACAGATTCGTCTCTAGTTGCAACAGACAAGTGCATGCCATTCTTCAAGGTATTAAAAAAAGCCTTTCAATGGAATAACAAATGTGAGGAAGCCTTACCAAGTTAAAGGAGTACTTGACAAAACCACCTCTATTAAGCCCCTCAGTGATGGGAGAGAAGTTGTTCCTCTACTTAGCAGTATCCAATACTCCAGTAAGTTCAGCACAGACTAGAGAAGAAGGGAACGTTCAAAAGCCAGTTTATTATACCAGTCCGACATTCCAAGGAGCATAAGCAAGTTACCCAATGATGGAAAAGATAGCTTTCATATTATTAGTTGCCTCCGAAAAGCTCTGTCCTTATTTCCAAGCACACCCCATCTTCGTCATAATAGACCAGCCCATAAGAAAGACGATGAACAAGATAGATACAGCAGGTCAACTCATTCAATGGGCAATTGAATTAGGCAAGTTTGACATCGAATATTGCCTCGAGTAGCAATCAAAGTTCAAGTACTGGCGGACTTCATTGCGGAATTCACTTACACCTGCAAGGAAGAAGAAACCCCAATGGAAATATGAACGGTCCAAACAGATGAGTCAGCCACGAAGAAAGTGGGAGGAGCAGGAGTAGTTCTTATACCTCTAGAAGGAGAAACACTGAAGTATGCAGTCAGGTTGTAATTCACAACAACAAATAAAGAGGTAGAGTACGAGAGTTACTAACAGGGCTGAGTCTAGCAAATGCTCTAGGAGCAAGGAACCTTATCGTCCAAGCTAATTCTCAGCTAATAATTGGACAAGTGAAGGGAGATTATGAAGCCAAAGAAGAAAGGATGCAGAAGTACCTAAAGATCGTCCAACGACTCTCACAACACTTTGATAGTCTAGACTTTGTGAAAATCTCTCGAGCCAAAAATTCTGAAGCTGACTTTCCAGCAAGATTAGCCTCGTCAGACAATTACAATGTGACCTCCAAACTATGTGTAAAAATAAAGGGTCAGTCAAGCACAAAAGGTGAGCAAGTTATGAAGATAAAAGAGCAAGACGAGTGGATGATTCCCATCGTTCATTTCTTGAAAGAAGGATGGCTCCCCGAAGATAAGATAGAGGCAAGGAAGATACAGATTAGGGCAGCTCGCTTCGTCATTATTGACGACGTGCTGTATAGACGAGGGTATTCGCTCCCATATCTAAGATGTGCTATTTCAAAAGGAATAGATTATGTGCTCCGCGAGATACATGAGAGAACCTGTGAAAACCACGTTGGGGCGAGATCCTTAGCAGGAAAGGCGCTCAGAGCAAGATATTATTGGCCAACCCTACAGAAAAACACATACAACATTGTCAGAACATGCGACAAGTGTCAACGCTTTGCAAATGTCCAGACGAGGCTAGGAGAGACGATGACACCTATCTCCTCGCCATGGCCCTTCGCCCTATGGGGAATTGATATTATGAGTCCATTCCCTTTAGGGAACAAGCAACTCAGATTTCTAATAGTCACAATTGATTACTTCACAAAATAGGTGGAAGCAGAGCTAGTGACGATGATAACAGAGGCTAAAGTCACAAGTTTTGTGTGGAAAAACATTATTTGCAGGTTTGGAGTCCTAAATGTCATAATATTAGACAATGGAAAGCAATTTGACAACCCCAAGTTTTGAAAAGTTTGCCAAGACTTAGGAGTCAAGAATCACTATTCTTCTCCAAGACACCCTTAAGTCAATGGTCAGACAGAAGTGACGAATAGAAGCTTGGTCAAAGTTATCAAAACTAGGCTTAAAAAGGCAAAGGGGGCATGACCTGAAGAACTACAAAACGTCCTTTGGGCATATATGACGACCACAAGAGTTCCAATAAGAGAAACACCATTCAGATTGACATTTGGCACTGAGGTCGTCATAATGGTGGAATTAGGACTGACGAGCTACGGAGTCAAAACATATGAAGACCAAAAAAATTAGCAGGAGCTTAACAGCAATCTGGACCTAATTGACGAAGTCAAAGAAGAAGCTATGAAGCGAATGACCAAACACAAGGAAGCAATGGCCAGATACTATAACAGAAAGGTTAAGGTGAGAAGGCTCAGCATAGGAGATCTCGTCCTTAGGAAGGTGTCACAGGAAACAAAGGACTCATCCCAAGGAAAACTTAGACTAGTATGGGAAGGCCCCCACAAGGTAGTCCGTCATTCTAGAGAAGGCTCCTACTACCTGAAGTCTTTAGACGGCCAGGAGCTACCTCGACAATGGAACATAGAACACTTGAAGAAATACTACCAGTAAAGAATGCTCTACATTTCAAGTTGCCTAATCTTCACATTAGTATGTATGACTAACATTACTTTCGTCATTTATAAGATCAATAATACATGAAAGCATTATCCATGTGTATTTATCAATGATTATCCATGATTCGCCATGCACAATACATATTTGTCAATGATTACCCATGATCGATCTATCACTATCAAAATATGTGCAACACTCAGGAGTCGTCCTTGAGAGACGTCTCAAGGACCTCTGTCATTGAAATTTCAAATCAAAAGCTATTCACGCACAGTCAATGGCATCATAGCCATTGAAGTTGTTGATACGCAACCAATATAATTTTCATTCAAGATAAAACAAAAAAAAATGGTTAACCTAAAAGATGTTTCATACCACGACTCTAAGTCACGAGTAGAGCGCAAGATCGTCATTCAAACATGACTCAATAAAAAGCTGTTTAAATACTGCTAAAAAATACTAAGCTGTTCAAAAACAACTAAGATCGTCATTCAAACATAACTCAATAAAAAGCTGTTCAAACACAGCTAAAAAATACTAAGTTGCTCAAACACAACTAAGGTCGCCATTCAAACATGGCTCAATAAAAAGCTACTCAAACACAACTAAAAATACTAAGTTGTTCAATCATTACTAAGATCGTCATTCAAACATGACTCAATAAAACATTGTTCAAACACATCTAAAAAAATACAAAGTTTTTCAAACACAACTAAGATCGTCATTCAAACATGACATAATAAAACGCTGTTCAAACACAACTAAAAAATACAAAGTTGTTCAAACACAACTAACATCGTCATTCAAACATGACTCAACAAAATGTTGTTCAAACACAGCTAAAAAAATACAAAGTTGTTCAAACACAACTAACATTGTTTAAACACAGCTAAAAAATACTAAGTTGTTCAAACACAACTACCATCGTCATTCAAACATGACTCAATAAAACGCTGTTCTAACACAGCTTAAAAATACTAAGTTGTTCAAACACAACTACTATTGTCATTCGAACATGACTCAATAAAAAGTTATTCAAACACAGCTAAAAAATACTAAGTTGTTCAAACATAACTAACATCGTCATTCAAACATGGTTAAACAAAAAGCTATTGAAACATAGCTAAAAAATGTTAAGATGTTTGAACACAACTAACATCGTCATTCAAGCCTGACTCAACAAAAAGCTGTTCAAATGCAAGTTAAGTATGAAAAAGCTGTTCAAATATGAGCTAAAAATAAAAGCTGTCCCAGCACAACTAACATTGTCACACAAGGTTGTCAAAGCATAAAAGAGTTGGTTACTACAACTAAAAGCAGGAAATCCATAACCTTGTCCATCATTGTCGAAGGAATTGTTTAATTGCCCAAAAACAATGGGCCCAAAAGAATTGTTTAGTTGCCCAAAAAAATGGGCCCAAAGAAAAATATTGTTCTTGCCTTGCAAGGAAATAAAGAGAAAAAGAAAAAAAAAGTAAAGTTATCGGTCATCGGGGACAGGGTCAGCAGGGGTCATAATTGCGGCCTCCTCCATCACTTTGACAATGTCTGTGGCTTCCTCCGTCACATTCTTTGTTGTAATCTCAGAAGGACGATCAGCCATGAGCTCCTTCTCAACATCGCCAACAACTAAGCTAGAGAGGTCCAAGTCAAGATGATGCTTGGCCATCCACTTTACGAGGAGATCAAAGCCCTCCACATAGTACTTGCACAAGTCATCAAAATGCTCGTCAGAGTCTTTGAAGTCTTGTATGGCCGCGGCTCCCGTATTCTATCATTTTGGCTCAAGGTCACCAATCTGCTTGCCCTTCAACTTGCAGAAGTCCTTCTCCACTTGTAGGCTTTTCTCCAAGGTTGCCACACGCTCCTTGTCATTTTCAGCTTCGGCAGTAAGAATAGCAACCTTGTTTTTCAGCGTCTCATTTTCGGCAAATAAGGACTTGACTAAGGGCTCAGATGTAGCCACCTTCCTCTCTAAGTCCAAGAGCTTCCCAGAGACAAACAGAGACTCCCCCAAAGCCTATAAGAGAATTTTCCTTTAGTAGAAGTAAAATAAAGAAGAGGAATAAGTAAAAAACTAGCCCACAATGC